>NC_022018.1:59204101-59209878 GCF_000317375.1 Microtus ochrogaster
CCGCCGCAGACCGGTGCCGCCGGCTTCGCGCCCCTCGGGTCCGCGGGCACACCGTCGGCTCGGGACAGCCCGGGTGTTCGCAGGCCGGCGCCCCACGGAGCCGCCTTTCTCCGCCCCGCCGCGCCCACGCCTTTTGTTGTCAACAGTTCTCACGGCAACGGCACAGCACGCCTCCCGCGCCCCTCCGCGACCCCGCCCCCGGCTGGCTCCGCCCCAAGGTGTCCCGGCCTACGTAGGCCCAGGTTCAAGCTAAAGCCGCCCACAGGGCCCCGCCCACAGGCCCCGCCCTCCGTGGAGTTTCCAGCTTGCCTCTGCCCCAGGAGCCTTCTCTGAGGATCCCCAGTAACTAGGCAGATGTGAGCCAGGCTTGAAAATGAATGCACTGGATTCCGCCTTGAGTTTCAGTCTCCAGCTACTATCTCGGGTAGCTTGTTTTTGAAACTGGGGTCTTCTGTAGCCCAGGCTACCTCCTGCCTTTGCTTCTGGGGAGCAGGACCCCAGGCACCTGGCACCACACTGCTTATGTGGTACAGGGAACTGACACCAAGGGCTTTGTCCATGCTGGGCAAGATCGTAGATCCAAACTGGTGAGTGGCGAACATCAGTATCCTCAAGACCTAGGCAAGAAGACTTTCAGCATTAGCTGGGTCTACACAATGAGACTCTCAGGAATTTTAAAAAAAGGTGGGGTGGAACAATGGCTTTCAACTTTGACCTGTCCCATTAACAGAGATAAACTTGAGAACCCAACATACTGAGGCAGTATGAAAAAAAAATTACCATATGACAATACATGTTTAAGTACATAAACAAAAACAAGTTTCATGAAACAATAAGAGTTAGTTCTGCTCTGATTCTAACTTTTTCAAATTTTTTTTTTCCGAGACAGGGTTTCTCTGTGGACTTTTTCAAATTTTTAATTTTATGTGCATTGGCATTCTGCCTGCATGTGTGTCTGTGTGCCGTCATCCATTCTCATAACACAGCCAAAGTATCTCAAGAGCCATTGCCATATCCTGTAGTTTACTTCCTTCTGCAGATGGTATTTCTAAATGTCACCGTTGCGCAGCCTGTCTCTTCGTGTGACGCCTAGAATCCTCCTGAGACATGCCATCTCGAACACATTCAGCCACTGTTCTGAGGAGCGTTTCACTGTCCAGGTTTCAGAGTTGGAAAGATGGCAGCTCACGACAGATGTAATTCTGCTGTTGTTGTTACGTCTCTCGCTGAGACTGAATGATGGCAGATACCCGAAGACAGCACAGCTTGGAGGAGTGCTGGCCAGACAGCATAGAGGAAGACTGTGGAACCCTGGGTGTGACAGTAACCCAGCCACCTAGGACTTCCTGGGATAGGAAAACTGGAGAGCTGCCAAAAATGGGTTGCTCATGCATGCTTAAGCATTGCCGGCCGTACATGAACGATGTCTGTGTGGAGTGTGGGTCCCCTGCAGGTGGAGCTACAGGCAATTGTGAGCTGCTATGTGGGTGCTGGGAATTGGACCCAGGCCTTCTGGAAGATTGGGAAGAACAGCCAGTGCTCTTAACCACTGAACCATCTCTCCAGGCTCCTGTAACTTTTAACATTGACTACGCTTACTGCCCTCCCACAACACCTGCTAAGAAAATGCCCTACAGGCCCGTCTACAACCGATCTGTGGAGGCCTTTTCTCCACTGAGCTCCCTCTTCTCGCACTATTAGCTTGTGCCCAACTGAATTAAAAGGAGCTGGAACACTTGGGTTTAAATGTGCTGCTGGAAAGTGACAGTTGTCTCCAGACTCCTTCTGGAGTCTGTCCTTGAAGAAATAATGAGAAGCCCCCCTTTCTTTCCCTTCTTTGCCTCACGGTCTTGAGTGTGCTCTCACTGCTATGCTGTTTGCCTGTGGTAGCACCAATTGGCCATGGACTGAAACCTCTAAAACTGTGAGCCAAATTCTTTCTGTTCCAAGGATGTGTGAGTTGTTTATCTTAGGTGTTGTCTTTGTTCACCACTGTTCTACTGCTGTGCGCAGACACCAAGACCAAGACAATATATAGAGGAAAGCATTTAAGTGGGGACTTGCTTACAGTTTCCGAGGGTTAGTCTGGCAGGGAGCATCATGGCAGGCAGGCAGAGGAGCAGCAGCTGAGAGTGCACACATCATTCTCAACTGTAGGCAGAGAGGATGAGATGGGGCCTTGGAGGGCAAAGGGTGCTTGTGCACAGATAAGCACTGGAGAAGCCAGGGAGGTTAAAATCACAGACATCCTTCAAAGGAAGGAGATGCTGAACCTGCCCCTCCTGGAGTGCAAGCAATGATGGAGTCTACAGCTGGTGTCTGATGAGCCAGGCTCTGCCCTGTATGTATATTCCAGAATTGATGGTTTACTAATCCCAGACTCTTGCCCCTAAAACCTTACTTCTAGGCCATAAAACCCACCCTTATAAGTGATGTCACTTGTAATTTATAACAGCCTAAGGAACTTCATGTTATTCTGGGGCAGGCCAATCCTGACTCCCACAGGCGTTCTGTTTACCCTCAGTCAGTATCCCTACGTCTGAGTCAACAGTCATTATTTATTTATTTATTTATTTATTTATTTATTTATTTATTTATTTATTTAACTTTATTATGTTCGTTGGTGTGAAGGTGTCAGATCTCATTTTCAGACAGTTGTGAGCTGCCATGTGGGTGCTGGGAATCGAACCCGGGTCCTCTGGAAGAGCAGTCAGTGCTCTTAACCGCTGAGCCATCTCTCCAGCCCCAACAGTCATTATTCTTGTGAAAGAAGCCAGATAGACTTTGTAAAGAATCTCAATGGAGGCCAGACAGTGGTGGTACATGCCTTGAATCCCAGCGCTTGGGAGGCAGAGGCAGGTGGATCTCTGAGTTTGAGGCCAGCCTGGTCTACAGAGTGAGATTCAGGACAGGCTCCAAAGCTACAGAGAAACCCTGCCTCAAAAACAAACAAACAAACAAAAACAAAACAAAAAAAACCTCTCAATGTAAATATGTCTTAAATTTGTTGTACACTTGGGATTAGTTGTTATCAGAAAAGTTTTTTTTTCCCAAAATTGTGCTGTGCTTAACTATGGCTAATGTAAATGATCTGGTATCAGGGTCTAGAAGTCCTGGCCCAGCACTGGTGTCTAAAAACTCGTCTAAAAAAAAAAAAAAAACTCGTCTAGATCGAGTTTCATCCTTGTCTCTTTGCAGGATCACCCCCTGCCCCCTTGCTGTAAACCCAGCAGGGACCCCTCCAGGCCTGGCTTGGGCCCTGGAAACCTCAAAGCCCACACCAGTGACACCTCTTCCAACAAGACCACACCTCCTAATCCTTCTCAAACAGTCCCACAAATTGGGTATGAAGTATTCAATTACATGAGCGTGTGGGGGCCAATCTCATGAAACAAGCACAGATGTTTTGCTCTAGTAACTGAGAGATGCCTGATACATTACTCATCCATTGCATTTAATCCCTAGTGCCGAGCAACAAATTACCCTGAAAATTAGCAGCTTAAAACAGACTTCTTACAGCTTGAGTCGGAGCCTGGGGATGGCTCAGCTGAGTCACGAAGCTCATGCTATCTCCAGTGATCTGTCTAGAGAAGTGGTTTTTAACCTGTGGGTCACAGCCCCTTCACAGGGGTCACCTAAGACCATCTGAAAACACAGATGTTTACAATTTATAGCAGTAGCAAAAAATACAGTTATGGAACAGCAATGAAAATAACTTTATGGTTGGGAGTCACCACACCATGAGGAACTCTTTTAAAGGGGTTGTAGCATTAGGAAGGTTGAGAACCACTAGTCTAGAGTATAAATAAAATTAAGGGGAGAATGGTCCCTGATAAATAGAATACCTTCTGCTGGGCAGTGGTGGTGCACACCTTTAATCCCAGCACTTAGGAGGCAGATCTCTGTGAGTTTGAGGCCAGCCTGGTCTACAACAGCTAGTTCCAGGACAGGCTCCAAAGCTTCAGAGAAACCCTGTCTCGAAAAACCAAAAAAAAAGAAAGAAAGAAAGTAGACACAGAGATAGCCTTGCCAGGAATCCCCACTACACCCAATGCTGTACCTAATAACCAGAACCCAGAACCAGTGATACCACTGGTTACTCAAAGTAACCAGGCATACAACTCTGAGCAGAAACCCAATGACACCCACTCAAGAGTGTATCAGCAGAGACCAAGGGCGATACAGAACTCTTTACCTTTTCAGGACTGCTAAAGACTAGAGATGCCACCTTATCTGTCCTGCTGCTGACGAGTGTCCCCTGGGATCCTGACCCTTGAACTAGAGACTAGATTTGACTGCCTGCTAGGACATGCCACACAGGTGAGCAGCTATGGAGCACAGTTAAGAACTTAAGAGTGTGGACCTTGTGTGAAGACTCTCAGCATAATAAAACACAATTTCTGTCACACCAACTGAGCCTTGGTTATACTACCTCTGCCTGCAACATCTTCATAGTGAGAAATCACTCCGCAAACGTGGAGACTAATTAAGGAGAACCTCTTGAATAGTGCTTGTTGGCTGGGCTAACACCCAAGGAAGAGCTCGGTATTCAACAGATTTTACTAAATCATATACATCTTAGGCTCATGCATTCCACAGACATGCATCCTTAAACCTCTTTCAGCTCCTGGCCCCAGGCTACACAACTTAAACAAAGACAGGAGACTAAAGTCTGACCGCTGTTCTTTACATTATGAAATCAAACTAACAGTTTATGTCTTGGAGAAACTCTTAGCAGTTACCATCTAAAAAAATGAAATTTTTTGTTCCCCATAGGCTTACTGAGATTTTTGTTGTTACTCTTTGGACGGGGCCTTATATTATGGTCCAGGCTGGATTGCACTAAAATTCATTATATAGCACAGAGTGGCCTCAAACTCACAACCATCCCCCCTGCCTCTGTCTCTAGAATTCCGAGACTGCAGGCATGACCTGCTTCCTAGAGATGTTCTTCAGTTGACAGACTTGGAACTCTACCATATCAAATGTGGAAACCTGCGTGTGACATACGGTGGCCTGGCTTCCAAATGCACAACTGCATCTGCAGCACAGAGAAAACGGTTTTGGAAAGCAGCCTGAAAACTGTAGCAACATCAGAAGCAAGTGGTGCTACGCAGGCAGAGCCATGCAAGATTCACGGCGGTGCAGGCGACCCAGCAGGACCCACTGCGGGTGAGAGACAGATATGCCATGCAGAGAGCCTGGGTATAGAGCTTATTTAGTAGGTACTGGGAAGCATATAAGGGTATGGGGATTATGGAGGGAAGAGAGAGAGGTAGTAGCATTAGTGAAAACTACTTTCTGCAAAGGGCTGGAGCAGTTGAGAGTGCTTACTCCTTTTTAAGAGGACTTGGTTTGGTTCTGGGCACCTTCATCAGGAAACGTATAACCTCTGCAACTTCACCTACAGGGAAGTCTGACAACTCTGGCCTCTGCAGGCATGCACGTGGCACACATAAACCCATGCAGTCATGTGCATGCACACACACACAATTGTTAAATCTTTAAAAAAAATACTTATACTGGTATGATGGCACACACCTTTAATCCCACCACTCAGAAGGCAGAGGCAGGTGGATCTCTGTGAGTTTGAAGCCAGCCTTCTCTACGGGGCTGAATGAGATCCTGTCTCAGAGAGAGGGGCTTGGAAGAAGAGGCACAGAACGTGGCAGGAGTACAAAGATTAAGTTGAAAACTATCAGGCTGCTTTGAGTATAAGTTCCAGCAAACTGAGGGTCGGCCAGATGGCTCAGCGGGTAAAGGGGCCTGCTACCTGA
>NC_022018.1:59209978-59234128 GCF_000317375.1 Microtus ochrogaster
CTGAGGGTCGGCCAGATGGCTCAGCGGGTAAAGGGGCCTGCTACCTGAAGACAAGAGCTGGATCACTGGGACACACATGGTGGTTAGGAGACACTCAAAATTTGCAAGTTGTTCTCAATTCCACACATGTGCCATGGCAAGTACATGCATGTACACACACATAGTAAATAACAAAATGAAAAAAACATTGAAACTGTAATGTGGTTTTTAATCTCAAGCATGAAGCTCACAGAGAGAGCAGGTACCACAGGTACAACAGAGCTCTGGGTCCTCAACTTGGCTACAATAGGGGAGGGTGTGGCCCTGTGGTAGCGAGCTTGCCTGCAGAATGCCAGAGGCCCTGGGTTCCATTTCCAACATTGAATAGAATAAACACAAAGGCTACTACTGTCTCAGCTGCCATGCTTTGACAGACAGACCCTCTCTCAAAGAAGAGAGACTTCCCTGGGTCCTTCCTGAAGAGTTGCAATCCCCATTACCAAGATTCACAAGCAAGGAGACAGGGTGACAGTGACTCACTGAAACTACCACACTTGCCTTTGGGTGGTCATAGGATCACCTGGCCCATCAGATCCACAGGCTCCGATCCCATAGGATCACACAAGGAGGGACAGGCACCAGCTACTTAGTGGAAGCTGTGTCCTGCTCAGGTCAGACCTTTGCACACCCAGTCGCTGCCACAAGTGTCCAGCAGATGGCAGTGAGGTGCCTGACGCAGCAGCTCTCCCTGGTTTGCATGGTTACTGTAAGAATATAGTGGTGAGGAGAGCTCGATAGAGTTATTGGTACTTGTTAGTGCCCAGGATGAGTGCTGGGAACCAAACATGTCCTCTGCAAGAGAAGCAAATGTCTCTTTAGCACTTGTTTTTGATTTTTAAGACGATCCAGGATGGCCTAAAACTCAGCTTTCACCTTCTGAGTACTGGGAATACATGTATATAAATTCTAAGTTATTTTTTAAAAAGCAATAGTTTAGGGGCCGGAGAGATGGCTCAGTGGTTAAGAAGGCTGGCTGCTCTTCCAGAGGTTCTGCGTTCAATTCCCACCAACCACATGGTGGCTCACAACCATCTATAATGAGATCTGGTGCCCTCTTCTGGCCTGCAGGCAGAACACTCGCTGCATACATTTAAAAAAAAACTAAAAGCAATAGTCATATACCAAAGACTATCTCTATCTAATATTAAATTACTATAACACATAGTCAATAACTAAGATGGGCGTGTGATTCAGTGATAGAGCACTTCCCTGGCATACACAAGACATAGGCTTGATCCCCAGGGCCATAAAACACAAAAAAGGGGAAGAGGAAGAAAATGACTACAAGTTGAGAAAAGCTACCAAGTAAAGACATGGATATTATCATTATAGATCATGCAGTATGATTATGGGGATACACAATGATATGCCAAGAAAAAAAAAACAGAAACAAAGACTGGATAGTCAATTACCTATTCCTATAATTTTTGTCTTTCTATCAAATCAAAACTGTGCAAATGACCGCAAGATCTAAAAGTGCAAGTCTTTCCCCTGGATCCGTCCACACGCAGGTCAGTAATAAACGCAGCGGGTACGGTGAAACGGGACTGCTCTCATGTGGTCCCTGTGGTCGCGGGCATAGTCCCACAAGTGATAATCCAGAAGAATGGAGTTGATCTCACCCTGAGGCTTTTCACCCCTTTCTTCAAGAAGCTCCAGAAGAGAGTCCCGGATGAGCTCGACACACCAAATCGAGCAACCTCTAATTTCCACCTCTTGTTTGTCTCCATTTGAGAGCATTTCTCCTGCAATAATTAAAAGAGAGGAAGAAAAAAATCATTTTATAAACCTCGGCATTAAGGCAAGATTACAAGTTAAATTCAGTGACAGAGGGTGTCTGCCTTGCTGGTCTCGGTCCTTCCAGGACCAGCTATTACACTCTGCACACACTAGTTCCTCAAGTAAACTTGTTAAGTGAGGATATGCCACTGGGTGCTGTTCAGGTCCTGGGCTCTAGGCAGGACCATTCAGGGTACCCAGAGGCCAGCTGAGGGATGGGAAGCCTGGCAGGCTGCATCCAACCTCTAACATCAAGTAACACTGCTCTCTCTCCAACATCCTCGTTGCTTGGCCAGTGGAAGAATGCAGACTAATGGGGTTTCTTCCACCTCCTTTGCCTCATATGCTGGCACAAAATGTAAGCCTTTCTTTTCTGTTAATCAAACTTAACTCTCATTTGGTTAAACTGCCTAGTCAAGGACGAGTGTAACCCCAAGGCAGAGGCCACCACCTCCACAGAGCTCTGGATCAGATGGCTGCTCTCACCGACTGCAGCCTTGCCCAGAGGAGCCCAGCTATGCAGAACCCAGACTCCCAGACCACAGAAACTGCAAGACAGTAAATGCCTCCTGTGTTACACAAGACATCCAGTAATGGGTTAAACTCTGTTCCCTAGAAAGACGACATTGGAGCGCTACCTTTTGCTACCTGTGCACATGACTTCATTTGAAAACAGGAATGGGCTAGACATGGTGGTGCATGTCTGCTGTCCTGGATACCTGGGAAGCTGTGGCAGAAGGCTGAGAATCTGAGGCCACCTGGGTTATGCATGAGACCTTGGCTCAAAACAGGTCCGCTGAAGTTAGGTGAATGCCCACATACCTACACACATGCTTCTCTGTCATAAAACTTAAGGTATCTAATAATCAAGCACTTATGGGCTGTGAGCATTACAATTTAACAGCTTGTTACTTTTCAGTGAAAGCACAAAGACAGAAAGGACTGCTCCAGGCAGCACAAAGCCTGGTGAACTTTAGATGAATAATAATTCTGTTTACATTTATTTCACATGAGAAAATGATTCAATTATAAAAACTTGGTTTTAAAAATAAAGAAAAAGTAACAGAAACTCCTCTACCTGAGAGGTAAATTGGCATGAAAGTGGTATTTTCTTGTTTTGTTTTTTTGTTTGTTTTTTTTTTTTATTTTTGAGACAGGGTTTCTTTGTAGTTTTTTGGTTCCTGTTCTGGAACAAGCTCTTGTAGACCAGGCTGGCCTCGAACTCACAGAGATCCGTCTGCCTCTGCCTCCCGAGTGCTGGGATTAAAGGCGTGAGGCACCACCGCCCAGCGAAAGTGGCATTTTCTTATAAAAAAAAAAGTCACGCTCACGTGAACTTTTCAATGTACCCCGCCTATTCCAACGAGTAAGATGCCCAGCCTTACTCTTCTGTAACTGTGCCCAAGCATGGCAATAGGTAAGCCCGGGAAAGAAAGCTCTCTCTAAATCCTGTGCATGCCACCTCTCTCCAATCCCACTTCCATCACAATGGAATTTACTCAGCTCAATCACTACACATTAATCACTGTACCTATTTCACACATCTCTATGTAACAAGTTTAGATTTCAGTTATCAAGGTCTGAAATGATAATGGCCAAGTAAACACAATTTTCAATAATGTCTACATTCCACAGTGTAAACAAGAAAAGCCATTTTGTTTTCATTTCAATTACCCTTGCATGTTTTATTCCTCTCTTTCCTTTCTGTTAGTCTTGTTTGTTTGTTTGTTTGTTTGTTTTGTTTTTGTTTGTTTGTTTTTTGAGACTGGTTTCTTAGTGTATCCCTAGCTGTCCAAGAACTAAATCACTCTGTGGACTAGGCTGGTCTGCACTTCACAGAGATCTGCCTGCTTCTGCCTTCTGCTTCAGCACTTTAATCCTGAGTGCTGGGATTAAAGGTGTGTGTGCTACCCTGCCCCACTCAACAGAGGCTCTCTCTCCCCCTCCCCTTGTAGCCCAAGCTGCTCTGGGACTCCCGACCCTCTGCTTCTGTCTCCTCAGCACAGGAAGCCACCACCCAGCCCAGCACATAGATAGATCTCAAGCCAGTGCTCTGTTTTGTAAGCAAAGGAGAGTTGTTTGTAAACAAAACCAAACAGACTCAGCAACAAACCACAGAGCAGCAAACAAGGACAGAAAGCTGCAAACCTTTGCGAAGCTTCTCCAGCAACTTGTCGGAGTATTTCAGGGCTCCAAGGTAAACGAGAATCTGCGGCAGTCTGTAGTCAGCAAACATGGTGATGCTGGAGATGTCCTCAAAACAGCCATCCCCCTTTCCTTCCAGCACACTCCATGTGTCTGCCACAAGGATCTGGGCTCGCTTGTAAAAGGCAACCCTTTTCCCCTGTGATTGGAGAATACTTATCACTGGAGCTTCTGAATTCTCACCGTATGCTATTTAAAGAGGGCTGCGACGGAGACAGAGAGAGACTGTCTACAACGATCCTATTCTGTTGATAAGGATTTATAAATATAAACGTTTTACAGAAAATAAAAGGACCTGACAACAAGATGGCTCAGCAAGATTGGTCTGCACTGCCAAGCCTGATGAGGAGAATTCAATCCCCAGGACCCTCATGGTAAAACCGACTCCAAATGTGGTCCTCTGACCTCCACACTCACTGTGCGGCACAGCACACAACCGTGACCTGAGCACATAATAAACACAATCGTGTAGTTTAGAAAAATTCTCGCCTGCTGTGGCAACATGTGTTTAATCCCAGTGCTTAAGAAGCAGAGGCAGGCAAATCTCTGAGTTTTAGGGCAGCCCGGTCTACACAGCGTCCAGACCAGCAAGGGCTCCACAGTAAGAAGACCCTATCTCAAATCAAAGCAAACCAAAATTTTAAAGTATCTAATTAACACTCTCACTAAAACTTCTTTTTGTTTTCTGAGACAGGGTCTCACTATGTAGTTCTGGCTGTCCTGGAACTTGCTCTGTAGAGTTCCAGGCTGACCTCAAACTCACAGAGATCTGCCTGCCTCTGCCTCCTAAGTGCTAGGGTAAGGGTGTGCACTATTATGCCTGGCTGTTCCCCTCACCACCCCAAGGTACACAAAATATTCACTTTTGACACCATTCAGCATTCAGTACTCATTTTCTTTTCTTTTCTCCCTCCCTTCCCTTGCTCTCCAGTGTGAGGGATCAAACTCAAGGCTTCATGTGCAGAAGCTAAATACACTGAGCTATAGCTACCAACTGATAAGCATACTGAGCTATAGGCACCAACTGATAAACACACTGAGCTATAGCTACTAACTGATAAACACACTGAGCTATAGCCACCAACTGAGCTATATCCCTAGACTGCAGTATTTTTTCTTTTTTAAAAAAGATTTTATTCTTAATCATTTGCATATGTGCATGTGTAGGGGGTGGTATATGACACCTGTGTGGGTGCCTGCAGAAGCCAGAGGTGTCACATAGTCTGGAGTTGGAGTCACGGGTGTTGGTGAGCTGCCCAACATAGGTGCTGGGAGCCAAATGCTGGTATGGAAGAGTGAGCGCTCTGGACCGCTGAGCTAACTCTCCAGTCTCTAGCACTCTCTCAATATTATTCATAAATATATGCCCGTGTACTATAATTCAGCTAGTTAGTATTCCTATATGTAGGCAGCATTGTTTTTGAAAACATGCGAATCTGTGGTTGGCGGTGTGGCCCAGTGGTGAAGCACTGGTTCTGAGTTCACTTCCAAGCACAGTAGAAAAAAAGAGAATGCTCATCTAACTGGAGCGCAGTTCACACTAACCATATATAAATAATGGAGGGTGAAGAAGAAATTACCTCTAGGCTACAGAAAGCACAGCGCTGATTTTTAATCACACACTTAATTTAGAGATGAAGATGTAACTGACAGGATCCAGCCAGGGCAATTAATAAAAGTCAGTATGGAGTCTACCTAACAAAAGTGCCAATTCCATTTAAGCACAGAATAAGGTCATGGACATAACTTAACTCAAGGAGTCTACGTAATAGACCAGCGCTATGTCTCGGTGAGTGCTTGTCTAGCATGCATGATGCCTGGAGTCAGGAAGGTCAGCCCCAGTGAGGACATCAGATCACCTGGGTCTGGATTTCTACAGCCCCTCTCCACCCTCAAGCCTCTCATAAAGGCCCTCCCCCAAATGCCTCTAACGAATAGACTACAAAAAATACTGATAATTAAAATCTATTCCTAATCTGATCCCTGTGGCTATACACTCTGTGTTTTAAAGCAGCTCATCTACTGAAAATAATCCATAACTAGCTCTCAGAACATACAACTACCACCTCAGAATAACTGAATTAGCAAATACCGTGAATAAATACAGTTTTGTGTGTGACAAGATCACACGATAGCGCCCTGGCCAGCCTGGAACTCAGTCCTCTCGTCTGCCTTCCAAGAGTGGAGGCTGGATATGTGCACCACCACACCCCCTCTGGAATTAATTTAAGGACAAATCCCATAGAAAGTCCATAAGGGTTGGGAGTGATGCTCAGAGATAGAGGACTCCCTCTGCATCCTGGAGGCCCTGATTTGACCCCAATATCACAAAAACATAGCAAAACAAAACACTGAAAGGACTGTTGAAGATGGCTTGCCACCAAGTCCAACCTCCTGAACGCCACAGTAGGAAAAAACCGACTCCTAGAAGTTGTCCTGACATCCACATGGGTGCCTCGGCACACATGCAGTTACACATAGGCCTGGGTGTGTGCACATGCACACATACACAAGTATAAAAACCAAAGTACATTTTAAACAGCAAAAAAATGATACCTAAAAACACTCCAAAACACTCCCTCGCAATGAGAAATAACCTATTACCCAACCTTAAAGTTGACCTACTTTTATGAAATGAACAAATGTTCATTAGGACTTTGGGGTGGGAGGAGGTGGTTCCCTGCACCCACACGGTGGCTCACAGCCGTTCCCAAACCTGTCACTTCTGAACTTTATAGGCACAAGGCACACACATGGCGCACACATGGCACACACATGGCACACGCGGTGCACATATGCACAGGAAGCCAAAACATGAATGCATTAATACACAAATCAGACATATCTAAAAACGGGAAGAAACTCGGGATGGGGGAGGGGATGTCATTGCTCTTCTGGGGCTGTGACAAAGCACCGCGACCCAAAGCAGTTTAGAAAAGGAAGAGTTTATCTGGGCTGACAGCTCCAGAGGGAGAGTATGGGGGCAAGGGGCCTGGCTGGTGGCACACACAGCACAGGAAGCTGACAGCTCACAGTTCATACACATAAAATAAATCAGAACAAAAGATATTCAGCGGCAAGGATTCCAAAGGAATTTTACAAAAATGAAACCTAGGTGTGTAGTGGGAACATAAAACAAACGGTCATCATTTAAAAAGTACTTCCACTCAACTGTTTCGTATCCTAGAACAAATGTTATAAAAGAACAGTGTGGAAGAAAGAAAATATATACCAAGCTTTTCAAGAAATGCTTTTTTCCTGGAGAAAAACTGTTATACATTCCACTCTGATTTTCATCCAGCTCTGTGAACTCTTTTTTAAAATATTTATTTATTTACTTATTTATTATGTATACAATATTCTGTCTGTGTGTATGCCTGCAGGCCAGAAGAGGGCACCAGACCCCATTACAGATGGTTGTGAGCCACCATGTGGTTGCTGGGAATTGAACTCAGGACCTTTGGAAGAGCAGGCAATGCTCTTAACCACTGAGCCATCTCTCCAGCTCCCTGTGAATTTTTTAAAGTACTAACCCTGCTTTCTTTAGCCTCAGGTGATGCCATTCTATTGAGGGTTGAAACATGTTAAAAACTGATGGAAAAACAAAAAGTGACAGGTGTGAAACGCAAATTTTGTTACTACTTCTAGTCCAAGGTGAGCAAGCTTCAAATTTTAAGTGGCTAGCCTTAAAAACAGCTCTGGAAAGAAAAGCATTAACTCGGAGTTAGTGCGCATTCTAAAATCCTCGGCTACAAACTCACCTCAAACTGTGCCTCGTCTCTGTAAGAAGGAAAATGTTCAACGACCAAGTGCATTAACCTCTGTGCACTCTTTTCACTTTTTTGGACACAATTAAGAAAAGAGCCGCCGAACTTCTCCAGCAGAATCTTCCCAGTTTCATTGAGAATCCGATGCCGCTCTTCTATTAAGGGCATGGGCACGGAGGTATCTGAACGGAATATATCCCGAACTTGATCAAGAGTCACGGTGGCATAGTAGGAGGCGCTGGTTACTGGTATCCCTTTAAAGACCGAATTCAGAGATGGAGAAGTTGCAAACAATATGGAATCAAATTCGTGTTAAAGAAGACGGAGTGCAGTGGTGCTGGCCTAACCTGAGCATTCGAAATGGGATCCCTGAGCGTTTAAGGCCAGCGTAGTCTGAATTCTACACGGGTCAAGACTACTCAGTGAGTCTTTCGGAGGACTAGGGTTCAATTCCCAACACCCACATAGTGGTTCACAGCGTTCTGTAACTGCAGTCCAAGGGGATCAACGCCCTCTGTGGCCTCCGTGGGCACTGCATGCACGTGGTGCACAAAAACCAAATAGTAAAAGGAAAAACCCCAAAACAAAAATCATACAAATGAAAAATAATTCTAGAATAAGTAACCAAATGAGAGCTCTAGAAGTACATCAAAAGCGCACAAATAACCCCGCCCCTCGCTGTCTGCTTACTCAACCACTCAATGTGGCGCGTGTATTTTCCTTGCATAAAACGTTCTATGATCTGTCCTTTTCTTCTTCAGGAGGCGTTTATTTTTCATTTGTTTTTCTGCGAGAGGGTCTTGCTCGCTATGAGACTGGCCTAAAACTACGTTGCTCAGGCTGGCCTAGAAACCATAGTGATGCTCCTGCCGTGGCCTGGAGTGCTGGGATTGCAGACAGGAGCCACTATGCCCAACTTAATCCAACTTAAAGTAACTTTTCTTTTCTTTTCTTTTTTTCTTTTTCTTTCTTTTTTTTTTTTTTTTTAAAGAAAACTGGCTTTGTCACCTCTGCTGGTGGCCGGAGCGCTGCGGTAGGGCTTTTGCTCTAGGCAGAGGGAGGGACATCTCCGGACGCGCGCCCGAGGCAGCAGGCGACGAAGGGCCACACCCACCTTGGTCGAGCGCCCGGTTCACGGCGGCGCACAGGGCCCAGTAGCCGGTGTATGCTGTTCCTCCGTAGCGCACCTCACACTTGTGCTCCTCCTGCTCCGCCCAGAAGGAGAAGTTGAGCGAGTCCACCACGAAGACCCAGTCGAGCGCCGCCTCGTCGGCCCTGCGCGGGTTGAGCTCGTGCAGGGACTTCCACTGCTCCACACGCCACGCCGAGGCCGCGGGCAGCAGCAGCTCGGCCGCCCTGCGCACGCCCTCGAGGTCCACGAGCACGTCACGACTGTTCTCGGCCACGAACCTCGCGGACTCGCGCGGCAACAGCGGCGCCTCCATGCTGCCAGCTCCCTCGCCCCCCCAACGCCGCTGGGAGCCTTGGCCGCAGCCACGCCCTCGGGCCCACTTCCGGGTCGAAGTCCGGAAGTCGCTCAGGAGACTTCCGGCCGGCCTCCGGGGATCGCGCAGGTCGTGGGGCTCAAATTGCTGCCCCGCGCCGCCTGGTGGCGAGATGGAGACAGACTTCGGCGGCCGCCAGCAAGCGGGCTCCGGGGCCGCTCGGCACAACCCTGACCTCCATCCCCAAGCTTCAGGATTAGTCAGAACATGGAGTAGACGAGGGAACAGTATTGTTAAACCTCATGTCTAGCCTTGTGCTCGACCCTGAATTTCCTGCATGTGACAGGAGTGATGGTGACCCCGGTTTGCAAATAAAGGGGGGGCACACTCAATGTCGAGGTTCCCCACCCTCAAGCAATAGCGAAGGCTGAAATTTATACCTTTGTTTGCCCATCAGACTTAATAGACAGTATGAACCAATCATAGACGCCAATCATTCTGGCCTTTAGGCTGTGATAGGGTAAGACAGTGCAAAAGTTCCTCTATCGTGTATTCTTGCTGAGACAATTTCAGGTTTATCTAGAATCTGATCTTGATGGACAATCCCATAGACAATTACCCAACTCTCTATTCTAGGACCCAGACGTCAGCGAACTGCCTGATTGGGCGGAAGCCCCTCCAGTCAACTGCTTTTCTTAGATTTTGTTATAACTACTTGCTTCTTCAAAACTTCCCTACAACTGCTGAGCGAGGTGAAAGGACGTGGTTTCTGCCTTTAAAAAACTGGTGATTGGGCTCGGTGGTGGAGCACGCTTCAGCACTAGGGAGTCAGAGGCAAGCAGATTTCTGTGAGTTTGAGGCCAGCCTGGTCTACAGAGCAAGTTCCAGGACTGGTCCCAAAGCTACAGAGAAACCCTGTCTCAAAAACAAACAAACAAACAAACAAACAAACAAACAAACAAACGAAAAAACCACGGACTGACGGAGACACTCAGGACCACACCCAGGTCCCTGAATTTCCCGGGTGGTCCAAACTGGCTGGAATAAAGACTTTCAATTGACTATAAACTGTAAGTGGCCTTCTCTATTGGGGTTACTATTTTCGGTAATGATAGACAAGAACTTAAATCGTTGAGAAGCCAGGTGTGGTGCCTGCTCAAGCCTTTATTTTCAAAACTAGGGAGGCAGATGCAGGTGGGTGTCTGTGTCTTCAAGGCCAGCCTGGTCTACACAGTGAGTTCCAGGACGGCCAGGGTTATGTAGAGACCTTATCTCAAAAAGTAAAACAAAAAGAAACAGTTTAACAGGAGGTGGAGGTAGGATAACCAAAGTCATCTTTAGTTAGGAACCAAGTTCGAAGGCATATATACATGCATTCATACCCCTCCCAAAGTGGCCAACTTTTCCCACCTAGGCAGCACCGTCTTACCACTGTCCACGAGAAGGGCAGGAGGTGCAATCAAACAACTTCCAAAATGTGCAACAAATGACAGAGACAACTGGCTACTCAGGCAATCACCCAGTTTCATTTGCAACTCAAGTAATATTATTTCCCTTCTCGGGTCTTCTTTGGGGTTGGAGACTAGATAGTTGTAGTTACTTTCCTCTCATGAGTTGGCCAAGTTAAACTCCTTAGGATAAGATAATTACTAAAACATTTATCGTGTTTCTTGCTTGATATTGTTTATGCTGATTGTAATTCTAATTGTTTGAAGACTGCCTTACCATGCAGCAGGAGATTCAGCTAGCCACTCACAATGGCACCTCCATTTTAGATGAGTCTTACCTGCCTCAATTAACCCAATCCAGATTACTCTCATAGGTAATCTTCCCCATCACACCTAGGAATATGCTGACTAGTATGACTTATTAATTTGCTTTGTTTCTTGTCTTGACAGGGTCTCATGCAGCGATGGCTCGTCTTGAACTCCTTCCTGTTCCAACCTCTCCTGTGCTGTGTGAATTTGCATTAAAACTTTGTTTTTCAAGACTGGGTTTTTATGTTGCTATTGGTTGTTCTGGAACTCCCTCTGTTGATCAGGCTGGCCTCAAAATCACAGCCTCTGCTTCCCAAGTGATAGGATTAAAGGAATGTGCCACCCCAACCCCTGACTTTTTAAATGGGTCATTGAAATTACATTTTTGTTAATATCAATTTGAAATTTTTGTGTATTTTGACATGGGTGGACACTCTGACCTTCTCTGCAAGTGGAGATCGAAGGACAACTTTGTGGTTCTGGAAATTGAACTCAGGACGCAAGGCTTATGTGACAAGTGTTGGTTGCCCCCTGGATTTAATTAACCGGTACCCTTGGTGTTTTTGTTGGTTCTAATAATACAATGAGAAACATTGCAATATTGCTTTCCAGGAATTTTGCAGTACCACGAAGCTGGGCGAGGCTCAGTGTGGTGTTACAAGATCATTATCCCTATATTCAGGAGGTTTAAGGACCACAGGTTGAAGGTCTGCCAGCAAGCCCATCTTCGTCTTAAAGCAAACAAAAAGAACACATTAAAAGTTGAT
Source organism: Microtus ochrogaster (assembly GCF_000317375.1). Classification (NCBI taxonomy): domain Eukaryota; kingdom Metazoa; phylum Chordata; class Mammalia; order Rodentia; family Cricetidae; genus Microtus; species Microtus ochrogaster. The sequence continues at coordinate 59,221,738 of NC_022018.1, forward strand.
TTGAGCTCATAGATTAAAGGTACCAAATCTAACCAGTTCCAGTTAGGGAATCTAGTCTTCCGAATTGTTCGGGCCTCCACACATGCACAGAACACAAACACACCCCCTCTTCACACAAATTGATGAATATAGTATAACTTTGGGATTTCATTGCTGAGTTTTTGGAAATCTTATTTCCAAATTTTCGCAGGCACATAAGTCTTTCAAAAAAGCATATTCTTGGGCTGGATGCTTTTCCAGAGGTCCTGAGTTAAATTCCCAGCAACCACATGGTGGCTCACAACCATCTGTAATGTAATGAGATCTGGTGCCCTCTTCTGGCCTGCAGGCATACATGCCAGAACACTGTATACATAATAAATCTTTTTTAAGCATATTCTTGACTGGCTGGTAAAAATAGTTGTCGGTGAAAAATGATTGCTATACAACCATGAGTTAGGGTTCCCAAAACCCTACATAAAGCCAAGCAGGGGCCTGGAAATCATGCTAGGGAGGAAGAAAGTGAGTTGGTGAAAACCTTCGGGTCCCCACCCCATGTGTAATCCCTTCAGGGAGACATATGCATACCAACCTCAAGAAATCTAATGCACTAGTTGCGCTCATATATGTATGTATGTATGTATGTATATATATATTACAAAGTTCAACTAACAAGACACTAAAGCAGTTGACAACTGCTTCCTGATAATTTCATATAGTATGTACCCTTTGGCTGGCTTAACCCTTCTGTGACCCCTTTGTCCTGGGTTACAGGTATGTACAATCCTAGCTGACAGGGTTCTCAAGATAGAAACAAAGGCCTCAAAGCACGCCAACTTAAACACCCCTTTAGCCCTGCGAACATCCTAGTCCTTAAATCCCTAGGTAAAACATCTATCCTGTCCAGAACTGTATTCAAATCAGTGTCACTTTCCAAGGATATCAAGGATTCATATATTTATGTTAAATTATGCTAAAAAGCAAACCTAAAAGAACATTTGTGTTCTACTGATGTTATGAAAGCATAGAAATGAAGGCTACTTCCCTCCAGTAGGACTAGCAATTTGGTACTGATTTTCCTCACGCGGGGGGTGGGGTGGGGTGGTTTGCTTTATCCCAAACCTTAAATTCACTTAAATGCCAAGGCAAGGTCTTGCCTAAGATGCAAATCTCAGGTTACTTCTTGCTGGTTTTGCAAAAGGTTTCATTTAATGGTTCCCTAAAAAAACCATATATATGCCCTTCCACAAACTAAGCTAGTAAAACTCACTCTAAAAAGCCTTTGGCAAGCAAACACTACTCAACGTGTGCTAAAAGACCCTGCCCATTTCACATCTCTACCCCAACATTTTCAGACTTAAGCTATGACTTCACCTCAAATTTACTGAAGCTGAAAGCAAATTATTCTGATAGACAGAGCCAGCTAGAGCCAGCTATTCTTTACTCTCTGCAGTTACCGAGCACTGAGGTCTAACTAGTATCAGCAGCTTCTCTGAAGAACTTGTTTTCCTGTGTCACCCTTAAGCACAATGTCTCCATGTGCTAGAACATTTCACACACACAAAAATCCCCATGTAACTTAAGATTTCCTTACAAGAGGAACACTTCAATAAACTTTGTTATCAGTCAACCCCCTTTCAAATTGGGCACACATCAAAACTAACATCATGTAAGTTTATTTAAGATGTGGATTTTGAACTACCAATACAGATGCCAAGTCTACACAAAACATCCACAGGAACTTTTTCCATATTTTGAATCGTTCACAAACATTTCCTACATAATTCAACACACAGAGAAATGGTACATCCTTTTTCTTTCATTGTGCATACAATGGAAAAAACAAGTATATATATTTTTTTTTACAAAGTTCAACTAACAAGACACTAAAGCGGTTGACAATTTGTCTATAGGTGAGAAATTATCTAACAAAAATAACCAGGATTTACTCAGCGTCAGCCACTTCTATAACCAAGTGTTACTCTGATTAATAAAGCTCACTGATTACTCTGATTAATAAAGAAACCATTAGGCTTCTGGCATATACTTAGGATGGTTAACTCTTGTAATATTGTTTCCCACCTTAGTTCTCCCCATTAACATAGAAAACTGCTGAATAGTGGCAAACATTTGCAAAAACAAACAAAATCCCAAGCTTATTATAAGCATGAATATGTGATGGAAATTTATCAAGCCACATCTTTCCAACCATTAAGAAAATCACCCAAACTGAAATTGCCAATGTGTTTTGCCTATGTCTAAGACGTGCACTTATATCCAACAGAGGAGCTGAAAATCAAACTTAGTGTTTAGTTTAGGGGTGGGCTGGAAAGTTCAACCACCATTTGAAAATTGCCTTAAAAAAACAAAAAAGACCACCAAAAATAGATTCACTAAATTTATTTTAAAAATCATAAAACGTTTCTTACAAAAGAGCATTACATTCTGCACACTGCTCTGAACAAATGCCAGGGACATGTGGACTATTACTTTCCTCCCTGTCCCACCCCCCCCCAATGTTACAGTGACCACAAAGCAAGGTGTTCACAATAATTACACGGGGGGAAATTTTTTAAAACCACCAACAATAAAGAAAAATTAAATTCACTCACTCTGCTGCAGTTTCAAATTTTTAATGTTTGTTTTTGCATGCCCTCCCCCCAACCCTGTAAGTAACTAAAACATTATACATCTTGTCAACACTACACCTCAAATGCAGAACACCTATGAAGCAGAGGAATGTTGGCTTTTTAAACAGAAGCAGATAAAAAAAAAGATGCAGGACTCCTTCAGTTCTTCACTAGTCTTAGAAAAACTTTCCAGAATACTGCTTCACACTATAAAAAAGAAAAAATATCTTGCATTAGAATCCTTCAACATCTGCATACTGCTTCACACTATAAAAGAAAAGAAAAAAAAAGTACGAATTAGAATTTTTGTTCGAAACATCTTAATCAACATTAAGACAATTTCAATGCTAAATTAAAATGATAAACACGTCCATTACATTTAGAAAAACTTTAAAGAGCACTAGCAACTCTAAGTTAAAGCAATGTTAACTCAAGAAATGTTAGACAGTAGTGCAAGTAGTGCAGAGTAAGAAGATGAGACTAGAAGCTGTTAATCCTTGGTAGAAAGGACAAGGCATGCGAGGCAGGTGTGAAATGCTGCGATTTCCAGCACCATCATGTCCTGCAGAGGTGGCCTGTGCCATATGGCAGACTGTGATTTGTTGTCGTTTTAGTTAGCTAAGAACAACAAAATCACTAGTCTTCCACACAGAACTAGGCCAACATCCAATGACTCTTCTACATTTTCTACAGGCTCTGTATAATTTATTACAAGTGGTGGTTTTGGCAGCAGTTTTCACCAGAGAAATGAGAAGTTTGCTTGGTTAGGGCTTCTTCCAGCAAGATTAGTATTGAATGTCTTCATTTTTAGTAAGAAAACAGAAGAAAATCAAGGCAGAGCTATTAATTAAGATGTTTAAGAAGTTAGATTCCCCAAGTGACGGAAACACCATGGTTTCTAAAAGAAAAATCAATTGGGAAGAAGAGCTCTTTAAAAGGTTTTAGTGTGCATATGCTAACACAAACGGAGCTCAGACTGACCTGTTCTGCAGCAAATACTGTGCATTCTGTATCTGGTCCTGTGTTCCTGTGATGGTAATAATCCGATCTTCAGATCCTTCCAAAGGCTCATCAATTTTGATCGATGCTCCTGACTCATGACGGATTTGTTTAATCCGCTGACCACCTTTGCCAATAATAGATCCAGCCAACTGAAAAGATATTTAAATACATGCTTAATGACAACTTCAAGGAAAACTTAATCCCTTATCAATGATGATCAAGAGGAGCAACTTTATAGAATGTCAGTCTTAAATTTCTGAACTATATTTTAGATTGTTATAATTTAACATTTCCTTAACAAACTAATAAGAAATCCAAAACCACCTATATCAATGGCACCATCTGCTGTTAGATTTAACATACTCCCACAAATCCTAAACATTATCTCAATCTTAAATTGAAAGTCTTTGCTAAATTTACAGAAGCAGCAATCATAACAAAAAAAAAATGAAAGTTCCCTGAATTAAAAATACTTACATCTTTGGGAATAGTTACTTGTGTGGTAATAATAGGTCCGCCAAGATCACCATATGAGCCACGACCCCCTGCATAGGAATAATCTGATTTAAATAATGAGCAGTAAGTTCTTAGAAAAATAAGTATAAAACAATGTCTGATTTCAAAAAGAAGAAACTTACCATATCCAGAACCACCCTAAAAACAAAGAAAAATAAAATTACTTATTTCAATATTCCTAAAACAAAACAAAGCCCAAAAAGCCAACAAAACCCAGAGCTTAGGAAAAAAAACAATACCCCCCCCCATATCAACCCACACCCACGCTATTCCAGTAAGCAAACTAAAGATTTAGATGCACAGATTTCTAAGAAAGTAGAGATTATCAGGGAGCAGGGACATGAACCATTTCTAATAGGTAAATTATATTGCTGATAATTACATTAACGTTATTAATACTCAACCTGTGGTTCATAAGCCATCTGCCATTCTGATGGACTCCATGTGTCAATTGCAGAGTCCCAAGTTTCATCAGCACTGAACCCAACCTGTATTACACACAGAAATATCAAACTATTTAGATGACTGTACAATCTTGCACAGAATATTTGATTAAAAGGTCCCTTATAAATTAAAAGTCTTACCATGCCATCATAGCGGTCTCCAGGCCTTCCTCTTCTGTCGTAAGCCATTAGATCTCTGTAAGCATAACGTGTTGTAATAATTTTAGCCTCGCACCAAGACAACCCCATTACCGCAGCCTCTTTTAATGTTGCTGTTTGGCTAAAACTTACCCCCCTCTGGGAGGTGGTGGTGGAGGAAGAGGAAGATTCCGAGCTCTGCTGCCACCCCGGCCACCACGACCAGGAGGTGGTGGTGGAGGTCCTCGACGAGGGCTCATATCATCATAATCTCTTCTAGAGGGAGGTATGGGACGCCCACCCCGACCAGGAGGCATTCTGTCAAAACCACCTCTTCCCCGCATGGGAAATCCCACAGGACGTCCACGGCGGTCATCAAACATCATTGTAAAACCACCATAATCATAGGTTTCATCATAAAAGTTGGGATCATAGGGCTGTGCACGTCCTTTGATGGGAGACTAAAAACAGAAACAAAGCATTTTAAAGAAGGAAGAGCCTCGGTCTTATCAACCCATTCCAATTATTAATTATTAGTAATTATTAATTAACCAGCCTCAAAAGGTAAAAGGCAGAGATAGGAAGAGGCAATGACAGAAAGCATTTCAAAATTACTAAGACCATTACCCCAGATATGTCTGAAAGAAGCAGGCAATACAAAACTACATGTAAGGACCTTTGCATAAACGACCAAAGGCTCTGTATTAAAGCTGGCAACATAAACTCCCACGGAAATTAAATTAAATACTGCCATTATTTCTGTTAGTGTGATAAACTGAATGCAAACAGAATCTCCCAACAATACCTCAGATATAAGGTCAAGGATGATCTTGATGCACTCTACAACCCTATCAGGCTTTCCTCCAATAAGAACAACTCTGTCAGTAGAGTGAGGGCAGCATTCCTGGAAAAGCTTGATTGTTGTCTGAGTGTTCTGTAACACATTCACAGAAAGAAAACTCATAAGAGGAAGTTAACACTTTAAACAACATCCAGGCTCCCTACTTCAGACATATGAACCCACTGATTCCCATAAAAAATGTGGTCAAACATACAAGACCTAGAAATGATACAAGTTGAACAAAACAACTTAGTTTTGTTACTTTAAGACCTAAGTAAATAGCAATGGGGTTATCTATCCCAAAGTACCAACTCTGCATAGAAAATTATCAAATCCAGCAAGGAACAAAACAGAGCAAAATAATGCCTTACTTCTCGAAGTTCTTTAATTTTAGCACCTTTGACACCAATAATTCCTCCTGCCAGACTTTGATGAATCAACAGTCTCAACTCGCAGTCAAAGTCACTTCCTTTATAGTGTTGGTACTGTGGAGGGGGAAATACACAATTTTACTTTCTTATAACTCTCTTCCCGACACACTATCAGCTTATGTTTAAGCACAACATAATGCACTGCTGCAGTAAGCAACCTGAATTTATATCTCAATAACTTTACCAGTTATGTGCTTATTATCCTCAATAGCCAGGCCCAAAAAGGACAATCTGCACCACCTTAAAAAACTATTTTATTTTCAGGTCCTGCAACACCATACCCACACTGCAGCCATTTAGCATGTCGCTGTTACCACAAAATTATTAACATTCAAATAACACCATAATAAAAATGACTGCAAAGCACTTTGCAAATGTAGTTAATTCCCACTGCAGCATGGAGCAGGGTCAACAGTGAGTTGTAAGACCATTCATATATCATATTTTTAAGCCTTTTTCTATAGAGATGGGAAAAGCACACTATGTTAAAAATAAATCAATCCTATGGGCCAGGCTCCATACTTCAGTGGGGTTCAATGGCACTATGACATACATTTAAGCATTCCACAGCATCAGATTCGAGCGGGAGCTGGCTGGTTGCAGTGGGTGATGGCAACTGCAGGCCCTGAAAGTAGAAAAATAAGAATAATAGGTTAAGTGTCTAGCGTGATCAGGCTATTGTCGCATATATTGGTAAAGCTACTACAACATATATTAAAATATATTATTAATCCAGAAAACAACTTATTTAACAGTAAAATCTTTTTTCCATGTATACCCAGTAAATAAATGTTCAGACCTTTAACGCCAATATTAATATAGAAAATGAGCCATAGCCATGGGTTCATTGCTTCCTATCTAAAGAAGAGCCACAAGTTTCTGTAGTTAAAACTTCCTTAGATGGTACTATAACCCCGCAACTGAACTGTACACAAACCCTTTCTCCCGAATTAAAAAAACAAAACAAAACAAACCTGCCCTTTATTTTTCAACATTGCCAGTTTAAGAAAACAGACCCTAAAATCAAGGCCTTTAAGTCATAATACATGACCACAGATATTAACTATTCCAGGAGTGGCCAGCCTAAATTTTAAAGACAAATAGAGAATGTTATATACTATGAATGATTTTGCTGCTACAGAACAGTTCAGTTTCTCTCCCGTCCCTCAGTACACTCCAATAAAACTTAAACACCGACCCTCAACTTTCCCAACATCTTATTATAACAAAAGAAACCTACCTCTTCCAAGGTAGGGATGATTTTCTTCAGAATTTCTCCAATCGTTTCAATATCAGCACTGATACTCAGTATGCTGCCAAATATCAAATACCACATAATACAAAAAGGTGGAAAAGAAAAATGAGTTTTGTCATCAGCAGTTTTGTCATCTTTTAGAGAAGTAACATCACATTTACTTAATAGTCCCCATTTAAAGTAACCTATTTATGAATTTTGTACATGCATTTTATTTTATGCCCAATACAGACATAACATTATTAGAAGACTTTGAGAGAGAAAGACAGAGAGAATGGGCTGCTGGAAGGGCTCAGATTAAGTGGCAATAATCGACCAGAATTGAAGCAGAGTTGAATTCTCATGTTCCCCGCCACCAAGTTAAGGACACCCTCGCTGTTACATTGGTAATACTGGCACACCTTCTCTTGGGTAAAGTGGGGGAATATGCAAGTGGTGAACATTGTATCTGGAGTAAGGTTATGGATACCAGTTAGAAATTAGACTACTAATGGGCTCTGCAAGAAAACAAATACAAATGCCAAGACAAAACAGACAATACAAATGAGAAGTGAAGGAAAGTGAACCAGTTAGCGTTTCATCAGAAAACATTATGAACAGACAATGTTGGGAAGCAAGGTGGGCCACAAAGACAGAGCGAGAGACTATTTGGGTAACAGTTTGATTTACAATGCAGCAAATATGCAACACTTGAAGCTGTGCTCCTTCCATCGAAATAAAATTAGTGGATCGTTTGGGTGGGCAACTCACGGTAAAAGTTCAGTGACAAAAGGACTTAATGGGGAAAATAAGACAGAAACTTGAAAAACAATACACCGTCTAAAGGGGATACTATTTAATTATATAAAAGGCAGGTAATAAAATACATTTCTCTCTTTCTAATCAGGCAGTGAGGCATAAACTGTTGGGACATACCGCTCGGGGCCACTGCTGTCTGGGACTGAAACACTGGCATTGTACTGCATTGGTCATTGGCGTTCGTGGATGTTGGCATTGGGCATGGGCATTCAATCAGAAGTTGTCAAGTATTGTACCCGTTTGGCAACGAGCACATTTTTGGGCATAGCCAACCAGGGTTTTCACATGGGCGTTCAGGGGCGGATGGGCCAACGTCATGGTGGGCAACGCAGGGGTAAGTCGATCCAGTACATGGGCAACGGAGATATATGGCCAAAAAAACAAGGAGAGGGAAAAGGGGGAAAAGCAATAAATTTTAATTTAATACAAACTATACTCATACTCTCAATTAATGAAACAAGCTTAAGTTGTTCTGAAGACTAACACAATAATGGACTTCTCTATACCTGACTGTGGCTTAACATTTAAGGACCTTAAATTGATGGTTCTAGTTTTGTTTTTGTTTTTTAAAAAAATGTTTCAGTAGCAGGCTGGCTCGTGAGGGTAGACACAAAACCTGTCATGACTCAAAAGTTTACTGAAATTCTTGAGGAAAATGGGGGAAATAACCCAGATAATTATACAGAACATCTGGATTAAGAGGAGAAAGAGGTTCAAAGACAAAACAAAAATTCCCACACCAAACCCCCAACTAGTAAGACTGTTTTGGTTTCATGAGGTGTCAAACACAATCCTGTATCTCAAAAGCAGGTTTATAAAAATTAAAACAAAATTTAAAGTTTATAGCAATAAAGAGAAACATGAAGATCTGTTACCGAGAGAAATGAAATACTGTTAGGTACTCCACACAGCTACTCGCCTCTATTTTACTAAGTAAGGAAATTTTGATATAATCAAGGTCTAGAAATACACACACACTTCTGGTGCTGCCAACATTTAATGTGTCTAATCACAAGAGTCAACCCACTATAAATTATGAAGACTCAAATTATAGGCAGATAGCTCGACTGGCAAGATTATTATTTATTCATGTTTAAAAATCAGTTAACATTAGCTCTATGTTGCAAGCTGTGGAACAGATAAAGTCTTTTTTAAAAAGAAAATAAAAATTGTTTTAATCAGCCATCCACGATGGCGTTGAGTAATATAGATTCCCTCTCTCTATCACACACACACACACACAAGAGGAATGATGCAATTAAGGGTTTTCACACGTTGTCTCTATTTCTAATTAAGATGTTTTGTCTTATTTGAAGAGAACTAATTTGAAGGGCCTTCCCATAAAATGAAAAGATTTAATTATATATGTTCCACCATCAGAGCTTTTAAAAAGAGTAGGAATCCTCTACACGACCATTAATTATTACAAATGGTTGTAGCTACAGTGACTTCTAAGATGTGATCCTTTAAAATTCTAGAAACAGACAACGAATTTGTTTGTTTAGTAGTTTAATACTTACGTCTGTACGCAGAGCCTTAATGTTCTTGCCTCCTTTTCCAATCACTGCACCAGCATTCTGAAAGACAAAAAAATTACTGTGTATTTCCATAAAATTGGATTCCTACCTGTATTTTTAAACTTTAACAACGAAGTCTGCACACGACGGGGAATCTACTTAAGAGTGAGGGAAACCAAGATTCTATTTACTGAGTATGAGATATTTTACAATACATCACTGGAATACTGATAACACCAAACATGAGTGTAAAGTTCCTAGAAAGTGCAGAATACCTTTACCAGTGCTATCTTGTGAAAACCAGGCCAAAATCTATTCAGCAAACTTTTATACTGTAACTTGAGCAAGGTTATAAGGTAACCAAAATCAAACTAGTTCCCCGGGGAAATAAAACTTTCAATGCCCAGAGTCCTGCTCATTCTTCAAAGACATCTGTGGCGACCCTGTAATAAGGCTTTCACACCTTCAGAACTCGAGCACTACCCAGAATTCACAAGTCTGCTTATAAAGAGCCAAACCAACTAACTCATGGTTAGTGTCCATCTGTTCTGCCAGCAATCAAGGGCAGACGACAGATGGCTAAAGAGCTAAGGCCAGCCTCACCAATGAAATCTTTCAAACTTTCATTCAATGTGGAAAGTTCTAAAAGTGTTCCTGGGATTCAAATTAGGGCTTAGAATATTGTAATTTTAAGGATAAAATTTAAATATCCAAAATTCAAAAAGTTGTATTTGTACCTTGCTCTGAAGCAAAATGCGCAGTTCAACCATCTCATCAGTATTTCTAGATCTTTTAAAGGCTTGCTCCTCTTCCATATCTTCTGCAGGGCGTTTACCTAGAAATTAAGTTCATATTTTGAATTAGAAATATCCTCAAGTGAATGTATTTTAAAATACACTTTATAAAATCCCTGCTGTTTTCCTAGTCTTTCCCCTTTCCAACAAAGATCATAATACTTCAAAGGATTAAAAATTTGGATGTAAACAATTTGTACTGGCTGTTACCTGTGCAAGACAGGGTTACTTCTTGTTCATTAAAACCAAGATTTAACAGAATCTCAAAACTACAGAATTTTATAGTAAGAGGTAACCACAGCACACACAGAAAGCTATTGTCATAATGAAACTAACAATATATTCATAAACTGCTTATAATTAAAATATCTTCTCACCAAATTCACCATTGGTTTCAGTGTTGGGGAAGGTTTCTTCTGGCTGCTCGGTCTCCATTTTCTTGAATTAAATGGATACACCAACCTGTAGAAAAATAAAGAAGCTAGTACATTTGGCTGATTGGAAAAAGCAAACACTATTCTGCTTAAAATCTTTAAAAGGGACCGTGCTTCCAGAACACACACACACACAGCTTTGCAGCGCTGAACTGACACCGCAGAGCTGCAGCAGCCTATAAAAACCAACACAAATCAACTGTACTTTTCCTTTTATTATTCAATACTAATATTTGGTCGCAAGTCTGATTTGAGGAAGCCGGCTCTTCCTTCCTACTCTAAAAAATTCAGGCGAGGAACAAGTGTGGTGGATTGCTTTTGGATTGTCTCAATGAAACACAACAGCTCAACTCACTACCATGAAATGAAGGATTTCCCCCAAGGAATTCAGTAATCGCGTCCTCAACAACTTACTTCCTATCATTACAACTGGAAAGTCAACTGCCCTAAGATTTTGTTCACAAAACTAATTCTGGGAAAGACTGCACCGAAGCACAAAATTAGTGTTATTGTAAGACTAGTAAGTAACTGAAATTATTGTGGCTGTTTGCGAATGTCAACACCATTTCAATGACATTTGCCAAGTTTACAAATATAACGGCAAATACAAGCTGCTTTTAACGTCCACAGGGAGCAATCTAAAGCCCTGACCAGAGAGACTCAAACCAGCGCCATTCTCCAGCAAAGCCAGCAGAGCCTTCAACCACCACCACTCATAACGATTGTAATCGGTGCTTTAAAAAGGCTACAATTCCTACCAATTTCGCCTCTAATACAGCTCTTAAAGACTGCAGCCAAAGCGACACAATTGGTCCGGTCCTCTCGTGGCCGTACCAAGCGAACAGCCAGCACAACAAAGCTGAGGCCGAATCCCACTTACGCCTCCTCCACCCCGGAGCGCCGGCTGCTAGCGTCGCTAAGGGCGGCTCGGGGACCCGCCGCTCGGCTCGCTCTGCAGCCACGACGGCAAATGGATGGGAGGCGCGGACAACAGCAGGGTCGACAGATAAGAGTCGAGCCCACGTCCGCGAAAGCCGCTCACTCGAGCGGGATCGGCCGCGCGGAAGCTCGCGCTGTCCCCCTGCCCACGGTCCGCCCCGGCCCTCCCCTCCCAGGCTCGGCCGGTGGCCTAGCGGAGCAGCGCCCGCCTCCCTCCCTCTCTCCTCACCCGGATCCGACAGGAAATGGCGGCCCGCGTAATGGCGACTACGTGCGACTAGGCGGCGCCGCGCGCGCGAGACCCCCTCCCCCACCCACCCAGCACGCGGGCCCGCGAACTCGGCCCCCGCACCTCCCCCCACCGCCCGCCCGCCCGAGACAAAGCGGCGGCTCCCGTTCCATCCGGGTCCCGCCAGAGAAGAGACTCCCGCATCCCCGCGCCGCTCTCACCCCGGGCGCCCCTCGGCTCCGACCCCCGGGCCTCCGCTCACGAGCTCCCCAGAGTCTCCGGCGGCGGCAGCAGCGGCGCGCACGCCAACTGCAGAGGCACGCTCGGGGAAATGGCGGCCGTGGGGGAGGGGAGCCCGGGCAACGTTCCCCGGCGGGCGGGGGACCGAGCGCCGGCCCGAGCCCTTCCAGACAGCCGCGCCGCAGCTCCGGCCCCGCTCCCCGCA
>NC_022018.1:59234264-59235759 GCF_000317375.1 Microtus ochrogaster
GCCGAGGACCCACCCCCTCCCGCCTCGGCGCCGCGCCCCATTGGCTGCCCGGGCGTCTGCGGTGGCGCGAGCACGCGGCGATTGGCTCCCGGCCGCGTCAATGACGGCGCCCAGAACCCCGCCTCCCGCCGGCGACTCCCTTCGGGCTGGCAGGCCGCGGGGCCTGGGACAACCCACCCGGGCTGGGACGCCCTCCCGAGCAGCCCGCCGTCCCGCGGCGCCCGCCCGTTCCCAGGACCCGCTGCTTCCCCACGGCCCCGTCCCCTCCGACACCTACGTGAGGGGCCGCAGGCGAGCGGGAAGCGAGCACGACGGCGACGTCCGTGCAGCGGAGGCACAGAGGATAATGGCGTCTGCAGCGCTGTCGCCCGGAGCGCCCTCCTCCTCTCTCGTTCGCGCACTCTGTCGCGAGGGGGCGAGGAGGGGGGGGGACGGCGCTCTCGCGAGATTTGCCACGGGCGCTCACGTGTGCCGCGGAGGGGGCGGCGCCTGGGCGTTTGCGAGCCCCGAGGGGGTGGCTGCGGGTCTGGAGGAGGGACGGCCGCGAGGTGGGCGGTAGGAAGTGGAAGCGGGGAGGGGAAAGAGCCCGCGAACGGGAGAGGGAGCGCGCGGCGGTGCCTCGCCGGGCCGGGGAGCCCACGGTTGTGGCGACACGAGGCGGATGGCCAGGTCGGTGATCGGCCGGGGTTCCACAGCTCCCCGTCGCGGCTCGCTAGCTCCCAGTGCTGCGGGTCTGCGCGTCCCTCCGTCGGGCCCGGGAAACCCGCTGTGCTAACGGCCCGGTCCGGGCGGGAGGGCGGGCGGACGCCGCGGCCCAGGCAGGGGCGCCGGCCTGGCGAGGCCTTCAGGTCGCTGTAACTGACTCAAGTCACTTTCGCCTTGGCCCCGTAAAATGAAGAGCGCAGAACACGACGTAGGCCCCTGCGCATCGGGGCAGCACTCCTTCCCCCGCAGGAAGCTCGCAGGCGTTGTGGCCGCCCGACCTGGGGAAGAGCCGGCTTCGGTAGTTCCCTCGGTTCTCACCCACTGCTCCAGACTCTTGCTGGGACGGCAAGATGTAGGTCTCTGGAAGCTAATCAGTGAGGCTTCCTTGCTGGTCCACCCGTGTCCTGACCCTTGAATGATCTCAGGATATCTATGCCTGCATCCTTCTAAGGATCGCTATTTATGGTCGTTGCGTTATCTTCTACTTACTTGGCAGAGGAAAACTGGGAATTGAGATTTGGTGAGGCTTGAAGTGCGGGTGGACGTAAGAAAGGTTTTGAAGCTACAGAGAAACCCTGTCTCGAAAAACCAAAAAAAAAAAAGGTTTTGAGATAGCCTATGTAGCTCTGTCTGCGACCGAATTTATTACGTAAACGAGCCTGGCTTCGAACTCACAGATATACTCCTGCCTCGCAGATGAAGAGATTAAAGGTAGAGCCGGGCGGTGGTGGCGCACGCCTGTAATCCCAGCACTCGGGAGGCAGAGGCAGGCGGATCTCTGTGAGTTCGA
>NC_022018.1:59235859-59241059 GCF_000317375.1 Microtus ochrogaster
AGTGCTATCTTTGGGTATCTGTCGTCATTCATTCTCATAAAAAAGATATTGATTTTCTCACAGACATTTTCAGCATTTATTGAGATGGTCAGGATTTTTGCTTTTGTTTTTTTTTTTTTTTGAGACAGGGTCTCACTCTGTAACTCATAAAGATCCTCCTGTCTCTGCCTCCCAAGGGCTGGGATTAAAGGCATGCTCACAACACCCAGCTAAAATTAGTATTTCTGTTGCGCCTTTTTTTCTAACCTGTAACCAGTGATGAGTGCGAATCCAAAGGAAATTACTGGAACTATCTTGAGTAGACGCTAGTGGAAAGTTACTTTCTCCAAACTCAGCTATACTTACTTGGTTTTGTCTTTTTAGGTTTCCTCTTTGCGTAACTGAAAGTTTGCCTCGCCTCCATCTTTCATTTTCTCTTTGAAGTTGGACGTTTTCAGTTCATTATTAAAACCCCTGCTCAGGACTGGATATACAGCTTGGTGGCATGACCCTGGATTTGGGCACTGTGCCAGTCCTCTTCATCTAGTGACACCCGGGTACATGAGGGGTTAATGGTTAAATTGTATAGGCTAATGTTTTAGAGCCCTTACTTAACTGGGATTTAATATAATTGTAACTGTACAGGGAGCTAGCTGGAATAATAGTTAAAATACTATAGGTACCATATCCCAAGTTCTCTACTGAATGCCAGACTTTGTGCTGGCAGTTAAATGCTATTATAGTACTTTGAGTAAATTGTGGTTATCTTTGTTTTGTGTTCCTGTCTTTAATCCTAGCATTTGAGAGGCAGAAACTGGTGGATTTGTGAGTTCAAGGTCAGCCAAGGGCTGTCTCAAGAAACAAAACAAACACTAAAAACCTGGAGGGGGGAGGTTAGAGAAATCCGTGAGCTTGTGGCTCCTGCTGAGGCCTTGCTTGATGATGTAAATTCTGTCACCAGAAGGCGGGGCACTTGGTGGAAGGAGAGAGCCAACTTTCAATCTGTCTCTAATCTCCACGTGAAAGTACACACACACACACACACACACACACACACACACACACACTGTAAAAAGTACTGAGGATAAGAACCATATCTAAGGCCACATAACAGCTGGGTTGTAGACTCCTAAATGAAATTTTCTTTCATGTTTCCTTATATTGGGTTTTGGAGGATGCACAGACAGCTCTTACTATTCTTACTTTATGTCAACCATAATATAACATCCCCACCCCCACCCCACCCCAGGCAGGGTTTTTCTGTGTAACAAGTTCAGGCTGTCCTCGAACTCACAGAGATACACTTGCCTCTGCCTCCTGAGTGCTGGGGTTAAAGGTGTGCGCCACCACTGCCCAGACAATAAAACAATTTTTCATCCCTGATTTTTTTGAAGTACCTTTTCAAAATTCTGAAATTGTTTGAAGTCTTTAACAAGTTAAAGTGGGTTTAAAGAGTAAATGCTTTAATTGCGTTGTGAGAGAGACTAGAAGTGGAAGCCAGAAGGCAGCCTTGTGGAGGAGTTGGCTCTGTTCCGCCGTGTGGGACAGCAGCAATGGGCTCTGTCATGACACTTAGTGGCAGGCACCTTTATCTTGCTGGCCCAACTTTTATTTTTTAAATAATACCCGTAAAGTGGATGTAGGTTTTTGTTGGTGCTTTAGAATCTCAGCTATTGGTTGGGAGTCACATATACCATCTAGGGATGCTGCTTTCCTGTTAAAAATATTTGAAGCTGATTGATAATTAATCATTGAGCCAGCTATGCTTAAGCCTTAATGACAAGTAATGGAACCTTCCTGCTTTATTCTCTTCTGATCATTCCTAGTAGTTGGGATTTAGAATGAAGATTTGCACGGACATACAAATCTATCAGGCACAAAGGTTAATGCAAATATTTTTTTTTCTTACTGTAAAAGCAGGGCGGGTTAAGTTCTGTAATTTTGTATGTGGCTACTATACTAAGAAAACAGGAACACATATTTTCATGTCATTAGTCCCTAAAAACCTCTTCAGAGCTGGGTATGGTGGCGCACACCTTAATTCCAGCATTTGGAAGGCAGAGACAGATGGATCTCCAAGTTTGAGGCCAGCCCGGTCTACAAAGTGAGTTCCATAATAGCTAGGGCACTTATACAGAGAACCTTGTCTAAAGAAAAGAAAGGGTTCGGAGGTTCAGAGCATCTAATGCTCTTCCAGAGGACTGGAGTTAACTCAACTCCAGGGATCTGACACCTCGCCTCTTTGGAACCTGCACTCGTGCATATGCCCAGGCATACTCAACATTTTTAAAAATCTAAGATTACACAGCTTTCTATTTCATGAACATGATGCAGATTTTTTCTAGATAACATTCAGAATCCCTCTAATATAAGAACATGAACATTGACATGGTTGTTCTCATATCTTTTTTCTTTTTCCTCTAGTCTTTCCTTTCCCCCTTTAGTAAGTCCTAGAGATTGAACCCAGGGTCCCAGAGCTAGCTATATCTTGTTCTTGCCTTTATCTTTATTTCTAATTGGGTGTGTTTTCCTGTTTGTTTTTGGAAACAGGGTTTCTCTGTATAAAGGCCCTGGCTGTCCTGGAACACAGAAATCCACCTGCCTCTGCCTCCTGAGTACTGGGATTAAAGGCGTGCGCCACCATGTTTGGCTTTGATTGTTCTTTTAATATTGGTTCTAGAAAGTCAGAATGTGTGTTACAAGTTAACGTTCAGTTTAAGAGACATCTTTTCCAAAGTTGTTTCTCTTCCTGTATTGAGGGGTTCTTAAGACTCTGCGGCTGTTGTCTATCAGCTAATGGGAAATTGTACCATCCTAGCTAGCCTTTCCTTCTGAGCTGTTACCTGCTGTGACTATGGTAATAGAATTCTGTAGGAGTGGGGGTGTGTCTTACCAAAAGCAGGTGGGGTCCTGGGCTAAACTCTCTGCTATGCTTGCCTTCTTCAAGGTGGCTCGGCAGATCAGGGCACTGGCCACCCAGTTTGAAACCCTAGTTTTGTCCCCAGAACCCACCTGGTAGGAGAGAACCATCTCCTGCAAGTTGTGCAAACTTCTGTATGGGTACCGTGGTATAGATGCACTCCCTCCAGACACACAAGTGATGGTAGTATGTTACAGTTTCCTCTGAACCGCTCCATCACACACTTCACTAATTTACTTTATTAATTCTCTTCTACCATACTTTCACGACCCACTGGGTTTACAAATGAAATGAGGAAACAGGTCTAAAAAGAGTAACTTTCTCTCAACAGCTTGTTTCTGTTTATCTCACCCTATTCTCCCCTTCCCTTCCCCCTGCAACACAGTGTTTCTCAGTGGAGTCCTGGATGTTCTGGAACTCACTTTGTAGACCAGGCTGGCCTTGAACTCACAGAGAGTCTCTGCTCATTTCTAGCCTATATTGTTTTCATTTTATCTTGACTGTTAAGGAGTCCCCAGAACTATACAATCATACTCTTAAATTCATGGAAATAGGACAATGAGTCTTTAATTCGTTTTCGAATCCTTACTGCTGCTTGTCTTTCCTTCCAGGGTCCTTTCTCTGTAATAGAGGCTTTGAGTACTCCACTGGGCACCTAGCTTGAAATCCTGTTATCAGAGTTCATGCTATTCTGTGAAGTAAGTTTTCTTATGGACATGTTAGACCTTAAATAAGTTCTGTCTCTTTAGTGTCTTCATCTCTAGAAAGAACAGATATTGTGTGTGTGTGTGTGTGTGTGTGTGTGTGTGTGTGTGTGTGTGTGGGAGAGAGAGAGAGAGAGAGAGAGAGAGAGAGAGAGAGAGAGAGAGAGAAATATTTGTCTTTAGTACTTTGCTATTGTATTATACTGAGAGGTTTATTTTTTGTTTGTTGTGTTTTGGTTTTTTGAGACAGGGTTTCTTTATGGCTTTGGAGCCTGTCCTGGAACTCACTCTGTAGACCAGGCTGGCCTTGAACTCACAGAGATCCACCTGTCTCTACCTCCCAAGTACTGGGATTAAGGGTATGTACCACCATCACCCCTCTGAGAAAATCAGATTTAAATATTACTGACAACACAGTTGAGAATATTTAGGAAAACAAGACTTCTCAATATCTGCCCAGAGTGGTAGGTGGCCAACCATAGATATATAAATTTTAATTGTTAAAGTACGCAGTTAATTATAGCTTTCAAAAGAACCTCGTGAACATTATTTAAGTAAAATTTAAATTAATAGAGTATGATTATTTGGAGAATCATGATGGCCTTAGTGACCACTGCAACCTGAGCATCAGGCTCCAAGTCTCAGCAGTGACTGAAGCTTCAGCCAGGGCCTTGATTTTTCCCTAGAATGAGAGCTCTGGTGCCCTTGCAGCCTGGTGAGGTGAGACCTGACTGCAAGGAACAGCGTGAGAGTGGTGCTAGCTCCTGGCAGGCACCATGACTTAGGATCCTCCTGTATGCTGGAAAGCACCTAGACAAGGTGGGAAGTGATAGATGGCGGAGACACAAAAGATGTGCGCTGTCAAGTGAGGTGCACAGGAGGTGTGGAAGGCAGTTGCTGTGCTTATTCCTTGGGAAACGGTGATTTACACAGCTCATCACAAGAGTCAGCGACAGACACAAGCACTAGTCGGCCTGCGAGTTTTCCCTTGAGAAAACTGACCACCATATGAGTTACCATGACTCCCAGAGCCATGTCCTAGCCCAGGAGGAAGAGAAGTGCCTGCAGAATGGAGACCCATTTGACTGGACGTGTCCTGCTGGGACTTCTCATCATTGGTTGTGGTGGTTCAGCTATGAGACTGGACAACTCTATATTGAATTACAGTTTTGCCGTGGTGTCTAACGTTTTCCAGAGATTTATTTTCTTGGAAGCTTTGGGTTGGACAAACACTTGAAGATACACATAGGCTCCACCCACCACCATGCAGAGTAGGCAGGAACACACCTAAAGACCCCACCCAACAAGGCTTGCCTGTGGCACAAGCCGCTACTGTGTACAAATATGGGGTGGAGCCAGGCGGTGGTGGCACACGCCTTTAATCCCAGCACTCGGGAGGCAGAGACCGGCGGTTCTCTGTTGAGTTCAAGGCCAGCCTGGTCTACAAGAGCTAGTGCCAGGACAGGCTCCAAAGCTACAGAGAAACCCTGTCTCGAAAAACCAAAAAAAATCTCTGTGAGTTCGAGACCAGCCTGGTCTACAGAGCTAGTTCCAGGACAGGCTCCAAAGCCACAGAGAAACCCTGTCTCGAAAAACC
>NC_022018.1:59241159-59245748 GCF_000317375.1 Microtus ochrogaster
AAAAAAAAAAAAAAAAAAAAAAAAAAAAAAATGGGGTGGAGAGATGGGAAAGAAAGAAGCTGAACAGCTTGGGCACTGTAAAGAGAGGCAGATCTGGAGACGTAAGGGTGCAGAGGAACAGCCTGATGTGAGTGAGTAGCCTGTGAGGCCACCTGAGGCCATGAAGAATTCCTGGCCCATGCTGCCATTGAGGAACAGATTGCCAAGAGGCGAAGGCTGTCCTCACTGAAAGCTTCTACTTCTGAGTCCAGTCAAAAATAAGTCTATAAGGGTAACAAATAAATGATCAGACCTTGGGGGGAAAAAAGGAGGGGGTGATAAAAAATGAATCTAATTATAATTTTGAGAAGATAATAAGATATAGTAATGACTGTCTTTCAAAGATCTGACATTTACCCTTTCACATATCAGTCTGTGAACAACCGTGTAAGACAGTTGGTGATACTGATGAAAATACTGAGTCAGAGAAGTTAAAGTACTGGCGTTAGGTCATGTAGCCTTTACCTTGACAAAGCTAGCTCATAAGCATTTTGTTTTTCCTCATTCTTAGTACTTGTAAGGTTTGCGTATTGACTGGGTAGAAAGTCAAGTAGTTTTTAGTGCTGGAGAGAAAGGTGTAAAGGGTGTGGTAAGTAATTAGGCCTGCCTGTGGATTTGAGAGGTAGAGGTGCTGTATTTAAGTCTAGGGAATCAAGTGGACATAGATGTTCTTGTTTAAAAGAAACAAATGTAACTTTATGTTTATTGAATCTCTTTTCTATTTGTTTTCAGGTGGATGTGTATGCTCCTATTTTAAAAAATGAGTTTAACTAGTGATGTATTAAGAGTTGAAACCTGGCTTTTGGCAACATGGCATGTTAAAGTGCCTCTAATGTGGCTGGAAGCTTGTGTTAATTGGATCCAAGAAGAAAATAATAATGTTAATTTGAGCCAAACACAAATAAACAAACAGGTTTTGGAGCAATGGCTTCTTACTGACCTGAGAGACTTGGAATATCCTCTCTTACCTGATAACATTTTAGAAATTCCAAAGGGAGAACTGAATGGATTTTATGCTCTACAGATCAATTCTTTGGTTGATGTAAGTCAGCCCGCGTATTCCCAGTTACAAAAGCTGAGAGGAAAGAATACAACCAATGATCTAGTTTCAGCTGAAACACAGATTACTCCAAAACCGTGGGAAGCAAGGCCTTCCCGGATGCTGATGCTACAGCTCACGGATGGTGTCACTCAAATTCAAGGGATGGAGTATCAGTCTATTCCAGCTCTCCATGGTGGTCTTCCTCCAGGTACAAAAATTTTGGTTCATGGACGCATTTCATTCCGTCTTGGTGTTCTCTTGTTGAAACCAGAAAATGTGAAGGTGTTAGGGGGTGAGGTAGATGGTCTTTCAGAAGAATATGCTCAAGAGAAAGTACTTGCAAGATTAATTGGTGAACTTGATCCTACAGTTTCAGTTGTACCAAGTAATTCTGATCACAGTTTGTCCAGAGTTTCAGGGGGGTTGGATGCTGTTTCAGGACCTTCAGATGAAGAACTCTTGGCAAGTCTCTATGAAAGTGAAGAGCCTGCAGCAAGCAATGATACATCACCCACGGAAGGAAGCTGTTTCAGCACAGGCAGCTCCTCAACTCCCACTCCCATAATTCAGTCTAGTTTTGAGCCCGGATGTAATATTTCTTCAAAGCACAAGGAGAAGCCAAACCAGTCTGTGCATTTCACTAGTGGAGAGTTTGACGACTTCTCGCTGGAAGAGGCCTTGCTTTTAGAGGAAACTGTCCAGAAAGAACAGATGGAAACAAACGCATTACAACCATTAACTTTGAAGAAAAACACAGATAAATGTGTAGAGATATTTTCACATAAACCTAATACTCTGAACCATACTCCTTTGATTAATAAACAAGAAAACAGCAATTGCAATGAAAAAAAATTATCTGAACAAATAGTTTACAAAGACAAATTTTTTAGCTGCCCATCTGCAAGAGACCATAAGAAACTCTTAGCCCATGATTTTACAGATGACAGTAAGACTTTGGAAGTCAGTAATACAACAGAGCAAAACATTGACAGTTCAGATGAACATTGCTCCAGTAATAAAATGTTAAACAGAAAATTAGGAACCTGTCTATCAGGAAAGAGTTCAGAGGTTTCTAATGAAAATGGCTCCCCTTTACAGGCTCAGTCTTTAAGATCAGTTGAGAATAATACTGATCTCCCTATTGACATGGACTTACATTCTCCACCCTTTATCTATTTGTCTGTTCTAATGGCCAGGAAGCCAAAGGAAGTCACCACTGTGACAGTCAAAGCATTTATTGTCACTTTGACTGGGAATCTCTCAAGCTCCGGTGGCTGCTGGTGTGTAACTGCAAAGGTTTCTGATGGCACCGCCTATCTAGATGTGGACTTTATAGATGAAATACTTACCAGTATGATAGGCTTTTCAGTACCAGAAATGAAGCAATTAAAAAAAGACCCTCTGAAATATCAAAACTTCCTAAAAGGGTTACAAAAATGTCAGCGAGATCTGATAGATTTGTGTTGCCTAATGACTATTTTATTTGATCCTTCTTCACATAAAGCCTTGGTACTTGAATTACAAGATGTTGGTGTGGAGCACCTTGAGAACCTAAAGAAGCGGCTGCATAAATAATTTGACAAAATACTATTGGAGTACACTTTAAAACATGCAAATATTTGTATTATTTTTGAAACTCTATAAAGGAAGGAAAGGCTTTTGAGCTTAAAAATGGGTGAGATGGCTGAGTGGTTAAACAGGCTTCTGCCAAGTCTGAGGACCTGAATTTGATCCCTTGGTCCCTTGTAGCTGAAGGAGAGAAACAACTCCCAAAATCTGTTGTCTGTCCTTCACACATGCAGCATAGAGCTTGTGCACACATAAAAACACATATACATTAAATGACATTTAAAAATAAAGATATCTAATCAAAATGAATGTGAAGGGTATTTTTGTTTGATTTGATAATGATGGGTCAGGACCTTGTAATGCAAGCAAGCCTCTATCATGAAGCCTAATCTCTAGACCCTTAATTTCCCCCCCTTTCCTGGAAAGGATCTATATTCCCAGGCTGGCCTCAAGCTCTCTTGTACAGCTGAGAGTGATCTTGAGTTTCTGATCTTTGTCTCCATCTCCCAAGTGCTTGGATTAGGGTTCTTCAGTTTCAGTTGGTGCACTAGTTTAAACCATTAGTCTAGTGTATATGCTAGACTAATGCTCTCCTGACTGAGCTAATCCCCAGTCACCCATGTTGAAGAACTTTGCTGACTCATTCTTGCTGAGAAACTGGCTTTCTACTTGTTGAATATGAGATAATGGGTAAAGAACTGATGGGCTGACAAAATGGCTTGGTGGTAAAGGCTGTTCCTGCTGAGCCTAATGACCTGATTCTTCTCTTGGTCCTACATGGTGAAAGAACTGTCTCCCACAAGATGTCCTCTGATTTCCACATGTGCCCCCCCTCCCCGTACGCACAAGTAATTAAAAGTTCCCCAATGAGATACATTATTGAAAGTTGCAAACTGTAAAAGTAATTTTCCCCTAATATGTTCAATATTTCAAAGGTTTGTTTGTGCTGTTATTTAGGAGTCTTTATATTTACTGTCTAATATTCTTTTTTAAAAAATGCTGCAAGATCCCCGCGGCAGTAGGCAGCAGAAATGCTGTAGGTCCCAAATGGTGGTAGCGGGCCATGTGGCAGGCAGCAGGCCCTGGGAGCAGCCAGTCCTAGGCAGAGACAGCTGCTGGTCTCAGAGCAGTGGTGGTGGGCCATGTGGCAGCAGGCAGTGGGCCCCAGGCAGAGACGGCTGCTGGTCCCTGAGCAGAGGCCCGAGCGGTGGTGGTGGCAGGCCATGTGGCAGCAGGCAGTGGGCCCCAGGCAGAGACGGCTGCTGGTCCCTGAGCAATGGCTGGGACCAGAGAGGGGGGAGAGAGAGAGAGAGAGAGAGAGAGAGGGAAAGAGAGAGAAGAGGAGAAAGAGACAGAGAAGTGGGGAGAGAGGCAGAAGCGAAGCTGCCTCCCCGAGAGGAAGATGGAAAAGAGAGCGAGCTCAGGCCGGAAGCTGAAGATCAGCCTGCCTCAGCGGATGGGGGAGGGAGTGGGAGTGGCTTGTCTCTTAAAGGTACCAAAACCAAAACACTGTCTGTGTATGGTTCAGAGAACAACCTGTGAGCTGCTTTTCTCATGCCATGCAGATTGTAGAAACAGTCATAAGGCTTGGCAGCAGCTACTTTCTTACTGGACCATAGGACTGCTCTATGGTTTTTGAGATGGCATCTCACTGTGTACCCCAGGGTAGTCTCAAATTCATGAGGCTTCTAGTCCTCTGAACTAGCTGTGCATATAAGTTGTTTCATTTTATTATGGCTGTTTGAAATAGACCACACTCACTTTGCTATTACAAGGTTATGTTTGGGAGGTGAAGTTATTTCAATCTTCTCTCTTAAAATTATAAATGGGGTGCTGGAGAGATTTCTTAGTGGTTAAGAACTGACTGCTGCCCTTCTAGAAAACCCAAGTTTCTCCCAGCACTCGGGAGGCAGAGACAGGCGGATCTCTGTGAGTTCGA
>NC_022018.1:59248397-59251222 GCF_000317375.1 Microtus ochrogaster
GGTTTTTCGAGACAGGGTTTCTCTGTGGTTTTGGAGCCTGTCCTGGAACTAGCTCTTGTAGACCAGGCTGGTCTCGAACTCACAGAGATCCTGCCTCTGCCTCCCGAGTGCTGGATTAAAGGCGTGCGCCACCACCGCCCGGCTGCCCTTGCCTTATTAACATCCATTTCTTCACTGGCATTGGAGCCTACTTCTTTGGGATTCCAGCTTTACTGAAGGCCAAGCAAAACATCCAGCCTTATGGACCGATCAACTACTGGAGCTTTGGACTTAATGTTCACAGCAAGCCATTGTTGGATTTGCTGGAGTACAGCCTGTAAATGATTCAATAAGCTTCCTTTATATAGAGAGAAACTCATTCTGTGAGTTCTGTACTCTAGACAACCCTGATTAATACATGGATGGTGCATAAAAATAGATCTTCATATTGCATCACTGAATAGAAGTACGAGTCCATTGTTCTATATTCATTTTTGATGTTTGAATTGGGGCTCTTTAGAGGATCAGAACCAATAGAATGAATTGTATATTACACAAAGAATTTATGCAATTGGATTAAACCATGTTGGCAGGGTAGTCCATCAGTGGCCATCTGCATACCAGGGAAAATGGGCACCAGGGTCAGACTGGCTTGAAGAGGCTTGATGCCCCAGCTGTCCCTGTCTGATGCTAAAAACTTGAAGAATTCCTGGAGAGCTACTAGTCTTGTGTTGGAAGGTCACAAAAGATGGGTTCCTATGTCAGGGAAGGATGGTGGCAGCAACCTTGGGAAAGCTTTCTGTCTGGGGGAGGGGCTTCTCTCAGTCCTTCCAGGAAATACCATTACAGACCCACCCAGAGGTGTGTCTTTTATTTGCTTCTAGACCCAGTCACTTGGCAAACAAGATACTGTGATTTGGTTTCTAGTCTAAACTGTTTTGGATTGTGTTTAGTGGTTTATTAGTTAGTTGGTCTTTATTTTATTGTCAAACAATTCTTTGTAGGGTTGCAAGAGTGCCCTTTTTTTTCCCTTCCTGAGACAGGGTATCTCTGTGTATCCCTGACTGTCCTGGAACTCACTTTATAGACCAGACTGGCCTCTAATTTGCAAAGATTTGCCTGCCTCTGCCTCCCAAATGCTGGAATTAAAGGTGTGTGCCACCACTACCCAACTAATCTCTTCTATTACTTTTTTTCTTATAATATATTTGACTATGTTTTTCTGCCCCCATTTCCTCAGATCCTACCCACCTCCTTGTCGTCTCTCTCCAAAAAGATAAAAAACATACACACCAAAACCAAACAAACGTTTAAAAGCCCATGGTGTCCATTTCATGTTGGCCAACAACTTTTGGGCATAGAGCCTACCCTGCAGTGTGTTTGATGCTCAGTTGGAGAAAACAGTTCCCTTTCCCAGCAGGTATCAATTGTAAATAGCTCCTTGGCTAGAGATGGGACTCTGTGTTCACTTTCCCTTCCTTGTGCTGAGATTGTACTGTTTGAACCTGTGCAAATCTTGTGTGTGCTGCCACAGTCTTCAGTGAGTTCATACATGATCAGCTCTGCTGTGTCTGGAAGATGGTTTTTTGGTTGCCACTTAGTAACGATCTTTCTAATTTTCTACTTGTTTTCTCCTCCTTCACCTTTAATATCAATCTCTCACTGTCCTCTTAAATACAAGGTAATGTCTGAACTCCTTACCCAATTAGTGATCTAGTCTGGCTGCCTTTTTTGTATCAACTTACCCCTTTCTTCCCGCCCGGAGTTTGCCCCAGATTGTTGGTAGTTGTCCAAATCTGTACAGGTATGTTCCTCCTGCTGTAGCAAGGCCCTCAGCTTCCTTCTAGTTGTGATATTGCTAAGTATGTCCTAGGGAAAATATCCCCATTTAAGTGCTGGTGCTTGCTGGGACATAAGCTGCTTGAGCTGTGGGGCTGAGCAATTGGCCTGTGTAAACGCACTTATGGTTTCATCAGACCAATAGTCTACCCCTGGCTCAATACCTGTCTTATTTGCTTTTCTTGGTACTGAGATAAAATGATTTAGGAAACAAAATGACATTTCAAGGCAAGACATGTACACTCAGTGAAGGAGCATATGAAGACGCAAGATATTGTTAGCTGATGAGAAAATACTTATTGGGGGGCTGGAGAGATGGCTCAGTGGTTAAGAGCATTGCCTGCTCTTCCAAAGGTCCTGAGTTCAATTCCCAGCAACCACATGGTGGCCCACAACCATCTGTAATGAGGTCTGGTGCCCTCTTCTGGCCTGCAGGCATATACACAGACAGAATATTGTATACATAATAAATAAAGAAATATTATTTTTTAAAAAAAATACATATTGGGGTCTGGAGAGACATCTCAGTGGTTAAGAGCTCTTACTGCTCCTGTAGAGGACCTGGGTTTAATTCCCAGCACCACGTCAGGCAGCTGAGAACTCCAGGGAATCTGACAACTCTGGCTCCAAGAGCACCGGCCCTTGTGTCTACACAGCCACACACCAACACACATAAAATTATAAGCCTTTTAGTTTTAGTTTTTGGAACTGGGGTCTTTCTATATAGTCCTGATTATTTTAGAATTCTCTGTGTAGACCAGCTGAACTTGTGTTCTGCTTCTACCACACCCAGCCTACCAGGGTTATCTGGAAGCTCCTTTATAACTTCACACAGTACACTGTAGCAAGCTTTCTTGTTGGACTATCTTTGGCTCTTAAGCCCCCAATTATTAATTATGAAAGCTTGGTCATTGGCTTAGGTTTGTCCCATTAACTCTTATGAGTCCCACTAGCTCTTATAAGTTATAAATTATAACTTAATTGTCTTTCTTTCTTTCTTTTTTGAT
>NC_022018.1:59252504-59254266 GCF_000317375.1 Microtus ochrogaster
AGACCAGCCTGGTCTACAGAGCTAGTTCCAGGACAGGCTCCAAAACCACAGAGAAACCCTGTCTCGAAAAAAAACCAATAAATAAATAAATAAAATAAAATTAAGACCAATTCAGCAAAAATGGGATAAGGACAGAAGAGAGAGATAAATGCCTGTAACTTCTTGACACTGGTTTGGGGGAAGGTTTGAAAAGGAGTTAGAAATATGGAGAAGGAGAGGGAAAGAAGTTCTTCTGCACAGATTGCAGGAATATAAAAAGACTGTAAACTGTGTGAGTTAACCACAACTGTTTGCCCTTAGCTCAAAATGCCATGAACTCATAGCCTAGATAAAGATTTATATCAAAACTAATGCCAAGCCATGTCTAACATGACCAACCACAGACTCACACTGGGGACATCTGTCTGATGAAAATCTATTCTCATGTATCTGATATAATGATTCTAAGAATAATCTGTACCACATGACAAACAATACATGCTGTTAAGCAATCTCTTCTGTATAAAGGATGAGCCTCATGCCTAGTAAAGACACGTTCAGATGCAATTCCTTTGAGTATTGTGTTTGCCATTTGCAGACTCTTTACCACCTATTCCTGAGACCCTGTCCTGTCGGTCCCAGTGCTCCAGCTGAGCTGGTTCATCCCTGTCCAGTCCATTTGTATTTGGCAAATTTAGAGAAAATACTCTTATTACTTATTCTATCTTCATGAATTTAAAGTTTTGTATCTAAACTATTTTATATAATAACTTGTACTACTAACCTAAAAATATCTTTTTGACCTTAAAACATTTTCTTATGCAACTTAAGCTTTTATATCTCTCAACCTTATAAACTTTACAGCTCTTTAAGAGGTTTTTTTTGTTTTGTTTTTCGAGACAGGGTTTCTCTGTGGTTTTGGAGCCTGTCCTGGAACTAGCTCTTGTAGACCAGGCTGGTCTCGAACTCACAGAGATCTGCCTACCTCCTCTGCCTCCCAAGTGCTGGGATTAAAGGCGTGCGCCACCACCGCCCAGCTTCTTTAAGAGTTTTTTATTTGAAGAAAATTGTAGTGATAACTATCTAGTCTTCAACCCCATCAAAGATCTGAGAAGGAAATATTACCTGAGTTAACAGGAAGTGCAGATCAAACAACTCCCCAAAGTATAGAAATGACAGAAACAGCTGACTGCCTGGACAGTCACCCAAGGGTCCTCTGCAGCACTGGGGCTTCCAATTTGGTCTACGGGTCTAGAATATCAGACAGACTTTTCTGTGAAGCAGGTACTTTGAAGGACTGTCATACTTTGTCTTGGAAAAGTTTGGCAGACACCTTCTTTTGTGTCCTACTTGTCCAATTTGGACAGTATACTGTCAGCAGTCAAACAAGGAGAGTTTCTTGCCCAGTGGCTAGCTTTGCCACATTGAAAACAAACTCCATATGGATGTTCTTCAATGCTTTTGAAGCAAATTGGTCCTGCCAGGAACAGATGTGTTTCACTGTCATGAAAAGCCTTATGTTATTAAAACATCCTAAATGCCATATTCTGTAGAGCTTTGAAGTGTTTGAAGACCAATCTATTTAAGATACATCTGTTTGACCTTGAAAACATACCTAACATGACTACAAGTTTGTTATAGATGGCTAACTACTAACCTGAATTTCTTAATTATTCTAGTTTATAAAAATAGCTTTCAAGGACTAGAAATTTACATTACATTGTTGAATGAGTTGCATAAGTACAAGACCTTAAACAAGACTAGAAATATATATATATATATA
>NC_022018.1:59254691-59258777 GCF_000317375.1 Microtus ochrogaster
AAAAAAAAAAAAAATGACATAATGCACCAAACAACCAAAAACCACCATGCCACCTCTTGGGAATATGGGTTTTGTGTTCTTAAGACTGCTTCTTGTTGTCTGTGTGTGTGTGTGTGTGTGTGTGTGTGTGTGTGTGTGTGACTGCGTCTCTAGGAGACCCTGAGAAAACTGGGATAATGGTCAAGTCCTGGGAGAGCTAGCTGTTGTTGCTTAATATCTGTGTAGGAAAGTACAGGGCTTATCTAAAATCCTGGATGAAGTAGTCTGTGAGACTGAACCTTCTCAGCTAGCAGCTTTGAAGTTGTTTTAGATGTAGAATTTTGAGGAAACTGCAACAGAGGCATTTTGAGAGGCTGGATCACCTAGGCTGCTTGTCTTCATTGGTGTCTGGTCCCTTTTTTCTGAAAACACAAACTTTTAAAAGTAACATATATATCTGTACTAACACAAGTATGAAATGTATGGTGTGCACAAGTCTTCTAAAGATGATTTTCTGAGCTGGGTGGTGGTGGCGCACACCTTTAGTCCCAGCACTTGTCTATCTAAAATATATCTCTATATGATCTGGAAAATGTACCTAGCATATCTACAAATTTGATTGTTATAGATGACTAACTACTGACCTGTGTTTCTTGATTACTCTAAATAGTTCATAATAGCTTTCAAAACTACAATTTTACCTAACATTTTTAAATGAACTGCATAGGTACAACACCTTAAACAAGAGCAAAAACATATATAAAATGTGTAATAAAAATAAATTTAAACTGGTATCAATATATAAAATCCTTTAAGCAAGAATATATATATATATACACATACAGTGTATTGTAACAAAATTACCTTAAATTTGTATCAATATACAAAAAAAAGAGTAAAAACATATATACAGTGTAACAAAATTGACTTTGAATTTGTGCCCATATACCAAAATCCATGCCAATGCAAATATCTGAGATTAATAGTTTTCTTTTTGTCCTAGATCCCCCTCAGTATAACAAACATCCACGACTCACAAAGTAACGGAAGATCCCTCACCAACCCTTTTCTCTTGGGAGGTGGACGTTGTGTTCTTTGGAAGTATTTTTAGGGTTCCAGAGAGAAATTTTGAGATAATGGCCAAGTCCGGGGAAAACCAGCTATAACCTGTCGTTGTTTATTTGGAACCCATGCCATCTACCCCCTCCCCGGCTTTCTTCTTTCCCAGTACTGTGAAAATGAAACAGCGCCCATTCCTGCTCTGGAGGACTAGTGCAGGACTAGCTGCTCTGAGGTCGGAGTTAGAGCAGCCACCGGCCCTGGGAACTTCACCCATTCCTGCTCTGCAGGACTAGCTGCTCTGAGGTCGGAGTTAGAGCAGCCACCGGCCCTGGGAACTTCATTTCGGATTCTGTCCAGTTCTGCTGGGTCAGCATAGCCTAGCAGAACGGTAGCTGCTGGGAGATTGAGGTTCTAATTGCTGTGCACAGCCAAAGTCTCCCCTGGCAGTACGGAGCTGAGGTCAGCTTGAGCTCTGTTTCGCAGCACTCCTGATGACGTAAGCCAGAACGCAAAGGCTTGCATTGAGAAGTGTGCTCATTTCTGGAGATGTAAAGGCATTTTTATCAAAGATCTTTATTCAGGCCAAGGTAGAGAGTTGCTCCCTGCACGCCTCTGTTCAGTTCACCTTGCTAACAGGAGGATTTGCACCTTTCAGAAGTCGCAAGCCAACTCTTGTCTCATGCAAATGACGCCCAGTTGTGAATACCTGTTTTTGGCATTTCTAGCTTCCTGATAGACATTTCCACTTGGAATTTCAACTACGAACACCTGCTCCTGACTTCTATCTGTGTGTTGTCATCCATGTGTATATGCAGCCTCCAAGAGTAAGGGACTTGGGAGCTGATTGCTGGCTTCAAACCGTTGCTATGTTACTCACTAGGTGTGCAGACTTGAAGTTATTTGACTTCAGGAGATCTTAATTATACAATCTGTATAATGGGATAATAGTTACATATCCTTCATGAAATTGCAAGCTTTTGGATCTCTGCTTGGCATGTAGTCACTGTTTTAATTAGTTGGGTTATATTGGACTTTATGTAACAGAATAGCAGTTAAGAGTAGCTTGCATTTAAAAAAGGATAATATTTTCCAACATAAATAGAATTCTAGAGGTAGTGAACTTTTACTCTGAAGCAGCTTAGTATTGACAAAGGATCAATTAAATTATGTATTATTTGTTAACATCCAGGCAAATGCAAACCTGGCCCTGACACTTGGGGACCTGGCAGAGGCAGAGTGATCACCCCTGCACGTGTGGCAGGCAAGACCCTGCCCCTGTATGAAGCTGCAAAAGTCTTTAAGAGACAAGCTCCTCCCACTCTTCGTCTCTTTCTGCCATTTTTCTGAGGAGTCAGGTCTCTCTCTCTTTCCTCTCACGCCCTTACCTTCCCTAGTAAACTTCCTTCCCATGTAAACCCTGTCTGATGGCATATTTGTCCCCTGTCATGGAATACACGGTCCTACCTCATGCCACATAATATGACATTAATATTTTTAATTCGATGCACAAAATAGTGGGTTTCGTTACAACTTCCTTCCGTCCTTTCTTCCTTCCTTCCTTTCTTCCTTCCTTCCTTCCCTCCTTTCCTCCCTCCATCCATCCTTCCTTCCTTCCTTCCTTCCTTCCTTCCTTCCTTCCTTCCTTTCTTCCTTAAGACAGGCTTTCACTGCCAGGTGATGGTGGCCCACACCTTTAATCCCAACTCTAGGCAGGCGGAGGCAGGTGGATCTCTGTGAGTTCAAGGTCATTCTGGTCTACCTAGCGAATTACAGGAAAGTCAGAACTATAGAGAAATGCTGTCTCAAAACAAACAAACAGAAAAGACAGGGCAACACTATGTAGCTTTGACTGGCCTAGAACTCACAGAGGTCTCCTGCCTCTGCCTCTCCAGTGCTGGGATTAAAGCTGTGCACCACCATGCCCAGAATTTTTTATGTATTTTTAAAGTTAAGCTTCTTTGACAATTTCATACATATGTATATATAATGCATCTGACCACAGTAAATTTTATTTTATTTAATCAAACACATCTTTGCATCATTAAACAAAAGTTCCAGATCATAAACAAAACACACCTTAAAATAATATTCTACACCATTGTTAACCTCCATCTCCTCCTACAAGTTTCCTCCCATTTTCATACCTTTTAAAAAGTTGTATGTATGTATGTATGTATGTATGTATGTTTTCCCCTGTGTGGGTGTGCACATGTGGAGGTCAGAGGAGAACTTGCTGGAAGAGTCAATTCTCTCCTTCCACCATGTGGTGTCTGAGGCTTGGATTCCCGTCCCCAGGCTCAGTAGCAAGCACCGACTTAGTCAAGGTTCCTACTGCTGTGATGAAACAGCGTGACCAGAGCAAGCTGGGGAGGGAGGGTAGACTCATGCAGCTTATGGGTCTACATCACAGTTCATCATTGAAGAAGTCAGGACAGGAACTCAAACAGGGCTGGAACCTGGAGGCAGGAGCTGATGCAGAGGCCATGGAGAGGAGCCGCTTACTGCCTTGCTTCTCGTGGCTTGCTCAGGCTGCTTGCTTTCTTTTTCTGTTTCCTTTTTTCTTTTTCTCTCCTTCCTTCTTTCTTTTCTTTCTTTCTTTCTTTCTTTCTTTCTTTCTTTCTTTCTTTCTTTCTTTCTTTTGACAGGGTTTCTCCGTATAACTGCTTTAGCTGTCCTGGAACCCACCAGGTTGGCCTTAAATTCACAGAGATCCGCCTGTCTTTGCATCCTGAATGCTGGGATTAAAGGTGTGCATCACCACTACCCAACTTGGTCTGCTTCCACCCCTATGACTTAGAGGCAGAAATCCGAGAGATCCAAAAACAGACTAAATAATCTAAGTAGAGAGAGGCAAATTTATCCTGTTATGGAAGTTATTGATCCGCAAGGACAGAGGATCAGGCAGCATAACCCCCAGGCCTTTAAGGATATTAAACAGTTAAAAGAAGCAGTTATGGCCTATGGAACTCATGCCCCCTTCACTGTGGCTTTAATGGAATCCTTTGTGGAACTCAACCTTACACCAGTAACTGGATGCAGCTTTGC
>NC_022018.1:59259267-59263050 GCF_000317375.1 Microtus ochrogaster
GACATGGACTCAGCTATGCCTGTCATAAAGCAATTGGCCTATGAAAATGCTAACAATACTGTCAAGAGGCTGTACACCCCATAGACATAGGATTTTAAATGACTATACCCCATAATGCAGGGACATTGATGGCACTCACGCCTGATGGGACAGGTAACTGTTTCTGCCCTTTGGGAGAGTCAAGGCGGAGCTAGGTCAAGGGATTGTTTTCAATGCGGACACATCAAAAGGAACTGCCCTGTAGGTAAAGGGGCAGTTAATCAGCCCAGGGGAAATCCAGGTGTTTGCCCATTGGGCTAATGACTGTCACTCTAAAACTGACATTCAAGGAAATCTCACCCCCCCCTTGGGAAACAGAGGGAGGAGGGGCCTGCCCCAGGCCCCCAAAACACAAGTGTATGGGCCATGAGTTGATCGGCTGTTCCCATCAGATTCATTCCTCAAAGAAATGCCTCACTATCTACGACCTGGTCCAAAGCACCCCAGGAAGTGCAGGACTGGACCTCTGTACCTCCACCCGGGCAGTATTGACCCCACAAATGGGTGTGCAGGCCATGGGGACTGGAGTATTTGGACCTATTCCGAAGGGCTCAATAGGCACAGTCTTGGGTAGAAGTAGTTCTGCGCTCAAAGGAATTAAAATTTTACCAGGAATTATAGACTGTGATTATACTGGAGAAATTAAAATTATGATTGAAGCTGGGCTGGGAGTCCTTGCCATCCCTCAAGGAGCGAGAACAGCTCAACTAGTGCTTCTACCCACGTTTCGCTCTACTAATCCTTTCTTTAAACAAGAGCAAGGGGACAAGGGGTTTGGCTCCACAGGACTCCCTGGAGCTTTTTGGGTTTCTAGTTTAGAGAACCACCCCACACTTACATTAACAATTAATGGGAAAAGTTCCAAGGCCTTCCAGATACAGGGGCTGATAGTTCTGTGATTGCTAAAAAACACTGGCCTGCAGCCTGGCCTCTACGAGATTACAGGGGGTAGGAATGGCCAGTTCTCCAGAGTGCAGTACCCAATATTTAGGCTGGAAGGATGAAGAAGGCCATAAGGGCATTTTTAAACCATTTGTCCTGGAACACCTTCCTTTCAATTTGTGGGGAAGAGATGTTTTGCAAGCTATGGGAGTAGTTCTGACCACTGAACCTGTGCAGCGCATGTTAACAAACCAGGGCTTTGTCCCTGGTCAGGGGCTGGGCAAAAATCTGCAGGGAGATAACGCAAATTTTAGCGGACAAGAAAATAATACAACAGTTACCTGGACAGCGTGCAGGGTTGGGAAATTTTTCTTCAGCACCATTGCAGAGCAGCCAGAAAGCATTCCCATAAAATGGAAAACTGAAAAACCTGTATAGATAGAGCAATGGCCCCTAAGTAAGGAAAAATTACCGGCTGCTCACACCCTGGTCCAGAAACAGCTTGAGGCAGGATGCATAGTGCCATCCACTTCTCCCTGGAATACTCCTATCTTTGTCATTAAGAAGAAGTCTGATAAATGGAGGCTGCTGCAAGATCTTAGAGCACATTCTGCTGCGGAGTCCAGATCCAGCCTCCTTCCGTAAGTTGACACCTCAAACAAGGCAAAGCATTGCTTTAATTGAAGAAAAGTTTGCCTCTCTGCTCATATTCATTATATTGACTAGAGTCAGTCTCTGATCTCCAGGCCCTTGCCCGGCTCACGTATGGTACAGTGGCGTGCGAACTGTTCCAAGAGAGTAACGCAGGCGCAGGCGTTACATTTTCCTATGACTCAAATATATGGAATCTTTGGTAATAGGGTCAAGTTCTACAGGTAACCATGAGCAACAGCAATGACTTACAATGTTTGTGGGGGTGGAATCTCCAGGACCTCACTGACGATCCCATGCCTGGCCCTTTTGATCCCTATTGGATGGGACGCTGATTTTGTTAGCAAAAATACATTGTTAATGCTAAAAATGGGAAATTTTCATAATCTGTTTATTTAATCAACCAGCAATTGGTAAGTATTTTTAATATGTCAACAAGGTCTTCATTGATGAGTGAGGTGGAGGCTTCTGGAGCAAGCTGCTGTCTAGTGAGGAAAGAAATGTAAAAACGTTCAACAAGTGGTTTCCGGTGCAGCTATGAGAGCATGAGGTGTGAGCTGCAGTGGAGAACTGTGGACAGCCTTGCTCAGGAGCTGTCTTCTCAGTCAGGCGGTGGTGGTGCATCCTATAACCCCAGCACTTGGGAGACAGAGGCAGGCGAATCTCTGTGAGTTCGCGGCTAGCCTGGCCTACAGGGTGAGTCCAGGACAGAGAGGGCTTCACAGAGAAACCCTGTTTGAAAAACTACAAAAAGAAAACAAACAAGTAAACCTCACAAAAGGACTTATCTTCTCTCTCACCTTCTACTGTATCCCACATGACTTCTCTCAGAATCTTGATAGAGTGATTATTTTTCTCACGGTCAATGTCACTTTCTTACCAACTACTAGATTTCAGAGTTAAACATGCAAGGAATTGATAATATCTTTGCACTAACTAGACTGGAAACAGTCTCAGAAAAATCATCATTTTCAATTTAGCCCAATAGTTATCAGGTTTCTCCCTTCTTATTAGTTTTCCATTCTTCTCCCACCTCTCCCCACCACCCCCTTGACTCTGAGGGACTCTGGGTTATCAGCCATTCCAGTGTGGCTAGGAATGAGGAATGTCCTAGGATGCTGGCTTCCAGGACAACATCAGGACCATCCTGGAAAAATGAGCATGGCCTCGCTCCACGAGGACATAAAGAAATACTCAGAATTAAGGGGCTTGCATTCATTTAGGTTAAATTCTTACTAAAAGCAGCGATGCTGAATCGCCATTGTGACACCAAGACCTGATTGTGTCCTTGGGGCCAAGCTGCTCAGGTCTGGAGCAGCAAGACCTGAGTCTGTCCTTGGGGCCAAGCTGCTCACATCTGGAGCAGGGTTTCTCACAGCAGCCTGCTGGGCCTGATATGCACACTGGTTGGGCTAAGTTAGAACGAACATGTTTTTGGGTAAATATCTGGCATAACTTCTTTGGAATTTTCCACTATCTCAAATTCTCACAGTCTCAAAATAAAATTGCATCAGTCGAAAATAGAAATAGTATATTTAACTACTCATGGGGTTAGAAATACGGCTCAGTTAGTAGAGTGTTTACGTAGCATGTATGAGGCCCTGATCTGATCCCCAGCACTGCAAAGAATCGGTGTAGTGGTACATACCTGTAATTCCAGCAGTTGGGAAGCAGAAGCGGGGAGATGAGGAGTTCAAAACCATCCTCTTCTACATAGCAAATTTTAGGCCTAGCCTGTGCCACATGAGGCCCTATCTCAAAACAACTACCACTACTTTTACATTAACTGCTTGCTTTTTGTTGGCTCTTGGAGGCTGATTCCAGTTGAAAGACAGTAACTGTTTAGAGGAAAGATGACCTTCTACTGCCCAGGGAAAGAGACCTTGGAAGAAATCACCTCTGTGATTATGTCAAGTATGGTCATGGCCAATGTGCTTCTGGAAACTTACTTTCTATTGTCTAGACCTCCCAGTCTATGATCTATGGGAGAGGCTTAGATTAGGTCTTCTGGATACACGTGAGGATTTCATTTATGTGGGAGATGGTCTCTCAGGAATCCCTGAGTGGGAGAGGAGGATGAAAGAAAAGGAAAGGGAACCAATCCAGAGTGATCAGTGGGAGTGTGGGAGGGCTCGCCGAGTCTCACTGTGGAACTCTGCTGACTGAGAAACCTCCCATGCTGAGCTACCACAGACAAGTGTGTGTGTGTGT
>NC_022018.1:59263690-59268266 GCF_000317375.1 Microtus ochrogaster
TTCATGATACCAGAAGGCATCACACAAGCTTCCAAAGGTGAGAAGCCACCAACTGTCAAGGACCAGCACGGTGTGGTAACCCTAAGGGTGCAGTCATGGCACACATACCTTGGTGGTGACAAAGTGAAAGACCCTACAGACCCCCTCCTCAAAACCCGCAGCTAGCATGCTCCCGGGGGAACGTCCTGTTTGCTTTAAAAAAATTCTCCGGATCAGCAGCCAGCCTGCTCTCATAGGAACATCCCATGTGCTTGAGAGAGCAGGATGTCAATAAGATAAGAAATCAACAAAGCAGGTTAACTGCAAAACAGGATATCTATAAAGATAGGAACAGGATGACTATTGCCAAACATCCATGCTGAGAGAGGAAACCATTCATGCCCCGCCTCATTCCAATCGACGATAACCACACTTTTGCCTGCCCTCCAGTTAGCAGGTGCGCAAAGTCCTCCGAAAGACTTTGCTGCCCGCAGGTACCTGTGTTTACTCAATAAACCTCTTGCTAATTGCATCCTGTGGCCTGGTCTCGGAGTGTCCTGGTTCTGGGGTCTTCATCGGAGAAAAAGGTCCTCTCTGAGGGTCTTTCAAAAGTTCCACTCAACTAGAGGAAAACCGTGCCTGGTCCTGCAAGCCTAACTGACTCCTCCCTTGGGGGAGTGAGGTCCTGGATTTGCAGGAGAATCTACAAATGTCACTTCACTAAACCAGCAGAATTCCAAACTCTAAAGATTTACCCTTTCACCCACAGATGAGTTTAGCTCTCACCCCTCTTCAGAGAAACTTTTCTTTGTAACAGACCAGCGTAGAAAACCACAATTGGTCAGAATGCAGAGAACAAGTGATCCTGGATGCCCAACCCCACCTGATACCCGTGAAACACAATTCCTGCTCCCAAGGCTCAGGGAACATCTTGTGGAAAGATGGTAAGAGCCAGGGGACAAGAAGCTGGCTGTGAGATAGATTGTGTCTCCTAGAAGAGTAAGGGAAGCCACACTAATGAAGTCTCTACTATGTGGCTGCCAAAGCAAGACCTGGGCAAAGAGGACATCACAGACATGCAACATGGAACGGGGATCTCATAGGGCTCCAACCCCAGCTAAAGAACTACAATAGACATCCTGACGTGGAAAAGAGAGATCTAATGGGGCTCCAACCCTAAACAAAGGACTAAGGAATAAGAGAAATAGTGTTTCCAGGGAAGAACCCCCTCCATTGGTTATCAAGAATCAAGTGATTAACCCTGAAATCATATCAGATACACAGAAGTAACATTATAAGGACCGAGTAGGTTGTAGTTATATATTTAAGAATATGCATGTATATGTAACAACAAAGAAAAAGAGGCTGTGGTCTTGAATGAGAGAGAGAGAGGTGAGGAAGGGTATTGTGCAAGGAGTTGGAGGGAGGAAGGTATACGGAAAAATGATGTAATCATATGTTTACTTTTAAAAGCTATTTAGCTAGGCATGATGATGAATGTCTTTAATCCCAGCACCCAGGAGGTAGAGGCAGACGAATCTCTGTGAGTTACAGGCCAACCTGCTCTACAAAGCAAGGTGCAGGACAGCAAGGGTTACACAGGGAAACCCTGTCGGGAAATAAGTCCTGTCTCCCAGTAACTACCCAAGCAAGTTCTCTCTGCAGATGCTGCTGTTCATGTCAGTAATGAGGACGCCGCTGATTTCAGGCAGTGTCGGGGCAGGTCTTCAACCCACTGTGCTAAGAGGAAAAGAGATGGCTGTGGCCTTCCTGCCACGAGAAAAAGAGAACCGGTAAGGGCTGTTTACCATGTCTGTCCTCCATCGACACCAAAGGGATTTCCAGCAAATGCACAGAAGAGGATGAGTGGATGGAACCCGAAAACAAGAGAATGTGGGCAGGTCCGAGTGTGCGTCTGGGGCCAGGGAGCATTTGAAGGCGGTGGACAGCATAGGCGTTGCCGGCTCCTGACTTGCCCGAGTCTACCTTCAGAGCGGGGAGTTCTGAGCTCGTTTGCGGCTGACTGACTGAAGAGTAACTGAGAAGCGAGCTTTCATAATTACCTTTCCCCACTGGCACTGCATTCTCATGTGTGACTACACATCAACCACTTAAGCGCGGTGAATAATTTTGCCTATAAATGTTTCCACACATGTGCCCTCTGGTGCTAATATTCAGGGACCATCTCCGCAGTTTGGGGCGGAGGAGGGTGCTGCATTCTGATAACTCATTAGAACACGCGGCCGGAAAATTCTCATTTTTAAAACAGACTCATTCTCAGCGACATTAAAGTTTAATTAGAAGTCTTCACTGCATTTCATTACGAGGTTATTCTCTAATTACTCAGCAGGTTCTGGTGTTTACTGATGCAGAAGTGACAGTACACAGTGATGCTAAATTACTGCTGCGTTCTTTTAAAAGGTAATTCGGGAGTGGGGAGCAGATCCAGGCATTGTTTAAAGAGCCTTGGGAGAGAAGAGCCACCGAACACTAGCCTTATTTGCTGGAGCCGACTTGGCACGCCACGCAGCACCGCGGCCCTCACCGACTTCAGGTGAAGCAGCCGTCTGAGAACCATAGTTGCAATTTTTATGTTTCGTGTGAGACTCCCGCCTGGTCAGAGTGGGTGCGAAGTGGAGCCTGCAGTTCTAAATTGCTCCAATACGTGTGTGGGGAGGGCTGCATCTCCAAATGACTCACGGTTGAGGGTTCTGAGAAACTTTCTGCATCTAATCACGTTTTGTTCCCCTTTCCTCAGGGTTGGGGTAATAAACAGAGAGAGCACAACGGGGTTCAAAAGCTCCAGTAGCTGGGTAGCTGAACCCTGGCCCTTCGAACAGGGCTGGGGATGCTCACATGAGCACACTGAAATCCTCTTGCTTTTTAAATTTTGTTTCACGCAGATTTCATATTCTTGGGGTGAACCCAATTCCCTGCCTCTTCCCTCATTATGTTCAAACAGCCTTTGTGTACGCCTGGTGAACTCGGGGACAATTTGGATAATTTAGGTGAAAGTGTTTTAATGGAGACCTTTAGGGAAAAAGAGATGACTCAGTGGTTAAAAAGCGGTTAACATTTAGATAACAGGTATGTGGTACGGGCATACACACACCTTGAGGGAATACCGTCTGTGGAACAGATTGTCTAAGTCACCTTTTTGAGCTACTTGACAACTACAGTCATTTCCTCTTTGTTCTTAGAAAACTTCGAAATTTGCCCCTCAATAAGGTGTGAGGTCAGCTAAAGCTGGGTTGTAGATGCCTCTGCGAAGTACAGCTAACACAGGTAACAGACCCTACAGACTGGGCACTTAAATATTAAATCTCTCTTTCTCTTTGTGGTATTGAGTTTTGAATATGATAGGCAGTGTTCTACCACTGAGCTACACCAAAAATTTAAATACATATTTTAAGGTGATGTAGGAGCTGGAAAGAGGATTCAGCAATGAGGAACCGTGGCTGTTCTTGCAGAGGACCTGGGGTTCATTTTCCAGAACCTACATGGCAGGTCACAACCATCTGTAACCCCAGTCTCAGGGGATCTGATGTCTTCTTCCGGCTTCCTCACATGGTGAGTAGACATCCATGCAAGCAAAGCACCCAAATACATACAAATAAAATACATTTAAAATTATGTGTGCATGCACGTGTGCATATGCCTGTGTGAGTCGATTTACTATGTGTGTGCAGAGCACACAGAGCTCAGAAGAGCTGGAATTATAGGTGGTTTTGAGCCACCTTCTGGAGGCTGGGACCCAAATTCCGGTTGTCTGCAAAAGCGGTATGCAGTCACCCTCACGCTCTAAATAACACCTTAGCTTTGGAGCCTAGAAGCCCACAGCCAGGAGCAGTGGATGATGGCATGTGATGTAATCCCAGCTCTTAAGAGGTTGAGACAGGAAGGTTTTAGGCTTGGGTCTACCCCGTCGGCAATGCTTCTGTCTACTTACGGAAGCACCGTTATATCTGTAAACTGCTGAGAATTCCTACCATACGTGAAGGCTGAGCTGTGTCAAGTGAGTGCAGTGTGATTTGATTGCATCATGTAGCTTTTTCTTCCTTAGGATGTGATAATGGTGGATCACATTGATTGTTTCTTGTACTTTGAGACAACAAATTATTTTAATTTATTGCTAGATTCAGTTTGTTAATATCTTGTTGAGTTTTTGAAAAACATTTACAAGACATGGTTTTATTTTTTAAGTATTTATTTAAATTTATGTGTGTACATATATGCACCTCATGTGTGTGGGAGCCCATGCAGGTCAGAGGAAGTCACTGGATCCACTGGGACAGAGTTACACGAGGCTGTGAACCGCATGTGGGTACTGGGAACTGAACCCAGGTCCTCCTTAGGGCAGTGAGTGCTCCTACCTGCTGAAGCACCTTTCTAGCTCAGAGTACAAGGCTTCCTTTTGTTATAATGGCTTAGGCTTTAGTTCTAGGTTCATCCTGGTGTCATGTCATGTACCTCTTCTCTCTCCTATGCTTTGGAAAACACTTGTGCAAATTTGTGTGTGTTCCTTTGCTTTGTTTTGGTAGACTCCATCAGAGAAATGTTCTGAGCTGTTTGTTCAGAGGATGTGAAGCTATGAACG
>NC_022018.1:59269022-59273253 GCF_000317375.1 Microtus ochrogaster
AGGAGCACAGTGCAGGCAGGCCGGTAGGCAGGGCACTTGTGCACGAGCTGAGAGCTTACATCTGAGTCACAAGCGTGAGGCACAGAGAGAGAGACACACACAGAGGACAGAGAGAGAGAGGAGAGAGAGAGAGAGGGAAAGGGAGAGGGAGAGAGAGAGACATGGGAGAGAGAGAAAGCATGTGCATGAGAGAGCTAACAGAATGGAGGGGGCTTTTGGAATCTCAAGCACCACTTCAGGGATACACTTCCTCCAACAAGACCCTTCCCAAACAGTTCCACAAACTAAAGACCAAACGTAAGAGTCTATGGAGGTCATTCTCATTCAAACCACCATAGTTGGATTTATTTCTGTTTCAGAAGGCGTCTTCAATTACTAATTTGAGACTTTTTTAAAAATCTATTTATTTATTTAGTGAGACAAGGTCTCACTCACTGTGTAGTCCTGGCTGGTCTGGAATTTGCTATGTAGATCAGGCTTCAAACTCACAGATACAATTTTTAAATTTTTTATCAGTGGTACGTGTTTGTGTATGTGTGTGTGTGTATCTGTGTGCATGTGCCTGTGTGTGAGACAGAGGACTTAGGTGTGTGTCTAGAGGCTGGAAGACAAGTGGTATTTAATGTGAATTTTCTTCAGGCAACATAAATTCTCATGTTTATATTCATTTCTAAACCTACTTGTGTCCTTCCCAATTTCTGTTTTTTTATTGATATGTTCAAAATATTTATACTTAATTCAGTATTTATATCTAATAGGTGATATATTTGGATTTAGGACTAATTTTATTATTTCTTTTCTGTTTTTTCTCTCTCTAACTTTTAGTTCTATTTTCCTTTTCTTTTTTTCTTTAGGGTTATCTGAACATTTTTAATTGTATTTAATTTATCCATTGTGGACTTGATCACTTACATTTTTATGGCATCTATTTATTTTATGTGTGTACACCCATATACACAGGTGTGGAGGTCATAGAATAACTTATGGGGATGGGGTCTCTGCTTCTACTGTGTGGACTCCAGGGATGAGCTCAGGTCCTCAGACAAGAAGGGCCTGCCGGGCCATCTCACAGGTCCTGGCCACGTTTTCTTTGGCTATTATTATTGTTAGTTAGCATATAAAGTAATGGGTTTTCCTGGGATATTCTGCCCCCCCCCCCCCAGATATCTATTCACTTTTTTGGTGGTTAGCATCTTGTATTCATATTCAAGGATCTTGGGATCATAGATGCTCCAGATCTCAGATTTTTTTCCTTCATTTTAGGATATTTGTACAAGATTTATGGGAATGAAACCTAAGAATAAAGGCAAAATCCTTTTATGGTTCAAATATACCTTGTGATTCTAGCTGGTTAATCTTACACAGAACTTTTAGTGTGCTTGTGTTTTTGTTGTGCCCTGTCACGCAAAAGTGAGAAGTCGAGTTTTCCATTTATGGTATCACGTAGGGAGCAGAAAATTCTGGATTTTGGAGTACTTTGGGTTTGGGATTTGGGAATGAAGGAGATTTACACTGTGTTTCTTCACAGTCCTTTTATTAGGAATTATGA
Organism: Microtus ochrogaster; assembly: GCF_000317375.1. Classification (NCBI taxonomy): domain Eukaryota; kingdom Metazoa; phylum Chordata; class Mammalia; order Rodentia; family Cricetidae; genus Microtus; species Microtus ochrogaster. Next base: position 59,270,572 of record NC_022018.1, read on the forward strand.
ACTATTTATATAGCATCTTTTGTCCAATTTAGAGCTGACATCTCACTCACTTTAAATGCACACAGTGAAGATGCAGCTGAACACAGGGGACACTCACGTCCAAGCCACGTGCCACGTGTGCGCTCTGGGGTGAGCCGGGAACTCACAGGAAATGAGTGTGTTTGTTTTCCGGAGTTCTGTCCTCTCAGGGACTGGCTGGATCCTCTCTGATTCCCTGGGCACACTTTTGTTTTTCTAGCCTGGAATCTGGGCCTGTAGCTATCACAACCGGCCACGCTGGGGCTAGGAAAGGTTGTAATGAAAACAGGACAGTGGGGGCTTTTTCTCCAAGGCTTTTCTGGCTTCTTTGTTCACTCTTTATTGTTCTTAGAATGTTCTGGGGTGTCAGTCAGGGTTCATGATTTTTTGGGATTGTGGGGTAGACGTCTGTATAAAACCATTGGGTATTAATTGCATTAATACCCTGGCTTTTCTTGGATGGGGTAAAGAGCCATCCTGTTTTTTATTATAAAAATAAATTTCTTGTCAAATATTACCAGAGATAATAATTATCTGTTTTTTGGTAGTTGCTATGAAATCCAGAACCCCTTTTATTTGTGGATCTCGTGAAAACATCAAGCTCATATAAGCAAATGCTAATTTTTCAAGAAAATTCTTGGAACTATCTTGACACTTGAAAATGCTGTGCTATGATTTCCATTCAAATAGGCATTTAAAATATTTCCTTCTAAATTGCCTTCCCTCCTGTAAACTGAAAACTGAATTCTTCTTTTTATCCATCCGCGTGCCTGCTAGGGTTTGTGGGTAAGAGACAAAGTGTGTCTGGTTTTTTGTTTTTTTTTTTTTTGGCATCTCCTGCTCAGAGTGGGGCAGATGGGAACGGTAGAAACACTAGGTTTTCTAGAACTGCACTCTGCAGAGGATTGATCGGTGACTTAACAAAGACTGCACCAGTGTGACATTCTCCGGAGAAACGCGCAGGGCCACACAGGACATCCCCCTACTTCCAAGCAGCCACCTTGTTCCTGTTTCCTCCCGGGAACAGAATGACCCTCCAGACACACCAGAAGGACGAAGCTGCCTTGCTTTTTGTTAAGATGGGATTTTTCCTGTGTGGCACCCACTGTCCTAGGATCCACTGTGCAGACCAATCATGCCTCCTGAGGGCTGGCGTTATAGATGCGCACCACCAAGCCCAGCTTGCCTTTCTTGTTTTTAAAAATTGGGAGAGGAAAGTTTCCTAAAAGGGCATCTAGAAGTGTGGTTTTTCTAAGTGGGCTTAGCAATATTTTTTTCACATGTACGAATGTTTTGTTCTCATGTACATGTGTGTCCCATGGGCATGCCTGGTTCTCTCTGAAGTCAGAAGAGGTCATGGAGCCACGGATGGTTGTGAGTTATCACATAGGTGCTGGGAACTGAATGTGTGTCTTCTATAAGAGCAGAGCGGTAGATGCTCTTAACTGCTGAGCCATCTCTCCAGCCACGAAAGTGAATTTCAAAGACATTTTTAACACTGCCATGCTTGTTTACAGTACACCATAATCACATTTACGTCCTACCACTTTCTCATCCCCTCCCCTGCCCCAGCCTTGTCCGTGGTTGGAGTGGTCAAGTCATATCCAGGTGACAGAGTCCAATGGCACTCTTCTACAGCCTTTGACTCACACAGCCTTTCTGTCCCTCTTCTGCAATGTTCCCTGGGTTTCGGAAAGGGTGACATGGGTGTCCTGTTTGGGACTGAGTGCTCCATAATCACTTACTCTCAGCACTTGGCCCTTTATGAGTCCCTCCTATAGCCACTTCTGAAAGAGGCTTCTCTGACCAGGCCTGAGAGCCTCACTAGTGTTGCAGAATTAGCGGCGAGGCTGCGTCCCCGGCACCCGGCCGCCTGCATGGCTAGCTTATGCCCTGAAATAATTACACGGAAACTGCACTCTTTTAAACACTGCCTGGTCCATTAGTTCCAGCCTCTTATTGGCTAGCTCTTACATATTGACCTAACCCATTTCTAATATTCCTGTAACACCACGAGGTGTCTTACCAGGGAAGATCTTAACCTGCGTCTGTGTCCAGTAGGAGAATCATGGCGACTCCTCAATCTGCTTCTTTCTCCCAGCATTCTGTTCAGTCCACTACGCCTACCTAATTTTCTGTCCTATTAAAGGCCAAGACAGTCTCTTTATTTAACCAATGAAATCAACACAAAACAGCAGACTCCCGCATCATTTCCCCTTTTTCTGTTTAAACAAAAAAAAAGTCTTTCATTTTTAACATAGTAAAATTACATATAGCAAAAAGGTTATCAAGCAAGAATTACAGTTACAATATTTATATCTTTTATCAGAACTAAGGAAAACTATAACTATCCATTCTTCAACTCCATCAAAGACTCCAGAAGGATATAATATTACCTAAGCAAATAAGAAATAAACGACAGAGACATCTCTCTGCCTGGACAGTCACCCAAAGTTCCTCTGTACCGTTGGGGCATCCATCTTCAGCCTTCAGGCCCATAGTATCCAGCAGACTTTTCCATGAAGCAGGAAATTTCAAAGGCAGTTCAGTCATTATCTGCTGTGTCCTGCAGAATGTCTCACAGACTCTTTCATGAATCAGGAACCCTGAAAGATCATCTCACCTTTAGGCAAGTTCAGTAGTCCTCTCTCTGCGGGTTCTCTG
>NC_022018.1:59275938-59279391 GCF_000317375.1 Microtus ochrogaster
AAAAAGAATGCTGGGTTTGGTTGTTAGTGACTTTGCTCCCCTAGTGGTCGGCATGGCACCGTCTGGCTCTGTGACTGATAGACCACCGCCTGCAAGAAGCTCAGAGCCATTTTGGTTTCTGTGTCCTATATTCAGAGCGTGGGCGTCTTCAGCAATACGGTGTTACTGTCTGGTTCTGCTGGGCATCCAGGAGCAATGGCAAGGGGCTGGGTTGCATTAGGGATTCTCTGCAGGCTCCCACACCAACAGCTCATGGGGAGCTATCCCTCACTTGACAGGAGGGTTTTGAATACTGGTGACTTCTGGAAGCAGTACTGACCATCTATGTAGAGTATTTCTATCTAAATATCTCCTTAAATTTTTTTTTTGAAAGTTAGCTTATAAGGGAGTGGGTGTCTGTGTTTTTTATTTTCACATATTGCTAATTCCTTCAGCCCATTTCTTCCCTAGTTTTACCCCCTTCTACTTTTGTGTGAAAAAGCATGGAACCCTCCAGAAAAGTCACCCTTGCACATGCACCACGCAGGTCTTCTTTGTTTTGTTCCAGTTTTACTGTCTGTGCTGCAGAAGCCGGTTTAGAAACGGGTTGTCTTTGTATGAAGTTAGCCATCTGAGAAGGCAAACACAGTATGGGTCTTGGAACTGACGGAAGTCTTTCTTCAACCCTCTCTTCAGGCCTGCAAATGGTCCATGTCAAGAAATACTAGAGGCGCACCAGAGCCCATGGTCTCCTGCCCTCCTTTTCTCTTGGTTTGGGCACATGCATGAGGGTTGTGTTGAGTCTTTGAGACAGGGGCTCACTATACAGCCTTGGGTGGCTTGGGATTTTCTGTGTGGACTGGGAATGGCCTCAAATTCACTGAGATCCACCTGCCTCTGCCTCCTGGTTACTGGGATTAAGGTGTGCTTCATTGTGCCTGGCTTTGCTTGAGGTTTTTCAAACCTGATACAGCACGGCTTCTAGTATGGTCCATAACACCTCTGCCGTCTGCTTCCTTCTCTTTTCTTCCAGGCCAGCTGGGATGAGATGACTCCCGGGGTAACCACGGAAACCCCGTGTTGCACATGGGCAGGCCTCTATCACTTTCCCTTCTCCAACCGGCTGTTCTGCCAGCTTGTCCACGTGTTCTACACTGTTTTGTGAGCAAGACACGAACGTCTGCTGGGTCTTTGACACCTTTTTATCTATTTGTGCGTCATTTGGATCTTTTGTATTCTGTAGTAGTACTTACTTGACTATTAATATTCATACACTCTGAATTATTTCCCGGCTTCTTGTTCTATCTGAACCTTTTGAGGTGGTGTCTTTGGTTACTTTTATTTCGTGACGCATCTGCCAACCTTTCGTCTTCAGTCTAAGACAAATCTTCCTCACTACAAGCTCACACATACAGTCTCTTCCTTTTCTTATATGTGTGAACAAAGCAAAAACAGTCAGGGTCCAAGGAACCCTTCCTCTTCAGCACGCAGCCAGACTGAAACCCTGCTTGCTTTGTGATTGAGCGTGGGGCTGTTGACAGGGTTCTGCCCCACCGGGTGTGGTGAGAAGAGAAAGGCAATGCTTTAGGACTCTTTTCTGTCGTTCATGGGGTGGGGGTGGGAGAATGGAGTCACTGGCGAAAACGGAGGGACCTCGATATGGAACCAACAGCAGCAGACATTTGTGCTGTGCCCGAGGTGGTGGAGGTGAACAGCGACCTTGTTTTATGGCCCCTTTTGAAAGTGACATGCAGAACGACAAAAGCTCAGGTTGAGGAAGATGGATGAAAGCCCGTTTAACCAGCACAACAACTTTCCGCTACGGAAAGGGCTCCGTGAGTGTTATTAGCCAGTACTCGCCGACCACCCACTCACAGGGCTCCGTGAGTGTTATTAGCCAGTACTCGCCGACCACGCACTTATGGTACATCAAATGAGACTGAGCACTAATGGCTCTGGGAACAATGAGGCAAATGACTAAGTTCTACTAAAATGTTTCTCCACTTATCTTCAATTATTCAGATCCAATCTAATTTCCTTCGAAATTAAATGCTGCAGCTCCAGTTAACTCGTGCGACCGAACATTTAACAACAGATGCCTTCTGTACCTGCAGGTGACTTTGCTGAGGAAGAACGGGGCAGGCTGCCTCCATGTTGTCTCTGAAATACAACCCTTTCCTAGACGTGTTAACATGGCGTGCTACAGAGGGTGCAGAGCTGGGCTTTGTCCCTGAGTGCTAAGACATAAGGAGCCTCCAAACTATCTTCTTCCCAACCCTGCTGCCCTCCACCCATCAAACCCCTTCCTGGTCACTTTTGGCTAAACCACTGGGCTTGGGGCACAGACAAAACAAAGACCTGAGGTGAAGGCTGAGTGGACAGAGCACTGAGGAACAACAACACACATTCGAGTTTCACTGGCAACCATCACAGAGCTGTCTCCTGCAGCTGGATGTCAGGGGGCCTTTGGGGGTCTGGACTCATGGGTGTGTGATCACAGCTGTAGCTCCACATTCCGGAACCAGGCACAGCTGGCTGTCAGGGGAAGAATAGTGAACAGCTTTTGTGCTTTCCCAGCTGGGCTTCTGTGGCTTACAGGCGCCACCGGCCTGTGTGCCATCCAGCTTGCCCCTCCTCCTTTATCTCCTGTTGCTGCTCCCTTTCTTACCTGGCCTTTCCTGGGCTCTTCCTTTTCCTTTGTAAGATTTACTTTCCTCTGAGGCTCCAGCTGTGTTAGCATCTTATTTTGGAAAAATGGCATTTAATAGAACCAGAACTATCCCATTTAACAGCGTTCCTGTGAGAACAAGCCGTCCTGATGAAGTTATGAGTGTTTCAGATGGCATGACGTTTTCTTCAGAGGGCGTGAGTTGATCTTGTTTGAAGGAACAATGTACTCACTTTAGTCTTCGAAGGCCTGCAAGGCCCTCACATGCAGCCATCTCTCTCTTTCTATGGAAGAGGTGCACAACAAATGAATAACTGCAAATCATCTGGAATTAGATTCACACTACGACTTATTTCATTAATTACTCTTAGTTTGCATTTATAGTATTTCCCTAGAGTGCACAACCAACTCTCCTAAGTCCATTTAGAAGTGGTTGGGACTTGAGATGAAGTCAGTGCAAAATGAAGAACCTTCCCAAAGAAGAAAATTCAACGTGCAGTCTGTCAAGACACACTCCTGCCTTCCTGTAGCCCAAAGAGAATTTCGAGGGTCTGGGCGTAGAGGTGTGAGTTTGTAACCCTGTACTCAGGAGCCGGGGCACAAGATTGCTTTGAGTTCAGACTCAGTCATGTCAACCGTCTGAGCCCCAGCAAGGGCTGCACAGTGTGACTTCAACTCAGAAAAAACAGATGAGTCGGGCTGTGATGACTGAGACAGGAGGATCTCTATGAGTTTGAGACCAGCCTGGGCTACAGAGTGAGTTTCAAAACTGCTGAGAAACCCTATCTCAAAAAACAAACAAAAAA
>NC_022018.1:59280186-59292833 GCF_000317375.1 Microtus ochrogaster
GCCTATAGCAGAGCTATAGGGGAACAGAGCTAGGTGGGGAAAACTAAACTGAATGCTGGGAGAAAGAAAGGTGGGGTGAGGGAGAAGCCATGTAGCCCTGTCCAAGACAGATGCTGAAACTTTAGCCAACCCCAGCCACATGGCAATACACAGATTAATAGAAATGGGTTAAATTAATATGTAAGAGTTAGCCAATAAGAAGCTAGAGCTAATGGGCCAAGCAGTGATTTAATTAATACAGTTTCTATGTGATTATTTCGGGACTGAGCATCTGGGAACAGGCCTGCTACAGTCCTGACTGTCTTGGAACTCACTCTGCAGACCAGGCTGGCCTCGAACTCACAGAGATCTGCCTGCCTCTGCCTCGTGAATGCTGGCATTAAAGACGTGCACCACCATTGCCTGGCACTGTTAGTGTTCTCAAATCTTTCCCCCAGTTGCCTCTGACTTTTTTGATAAAGGTAAACTGTGGAGCAACAACTTCTCTGTAGAACAATAAACTGAAAACATCTGGGAATTTAAAAAGTGGCCCTTAGGGCTGGAGAGATGGCTCAGTGGTTAAGAGCATTGGCTGTTCTTCTAGAGGACCCAGCTTTAATTCCCAGCACCCACATGACAACTCAAAACTGTCTGTAACTCCAGTTCCAGGGAATCTGAGACCCACACACAAACACACATACAGGCCAAAAACCAATGCACATAAAAATACCTAGATAAATAAATAAATTTAAGGCACTTGTTTACTAATTGCCTTGTCTTTTTTTTTGTTTTTTCTATCGTTGGATGTGGAGAAAGCAGGTGTTGTTATGGTTGGATCCCCCATCTGAGGAGTGAACTGGTTTGTTTCACTGAGACAGTTCTGAGGGACAGGCACACGCTCAAATGCTAACAACTGGAGGCTGGAAAGATGGCTCAGCGGTTAAGAGCATTGCCTGCTCTTCCAAAGGTCCTGAGTTCAATTCCAGCAACCACATGGTGGCTCACAACCATCTGTAAAGAGGTCTGGTGCCCTCTTCTGGCCTTCAGGCATACACACAAACAGAATATTGTATACATAATAAATAAATATTTTAAAAAAATGCTAACGACTGCTCAGACCTATCAGTTCTGGACGAGTGTAAACACAGTTCTTGTTTTTTCTTTTGTGAGAACCTCACACTGTAGATTTGGTCTGGTTCTTGCTATCTAGTCCAGGCTGGCCTTAAGCTCTTGAAAATTTCACCACATCCTCCCAGATAGGAGGCTGAGTATAAAAGACAGGACACCTTTGTGTGACTATGATTTGACCCTGGAACCTGGCTGCAGATCTAATGCTCCAGGGTTGCACAGCGCCTTTGCACATACATCCCCGCCCCCCCCTCAAAAAAAAAAGCCTTATTTTATCTGCAGTTAATTTGTATGGATGTTTTGCCTGTGTGTGTGTCGTGCGCCACGGCATGCAGGGCCTAGAGGAGGTAATCTGATTCCCGCGGACTAATGTTTACAGATGGTTGTGAGCCGTTTTGTGGGAATCGAACCAGGGCCATCTGGAAGAACAGCCCTTGACTGCTCTTAATCACTGAGCCACCTCTTCAGCCCCGCGCACGTGTTTCTTGCCCTACAGCTCTGCTAAGAGGTTCCTCTGATAATAATCACCGCAGCTTTCAGTCAGCTGTCCGCACCTCAGTCCTCAGACAGGAAGCTCTGTAGCTTGGCTTTCTAGACAGTGGGGCGGTCCTGTTCAAGGCCCTGCATTCAGCAGGCATTCCACTCTGGTCCTCCAGGTACACTGCCAAGAACTCGGGCTGGTTTGACCCCATCTGTGACTTGTGAGACCCCAGGCTGATGTTGGTTAGCATGTATCCACCTAATTTATTGACTTATGTTTTTTTAGACAGTCTCTTACCGAGCCCAGAGTTCACCAGCTGGCTAGACAAGCTGGCCCCGAGCCCCAGGGAGCCGCCTGCCTCTGAGCAAACCCCACGGATGTTCCAGACCCGGGTTGCATCTGGTCTTTATGTAAACTGGAGCTCTGAACTCAGGCTCCTGTACTTGGCAGGCAAGCATTTCCCATCTGAATCATCTCCTTGGCTCCTTTTAAATGCTAAATGAAATTTATTTTCTAACTCATACATAAACCATAAACGTGTACACAGTCGCGGGATGAGGTGGTGTTGATACACGCCTGCACTGCACAATGCTTGCACCGGGGTACACATGTCCATGTCTTCACACGTGTGTAATCTCTTTGCCAGGAGGACCTTCACAATCTGTTTCCCAGGCGTTGACACGCACGGCGCATTATCTGCACTGGTCATCTTCCCGCACCACAGCGCCAGGTTTCTTGCAGAACTCTCTTAGGCCCTGTGAACCTGCTTCTCCGCAGCCCCAGAGAGCCGGCACGCTCCCCCAGGTGCCAGGAGAGCAATCTTTCCAGGTTCTATGTGTGAGTAAGCTCATGTAACAATTTACCTTTCAGAACCTGTCGTAGATTCCATCCAGGATGTTACAAATGACAGGGATTCATTTTTTTAATTGAATTGATTTTGTGTGTGTGTCCCACCCCCCACCCCCACCCCCTTTGTTTTTTTGAGACAGGGTTTTTCTGTGTAGCCCTGGCTGTCCTGGAACTTGATGTGTAGACCAGGCTGGCCTTGAACTCACAGAGCTCTGCCTGCCTCTGCATCCCAAGTGCTGGAATTATAGGTGTGTGCCATTATTGTCCAGTTTCACAATTTTTTTTTAAATTGGCGAAGCTTTTGATAGTTATGGAACACCATTTGAGTAAAAAAAAAATCCTTTTTTTGAGTCAGGATCCAGTATACAGCCCTGGCTGGTCTAGAACTTACAATATAGACCAGGCTGGCCTCATAGAGATCTGCCTGCACTTGCCTCCTGAATGCTGGAACTAAAGTAGAAAAATCTGCACCCACAGTAAGGTAAATCTTCCTAAGCATGGGCTGCCTGCCTTGTAAAAAGAATTTCGCAGAAACAGTGTACAGCAGCTGAACCAAGAAAACCATCATTCTGCCAAGAAAAGCTAATGTTGGGGGTTGTCTATTATTTTAGATTATTTTTCAGTCAGGGACTGACTTTTTTTCCCTTGGTTTTTCAAGACAGGGTTTCTCTGTGTAACAGTCCTGACTGTCCTGAAACTCACTTTGTAGACCAGGCTGGCTTTGAACTCACAGAGATCCTCCTGTCTCACCCTCTTGAGTGCTGGGGAGCCCTGGGATTAAAGGTGTGTGCCACTACCGCCCAGTTACTTATTTGCTTTAAAAAATATCTTTGTTAAAGTATTAAGAATGCAGCTGGCCGTGCTTACTCAGGTGGGCTGCTGTTATTAAGGAGCAAGGCAGGGCCAGCAGGATGGTGCAGGAGGTAAAGGTGCCCACTGCCAAGTCTGGCAACCTGAGTTTGATCCATAAAACTCATGGCAGGAGGGAGAGAACCAACTCCTCCTTGTTGTCCTCCGACCTCCACACATGAACCCTGGCATGTGTGCACGTAAAATAAATAACATAAAAATAAACAGAAAGCAAGGTTGATATTTTCCTTAACCCTTGAACTTGATGGTTTTGTCTGGCCTTTCAATGTATGCCAGGAAAAACCCTTAACATAAATATTCTGCTGAAGTAATGTAAACAAACAACAAATAAAGGGGCAAAATGTTTAGGGCTAGACAAATACAGTCTCCAGGACTGGGCTCTCCTCCTGCGGCTCTGCACAGTCTGTTCACAGCCCAAGGTTGACGGTTTGTGCAGCCAGCCTCTGAATTCAGCACAAAAGTGAATGATTTAACTTCAAAGCGGTGTTGATGAATTATTGCAGAAATTTACACCAGCGATAACAGTCTCAATTTCTCTTCTCCATTTCTGTTTTAGAGGCGCAGGGATCCCTTAGAGATCCGAGATGAAACAAAACTGATAAATTTCAAAGCGTTGCTCTGGTCTTCTCTACACCCTCAAAGTCTAGGGCCTGGTAAAGGTCCTTCCTCCGCTGGTCAGCAAACATTCATGGGCTGTCCGCCCTGTTCCTGTACTGGGGAGGACAGTGGCCACACAGCAGAAGGCGGCTCTCTTAAGTTCTTTGCCTCAGTTTGATGCAAACTCGCCCGAGGCTCTCTGATGTGCGTACGGATTCTATTCAGATAACATTTCCTTTCTTGTAGAAAACACACAACAGTGGGGTCGCTGGCACTTTCAGAGAACTTGTGTGGTTCTTGTAGGAGAAATTCTCTCACAAAACAAGAGTCCATGGCTGGGACTCTCGGTGTGCGCTGTGACATAAATGATGGCGCTTCCCTCCGTCTTGGTGTGCGCTGTGACATAAATGATGGCGCTTCCCTCCCTTTGGTAAGAAAGACATGCATTTCTGAGAGCCTTATAAAGCAATTTGATTTTCCAATACATTATCATGAATTAGTGAAACTGGTTATGGACTTAATTATGCTTTTCTAAAAAAAAAATGTTTTTAGTCCGCTCTCAAACATTTTGAAGTGGACCTTGATTATAGCTACCAAATTGTGTGTAAGTGCCCTGTGCTCATGACGGAAGGGCCACAGGTGGAATGGGCTGGGGCTGGGAGGGAGGGTAATGGAAAAATCCACTGCTTGTGTTTGCTACTTAAATGTCATGGTCGGGTAAATGGATTTCTCTACTTCCTGGGACTCGCTTCTCCTGCATTATTAGCCTGGCAGCAATTAGAGAGACGAGACCACTCTGGAAATGGGTTTGCTCAACCATGTGGTTCATCCTTTTATTGTGCAAAACAGAAAAAAAAATTGCTTCTAATCAATCCACTTCAACTTTTAGTCGGCAAATTATTTAGCATCCCATCAGCTGAAGCACCGAAGAAACGTTCTGTTTGAATTAACCGAGGGGAGAGGGGTTCGTGTCAATCAGCCGCTGAGATGACGGCGATGCCGTCTCACGGACCAGACAAGAAAGAGACGCATTATTCCTGGTGTCCTTGCCCGACTGATTGGTGCTTTTAGAGTAATTAATCCTCGTTTCAAGTATAATTGGACTCTTATTGATTGAAGTAGCGACATACGATGTAGTCGCTGTAACACAGAAAGATAGGCTTTCTCCCAAGCAGAACATTGTTAATTTTGAACTCTAAATCTTCTGCATTTCATCAATACCCCCGCTTTGCAACTGACGTAGGATGTAGCATTTTGTGTGCTTAGATGAGAACTTTTTTTTTCTTCAGAAGCAAAGATTATCAGGGAGTTTTCACTAATTTCCGCTTTGCCTATCAGTTCAGGCTCTGACTTTCCAGAGCCGAGTGAGTCACCCGGCAAGGGTCTAATGAATTTGAGATAGTGCAAATTAAAAATTGACAAAAATCTGAGAAAACAAAAGTACGTGTGAACTACAAGAGTAAACACGTTAAAATGGGCTTTAAGACAGCTACCTTCGTGAAGGAAGGAAACGGCTCAGGCCGAGCGCTAGGGATGCTGGGAAAGCAGGAGCGGAAGGAGGTTTGTGGCAAGCGGGTCCTGACGTTCAGAGTCCGGGCTGGGATCTGGTGCCACACTGGTACTGTTGTGTATGAGAAATTTCGCCGTCAGGGAAAGAGGCCTCCTTCACATGGCTCCTGATGAGATAAATAGCCTCTGTTTTCTCAAAGACTGGAGATTACCACTGCGGCAAGAACGCAAACTTCTAAACACATAATCTTAACATAACAACATAATCTAAACAGATGAGAACAAAAAGTCTGTGGATAAAAATTTTCAAGTTCTAATTATTCTTATCAGGTAAACCCAAATCATCTCAGTATGTGAGATACACACACGCACACATATACACACAAACATACATACATACATACATATATATACAAACACAATACACATATACACACACATACACATGTATACATACACAAACACACATATACATACGCAAACACTCATGATGGTTTTTTTTTTTTTTTGTCAGTTTAGTGGCTTTACATAAATCTTGATCCCCAGGAGGACAAGGATTAAAATTTGGAACCTGAGAAAGTGCCTTTAAAATTTAAAAAGTATATTCTAGAAACAAAAAGATCAATGGCCAATAGTCTATTAGTGTAAAATTGCACAGCTCATGGCTCTATGGAAAAATTTGTAATCATTGAGGATGATTATTAGAAACATTGAGAGTGTGTATTGGAAAATATCATCTGAATTTTAACAAAGACTTCCAATTAAGTAGAATTCCGAGCATTTTTACCTAATATGACAAAGTGTGTATGTATATCTGAGCCCAACATGGACATCACAGTTCAAGGGAAAATACCGAGACATAGATCTTTTATTAGTTGTTATTATTTTTACACTTATGAATGTTTTGTTTCTGGAATTCTCCATTTACTATTTTTAGACAGTGGCTGACAGCTGCTAACTGAAACCAGGGGAAACAAATCTGTGGCTAGAGGGTGACGGATGCACAACACGTTACACCTGGACTTTAATGTAGTGTCGCATGCTTGGAGAAACCGCCGCCTGTTAATAAGGTCTGGAATAAATCAAGCTTATGAATGAGCTAGAAAGACAAATAGAAATTCTGGAATAAAACCTTATTTTATTTTTTATAAACCTTATTTTTTTTTTAATCAGATTTTAGCTCTTTTTAATTGCATGACTCCGGGCAAGCTGTTTAGAAGGCTGTAAGGAAGTCTAAACTATCAATAGTTTATGTCAAAAATTCGTTTTCAAAGTGCCAGTGAGGGGCTGGAGAGATGGCTCAGTGGGTGAAAGGACTTGAGCCTGAAGCCTGACAGCTTGAGTTTGACCCCCAGAACGCATGGTGGAAGGGGAGGGCCGACTCCCAGCAGCTGTTCTCCAGTCTCCGTGTGTGCGCTTTGATACACATGTGTACATGTGTGTCACATACAGACACATAATAATAATAATAAATTGAAAAGAAATAAAACTTACAAAAGTACCAGTGATGCTGAAGGCTGAAGTCACCTGAACACTCACTGCCGGCCACACTGACACTGTAAACATTGTGTGTGCAAACCTGTTGACTATTTGCAAAGGAAGGTTACTCTCCCCTTAGATTTATGGAGAGCAGGCTGGAGCACAGAAAAGAAGCTGAGCCAGGATTTGTCAGGGAGTCTGACTCAATGTTACACTCACCAGGGCATCTGGCTGACTTGCATAGCAGGCAATGACTGCTACAGAACAACAGCAGGCGGCTGATGCAGTCCATAGGTTAGGAATGCCAGGATTTGGTGCCCAGCACCCACACTGGGAGGCTCACAAACGCCTAGAACTCCATGTACACGGGCTCTCTCTCGCCCTCTTCTGGTCTTAACAGGTACCTGCACACACAAGAGGCATATACATTTTGGTACATATACATAAAATAATAAACAATAAAAAGAATAATATTAGGAAAAACTGATTACACTGGGTAGAAAGCAATAAGATTTCTTTCTCAGAATAAGGATCCATGAAATGCTAAATTCCTTCTTGAGATAAGTTATTCAATCAGGTAGCAGAGATAGGTGTTTGATAAAGACAGCAGCTACCTGCCTGGGTTGGCCTGTGGTTCTATGGTCACTTTGCACAGCTGGCCTGTGGTCCTATTGTCACTTTGCACAGCTGGCCTATGGTCCTATGGTCACTCTGGATAGCTGGCCTGTGGTCCTGTGGTCACTTTGCACAGCTGGCCCGTGGTCCTATGATCACTTTGCACAGCTGGCCTGTGGTCCTGTGGTCAGAATCAGCAAGGCAACTTCTTAGAAACTGGTATATACTAATTATTGAAAGCAGCGGGTTTCATCTCGCTATTTTTATGTGTGCATATTGTACTTCAATACTACTCATCCTGTGACTCAGACTTATCTCCCCTCTCTCTCCTTGACCCACTTTCTCTTTCCTAAGATCTCTCTTTTATGTGTGTCTGTTTAAAATATAAATTCTACATGTGAAAGAAAAACGTCTTTCTGAGTCTGGTTTATTTTGCTTAACTTTCCGGTCTCTAGTTCATCCCATTCTCCTGACTGTGACATCATTTGTTCTTTCTGCTGAATCGAAGTTCTCTGTTCACAGATGCCTTGTTTTCTTTATAGAGCAATCATCGGCGGGCACCTGGCTAGGCTGACCCTCCATCTTGGCTGGGGCAAATGCTGTAAGGGACGTGGGTACACAACAGAAGTCGTCTCTTGCCTGCCGGCGGCTGCACTATCCCTTTCTTCTGTGAGATGGGAAATGCGCAGCCTTCACCACCCAAACCACCTTTAATCAAACTCATCTGAGATTCAATTTGAAGAACTGCACTTTCCTGGAAATAGAATTGGTTTAAATGCAAATCTCATCCAAAAGTTATTTCATAAGAAATACAGAGGTTAAGTATGTTTACCCATGTAACTCTTATCATCAGGGCATTTAGCAGGTCACATGGGTGATATACCCAGGACAATGGATGCTCAGCTTCCATCTTCTCTGAGAAGAAAACTGCAGTCTTGGCCACTGGGCAGCTTCTTCTGCTTGTCTTCCCCTCCCAAATATGAATGAGGGGACAGTAAGTAGCAGGAGAGGCTATGATAATGATGTTAGGAAAGGTTAAAAACAAACAAGCAAAACAGAACAAAAAATAAAAGCAAAGAAACTGTCAAAGGACAATATGATAATTGAGTTTAAAGATTAAAGTTTAAAGTTGCCTTCACTGTGATTGTGGAGTCAGGCAATGCTTCATTTTATAAGGAAGCATAAGTATCCCATGAAAATAGAAGGGGGGCTATCTGCAAGGGGAAGGAGACCTTTAAGAGAGGGAGAGAGGAACGGGAGAAGGTACTGGAGGTGGATGAGAAGGAAAATGTACAACTGCAAGCAGGAAAATGCAAAAGGAAACCCATGATTTTCTATGCTAACTTAATAATACAAAGAGTAGCTGTCCTGAGGGCTGAGCTGAAGAGATCAGTCTTAGAGAAAGTCACACAGCAGAAAGAAGAAACAGAGAAGAACGGCCCTTTCAAAATCCCTTCCTCTGTAAAGGACAATAGAGAACAACTAACTGGTCAGCAGTTACTTGGCTACTCCAGGCTACTTTGGTGAGGATAAGAGGATTACATGTAGTCTAGAGATAGGATTCAGAGAACTTACTGCTCCTTCAGAGGACCCGGGTTTGGTTGCCAGCACCCACATGGCGGCTCACACCCCCCCTTTAACTCCAGTTCCAAGGGATCCTCTGCTGTCTTCTGGCCTCTCTGGGTACATCCATAAGCTCAGAAACACGCACACATAAAATAAGTATTTAAAAAGAAATGAAACTATCTAGGGATTAAAGCAGACGGTTCCACTGCCATGGCCCTTGATCTTTTCAGGAAAAACGGCCCACTCTCCCTCCCCTTTCATAGGGGGTCAGGCAAGACTGTGCCCCAGGTCTGGAGTTGGGGACATTAGAACTGTGACTTCATTCTGACTTTCAGTTTCGTCATCCAGACCCAGTTTAATAGCTTAGTCCAAAATTGTGGCCATCTGGAATCACAACAAAGCAAACCACGCACAAGGGGGCAGAAATAAACAGACCTGGGCACGGGCTGACCCCGGGAGCTTCTGTCTGTGGAGGAGAGACAAGAGGTGGCAGGGACAGAATTAGCACCATATCCCTCACGCTAACTTCCTTCCTCCGATTCTTTAGCTTTTGCTACACACCCCATGGAGACGATATACGTTTAAAAGAGATCTTTTGTAGGTGTTTGCTTGTGTTGGCTGGATTTTAAAGGACAGTGTTGTCCTGAGAACCTGAGGGCTCCAAGAGGCCCCGAGTTGCTGGAGGGCTATTGGTGGGTGGTGTGGGCCAAGGTCATCCGAGTTCTAGAAGAGGTTGTATTTGGTCAGATTTTAGATTTCGAGAGTAGATTTTTTTTTCTAGGAAAGGGGGAAAAACTTCATGTTATTAGTTCAAGTGTGGGATCTGGGCGGTAAGAAGGTAAGGAGACTGACTTGTATCAGTGAGTGTGTATGTGCGTGCATGTGTATGTGCGTGTGTGTATGTGTGCATGTATGTGCATGTTCATGTGTATGTGCGCGTGTGTATGAAGGTAAGAAGGTAAGGAGACTGACTTGTATCAGTGAGTGTGTGTGTGCGTGTGTGTATGTGCATGTGTGTGTGCGTGTGAAATTTAACCCCTAGCCTCATACAGGTTAGGTATGAGCTATATCTGGAGCCTGGATTCCTTTAAAATTGTAGTAAATACACTTCACTAAGCACACGCTTCACTTACTACTTCCGCCTGCACATCTTAGTCTGACTGAGGCAAGCGCTCCCTGCTGGGCTGACTTCACACCCTCAGGGCCATGCAGTTGAGGGGTAGGGGTGGGTGGGTGGAGAAGTGGGGGGGGTACAGGGGTGTGGGGGCACGACCACAGGGGACTTCCTACCCTCGCGGCCATGCAGGACGTCTAAGTGGCATGCACGGAGGTGTGGGTTCCAGAGAAGGGCAAGGTGCTGTGGTCGCATTTGCAGTGTGCTGCAGGATGTTAGGTTTTGATGGGAATGATAGCTGTGAGAAGTTGCCGTGAGATTTCTAGGGATTGTGTGTCCACCACAAATATTCCAAGACCTTTATAAAGCTAAATAAAAGTAAGCTTATGAGGCAAGGAAGAAATTCCCTTGGAATGTTTCTCAGATAGTTCTGGGATATTAAAAACATAATGTATGAATTTAAGAAACAAAGCCTTTTAAATCTGAGATAATCTTAGAGATACAGAAAAGTTGCAGGGATGGCAGAGCCCCTGGTGTCCTCTCCCCAGCCTCAGCAAATTACATCGTTACTGCCGAGCGTTAGCGGAAGAAATCAAGCGAGGGCACTGTCCCTGGTTGTCCTTAGCTCATTTCCCCAGCTCCTCACTGACCATGGCCATGACTCCCAGTCACCAGCTCACTCTGGTTCAACAGGCTGGCTTTCCAAAGACTACCCTTGAGGAAGCTCCGCCCTTCCAAGCTCAGGAAGCTCCCCCACACACCTCTTAGACTCTGAGCTTCTGTGCAGCCCTCTTCTTGGAGCTTTCCCACAGGCTCAGAGTTCTTTTCCTCCGCTCACACCACCATGTCCTGACGCATCTCATAAACGCATGGGTGGGCACAGTTCCCTGGGACATTGCTGGGGTCTCAGTGGAGTGGGGTAAGAAGTAGGGGCTGAAGGAAGGGCAAGACTCTTCCGCATTCTGTTCCTTTGTCTCCTCCCATTTTATATTTTTTACTGTGTGCAAAACTGTGAAAACTCACCCAAACCAACCAACCAACCAACCAACCAACCAACCAACCAACCAACCAACCAACCAACCAAAAATACAAACAAAAGAAATTCACTGCTTTTGGAAGAGCTGATAAAATAATTATTTCTTCTTGCTGGGTGGTGGTGGTGGTACACATCTTTAATCCCAGCACTTGGGAGGCAGAGGTAGGCGGACCTCTGAGTTTGAGGCCAGCCCGGTCTACAGAGCAAGTCCTAGGATAGTCAGGGCTACACAGAGAAACCTTGTCTTGAAAAACAAACAACAAAAAATTTATTTTTCTTTCTAAAAGGGACACCTGAGTTCTACTGTCCCCTTGTTTGTCCCTGCAGGCTTGTCAATGTCCTCCCCCAAACATTCAACTTCAGGGCCTTCTCCGGAGCCATAATACAGCTTTGGGTTGTGTTGTGTGTGCCAGACGTGAGCTTTGGTGACCGGAGATGATGGGTAGAACTTGTTTTTCTGAGCAGTCCCTGGTGTCAACAGGCCTTGTGGTCATTTGCCACCTGCTAGGAAGGTAGAGGGAGGCACGCACAGACGGTGGACTCCTGGGCTGAGTCATGTGCCTGCCGTTCTGGCAAATTCATTAGCCAGTTTAAGGCGGGAGCAGCATTTCCTCTCAAGAGATTTCTTGTCCCCAGAAACTTATTATTTCCCCGGGTACATTCTGTGATTCATGACTTGTTATTGCTCCTTCTGTCACACACCACACAGCCGTGACCTCCACTTACAGTGGTGTTCTTGATCCATGTGGACCAAATGCCACTCAGAAAGTTGCTGTTCTTACACACGGCTCACAGTAGAGTTACGGCAATAGGAAGTCATTTTACTTTAAAAAATAGATAACACAGCACTCTTTAGGGTCACAAAGACCTCCATGTAAAGGAAGTTATTGAGTTGTTTTTTAAAAATCATTTAAAATTTAATATTGTTCTTTTTTATTGGAAAGTGTAACTGCATACCTTTATGGGACACAATGTAATATATTTATAAAGCTAGAATATCTGGCATGATTAAAATAATTTAGTTAATATATTCATCAACTTATCTACCATTTTTTTTTTCTAGTGAGACCCCTGAAGCGTACTGTCAGTGATTTTGGAGCATATAGTAAATCATGATTTAAGTAAAAGCCACTTGCTGCTCAGGGCAGATTTATAGAGAAGTTGAAAGGAACCTCAAAGTCCATCATAGGGATCTCTAGACAGTTACCACAGACGTGAGCCTTAAATTGGTGTGCCAACCCCTTTACCTATGATGTCCTGACGTTTCCAAGCCTGGTCATACTTGTCACCATTTTTCTCTATGTGTCTGGCCTAGTTTTCTTCCTACGCATGCCTTGTCATCTTCTGCGGCTCTCTGCTCTCCCTCAGTTTTCTCTGTGTGCACGTTTTTTGAGATTCTTTTCTCTGTCTTTCATGATTCCTGG
>NC_022018.1:59293394-59294468 GCF_000317375.1 Microtus ochrogaster
AAAAAAGTCAGATATCTTTGATAAAATGCTACCAAAGTATCAAGAGAGCAGAAGCCTGTAGCTTAAACCATCTAGCCCCATTTTAAATACAGCATGCTGGGTACTTCTAGTCTTGTTTGCTTTTCAAGCTTCTTTTACATTCTAATGGCTAATATTTCTCCAAGGAGATATATTACTATTTATGTTACTATTTATCAGCACTGCAAGTTTTAGAGAGAGAAAGTTACTTTTAGACATCAGTATACAAAAAAAAAATTAAGATTTCGTTATTTTAGGGACTGTAGCTAGAGAGGGTAAAACTTCATTTCTGTTTCTATTGGAAGCCACAGGAATTCTTTTCCCTTTATCATAGTAACTCAGTATCAAAGTGGTACTTCATTTTCTGGAACACAAACAAGTGTAGAAGAATCCAAAGATTGAGTACAATTACCTCAGGGAAGTAAAGTTACAGAATTCTTTGTTTTTACATAAGGTTTTTATTTACAATCCCTTTTTTATTGTTTTCTCACTTCCTCTGTCATATTATTGTACACAAGAGTTCTGATTATTAAAATGACATCTTAAAATATAAATCTCTGATAGTAAACATGTCTAAAAAGTGTGCAGCAGGGGCCAGCACAATGGCCCAGTGGGTAAAGGCACTTGCGGCACAGTCTGACGACATCATTTTGCTCCCCAGGACCCACAGGAACGGAACTGATGCCGCAAAGTTGTCGTGCTGTGGCATGTGTGCCCCTCAGAGTGCATACACATGCAACATGCACACACACAAGCACACAAAATAATTATAAATGTAAAACATTAAAAAGTTCATAGCAGAGTACCGAAACTGTGGATCCTCTGACGCACACAGAGCACAGGCATAGTCCTTTGTTTTGTTTCCATAAATTTTAACAATTCCATGAAATTACAGCTTTGTTTGCTGTGACTTATTTAGCTGTCATTCGATGTTTGAATCATTTCAGTTTGGGATTCCTGGGACCTGTGAGAACAGAAGGACACACGTGTCTGCATATTCTGAGCTGTTTTCTAACATGTCTACGTGTGTTCTGAGCTGTTTTCTAACATGTCTAC
>NC_022018.1:59295292-59295959 GCF_000317375.1 Microtus ochrogaster
GTGCCTGCACATGGTCTGAGCTGTTTTCTGACATGTCTACACGGGTTCTGAGCTGTTTTCCAAGTTCTTAAGAACTGTGATGTGAAAAGTAAGGCTGATTTAAGACTACAGATGATGTCAGGAAAGGCTGAGAGCCAGGACTCGGTCTCTTCCACGCAGTCTGACTGCATTGTCCCCATACACTTGTGGACTACACAGAATGTCCAGGCTCCACCCTTCATCGGTGTGGCCTCGCTGCTCCCAGACTCACAGGAACTTCTACAAAGACTTTTCCACGGAAAAGACCTCAAGAGCCTGCGGGTTCCTTGAAAGTCTTCTCCCTGCTGTTCCCACCAACCCTGGGCTGTTGTGTCAAAGGACATAAATGACACAGCATATGAAGGACACTGGCCTGGTCCAGCAGCCAACCCCATCCTAGAAACCTTATTAGGCTTGTTCTAAGTGTAAGGAGGGATTATTGAGGCAGGGTGGGGTGACAAACTCCTGCAGTTTCCCAATCTTAGCACGGGCGTTGGGGTGAGGGTGGGGGACAATGGGGAGGAGGAAGTAGCCGAGACAAAGAGATCTCTACTTCAAGTCCAGCCTGGGCTACATTACTGACATACTGTCTAGGAGAAAAAAGACAGGGAGAGAGAGAAAAGGGAGGAGAAGAGAATGAGGAAAGGAG
>NC_022018.1:59296566-59299744 GCF_000317375.1 Microtus ochrogaster
CATTTGGGAGCCATTGCTGCTGTTGACGGAGGAGGGGTGACAACATTGCACGATCGTGTAGCTTGTCACATGCACGGGAGCTCAAGAGGCATGAGGCTATTGGCCACAAATATGAATGTCCCCAAACTCCTGTGGCATTTGCTCTTAGAGCCCAGTGTGTCTCTCAGTTAGGAGTCACACTAAGATGTGAGGCCAGGGTTTCCGGTGTCTGTGATGGAGAAGACTTCAGTTGCTAACCTCTTGGCTTGAGTTTTAAAACTTTTTTACTGTACCAGTAGCCCTCCTGAAGAATCGCGGAATAGGGAAAACATTTAAAAATGTGTAAAGCCCCAACCTCTGCAATATTTTTTTGGTGGAACTAGACTTTTGAATTTCCTTGAAAGGAATTAAAAAATTGGATTTTAATGGAGCTGGGTTTGTCAAGATAGGACGAAGTGGGTCCAACAAATGACACATTTGTGTAGATGGCAATGAAGCATTCACCTACAGGAGCACACTGTATGTGCTGCTCCGTGATTTCCTTGGTATTTGAAAGGAAAAGTGCTGTCATGGCAACAGTGCAACAACAGTGAGGGACGGCATTCAGACGGATCACAACTCCACGTGAGGCAGGGAAGCAAATGCTCTATTGGGGCTGTTATAAGCTTAACAAGCACAGCAAACATTTTAATGAGGCTTCCTTATTATTTTTCATGAAGAAAAACAAGGGGATTATATAGAGGGGTAAACAATGTGATTTTATTTATTTCTATGCTGTTACTGCAGCAGGCACAAGGCTGTTGCTTTAGCCTCACTCTGTGGGGCCCCAACCTGTTTACAGAGTACAGGTGGAGGGGATTTCAGATGGGTTGTGTTCCAGAGTAAGTAAATACATACACTCGCACACATGTGCATATGCACACAGAAACATGCACTCACACATACATGCATATGCACACACACAAACACACAGACACAAGCATGCACACACATAGGCACATGCACTCATTCAGCATGGTTGAGCCAGGTCAGTCTTTCGTTACAGAGTATAAGGCAGTGCACACTGTCTATGTTTGTGACTTCAGGGACACTCTGCAGAGCCTTCCTGGAGGACAGGATGCTCCGAGAGTCTTGGTGATCTTCTCAGAATCTCCCCTTTGGGGTTCACGAGGGAGATGCTGTTAGACCACGTGACCATGGCTTGCTTGTGTCGTTCCGGGTCTACACAGTGAATGCTTCCTGTAGGTGTTGTGAGTGAATAACCCATTCTGCTGACTGTCTGGATTGTGTGTGGGGTGCGCTAGACTTGGCCTTTGCCATTGCTGACTCTTTTGTTTTTTAATGGTTTTTATTGAGCTATATATTTCTCTTCACTCCCTTCCCTCCTTCTCCCTCCCCTTTTTACCCTCTCCCATGATCCCCATGCTCCAAATTTACTCAGGAGATCTTGTCTTTCTCTACTTCCCAGGTAGATTAGATCTATGTAAGTCTCTCTTAGGGTCCTCATTATTGTCTAGATTTTCTGGGATTGTGAATTGTAGGCTGATTTTTCTTTGCTTTATGTCTAAAAGCCACTTATGAGTGAGTACATGTGATAATTGTCTTTCTGGGTCTGGGTTACCTCACTCAATATGTTGTTTTCTAGATCCATCCATTTGCCCGAAATTTCAAGATGTCATTATTTTTTTTCTGCTGTGTAGTACTCCATTGTGTAAATGTACCACATCTTCTTTATCCACTCTTCAGTGGAAGGGCATTTAGGTTGTTTCCAGGTTCTGGCTATGACAAACAATGCTGCTGTGAATAATGAAATAATGCTATGTTGAGCGCATGTCCCTGTGGTATAATTGAGCATCTTTTCTTTGGGTATATACCCAAAAGTGGTATTGTTGGGTCTTGAGGAAGGTGTTTCCTGATTTTCTGAGAAATTGCCATACTGATATCCAAAGCAGCTGTACCAGTTTGCACTCCCACTAGCAATGGATGAGTGTTCCCTTTATCCCACAACCTCTCCAGCATAAGTTGTCATCAGGGTTTTTGATCTTGGCCATTCTTACAGGTGTAAGATGGAATCTCAGAGTTGTTTTGATTTGCGTTTCTCTGATGGCTAAGGATGTTGAGCATTTCCTTAAGTGTCTTTCAGCCATTTTAGATTCCTCTGTTGAGAGTTCTATGTTTAGGTCTGTACCCCATGGTTTTATTACATTTTTTTATTCTTTTGATGATCAATTTCTGGAGTTCTTTGTATATTTTGGAGATCAGTCCTCTATCTGATGTGGGGTTGGTGAAGATCTTTTCCCATTCTGTAGGCTGCTGTTTTGTCTTGTTGACCGTGTTCTTTGCTTTACAGAAGCTGAGTGCACGCCATTGCTCCAGCACACAAAACCTTGTACACCAATGCTCCAGCACCCGAAACTCTGCACTGCACACCATTGCTCCAGCTCCTGAAACCCCGCACTTGCCACCATTGCTCCAGCTCCTAAAATCCTGCAAGCCTCACATAGAATCTTCTGAGTTCAACAGCAGATGGTCCGGAGACACAGGCTCCTCCAGTCCAACAGTGTTGGGAGTAACAAAGACCTTGCTGAGGAGCCCCTGGGAGGCAGCTATGCTGGCTTGGACTCTCCTCCTGGTGAGAGAACAGTATTTACAATAGTATTCTAGTGTCCAGGGGTCTTTGGTTCCAGGAACCTTTAGGGCACCAAACCCCATAGATCAGTGCTTCTCAACCTGTGGGTTGTGACTCATTTGTGGAGGTGGGAATCAAATGATCCATTCACAGAGGCCATCTAAGACCAGAGGAAAACAGATCTTTCATTGCAATTCATAACAGTAGCAAGATCACAGTTATGAACCAGCAATGAAATAATTTCATGGCAGTGGCCACCACCACACGAGGAACTGCATTAAAAGGGCACAGAGTTAGGAAGGTTGGGAACCGCTGCCATAGACACTCAAGTTACATGTATGAAAAGGGTGGTGCTTGCATAGAACCAGTGCTCATTTCCCTACACACTTGAGTGATCTCCGGCTGGCCCGGTGTCTTATAGGGAACATGCTATGCACATCACTGTTCTGTTTGTTTAGGAAATAGTAGGCCAAGAAAAAGTCTGTGCATGTCAATATAGACTCATTTCTTCCCTTTTTTGTTTGGTAGTAAGCATCACCCCAGCTCCCTAACACCCTTTTTTTTTTTTTT
>NC_022018.1:59300735-59313993 GCF_000317375.1 Microtus ochrogaster
TCCTTCCTTCCTTCCTTCCTTCCTTCCTTCCTTCCTTCCTTCCTTCCTTTTACTTTCATTTTTGTTTCTTTAAGACAGACTCTTACCGTGTAGCCCAGGCTGGCTTCAGACTCACGGAAACCCCTGCCTGCGCTTACCGCCAGCCCAGAATCAAAGCTGTGGAGATTCCCGCAGCAGAGCTGCATGGATCCTCCCCAGATCCCATTTTACAGTCTCAGCATAGCCCATTCCCCTGACGTGTAATTAGTTTGAACTGCTTACCCCAGATCTGCCCTAACGAACTAAGCATCCCTGGGACTGTGAGGTGAGCTTACTTGCTCCTGTGATGGTTCAGTTGTTGGTGAATCTCTTTTAGCTGTTGCTGAGAGACAACTTTCGGCCCCCTTTCCACTTGCTCAAACATTGACCAAAGGTGCTTAGGATGCAGGGCAGGGCCCTGGGGCCGCATGAAGTTTTCATTTTCCTTAGAGCCCTGTCTTTCTTGACTTCTGTCCCTGAAGGAGGTTTGGCTTCCACTGAGGTCTCCAGGCTCGCGCTCTGACAACAAGTCTTCCCAACAAGAAGGAAAGAGGGAGGGACCTTTCTAAACTTGGGGGATGGGCGGGGTTTGCAGAACCAGCTGGGTTGGGCTTTCAGGTCAGAGGTGAAGGGGAAAGATCCCAGATAAAAGGGGTTACTCTGCAGCCTGGGAGGTTTTTAAACAAAGCCATCTGCGGGGTGCTGAGGACCGCTGCTGCTGGAATCTTCCTGTGGCTTTGATTCCGGCTGGTGGCCAGACCAGCATGGACTTCTGTCGGATGCTTGTGATTTTCTGTTGCTTTTTCTGAGGACTCTGAGTGGTTTGGTTGTTGCCTTTTTCTTTTGATGTCAGCATGGTGCATGGGTCTTTTCAGGGAAAGCTTGAGGGTATTCAAAATTTCCTGTAGTTTTGCTGGGAATTGTCAACCCTGGAGACAGTCCAAATGCTCACCTGTATGAATCACTTCCATAAGTGATCTACCTTGAGATTGGGAAATACATGGACTTAAAAGTTGGATAAACAAAATGGTAAGATACATATATACCTACACTGATATTCGTCAGCTGATTGCTACAAGTTGTGCTCTGACCTTCACATGTGAGGTCCACAGGGCACCTGACATGTCCACACTCAGGCACCTGAGGTCCACAGGGCACTTGACATGTCCACACTCAGGCACATGCACAATTTAAAATAATGAAAACAAAGAAGACAAAACTACAAAGATGTAAAAAAAAAAAAAAGCCCCGAGGTGGCCGCTTCTGTGGGAGTTTGAGATCCAGAGAAACCGTATTTCCCCGGCTAAATTTTCATGCTCTTTGAAAATGGTTACTTTGCGTATAAGAGCTTCCAAAACATCCAAAACAAAACAAAACACCAAACCAAATCCAAAGATAAGCAGCTACTTAAGGCAGGCGTGGCGTGGGGTGGGGTGATGTGTTCCCCATCATGGGATACTTCTGGGGGCTGGGAAGGATGCACACCTGCCTGCTGCATCCCTGGCTAAGAAGGAGTTGCACATCTCAGCCCCCTCAGCTTTGGGCTCTGATCTCCAGCTCTGCAGGCATCCAGAGCCAAGTTCTCCTTGTTGGCTGCAGCCCTGGACGCTACCCACTGGTATCTGCTCTGCCAAAGGTCTCCTTCCGCCCTGCCCTGCTCTGTGGCAGCCTCAAGGTTTTCATTTTCTGTTTAGAAGAAGACCAGGGTAGATTTGACTTTTCCCTTGGGAAAAGAAGCCCTTGTGTATAGTGCTTCTTCCAAAACAGTGGGCCACTTGAAGCCGGGGCTGCAGCTGCAGGGGCTGTTTCAATCTCAAGATTGCATTTGCTTTTTTTTTTTTTTTTTTGCAAGCACTTTAAAAATGCTGGAGAGAGAGGGAGAGGAGAGAACGCCCAGAGCACTTTGGAAATGAGACATTTTGAAAGCCTTTATTTATCTGCTCTTTGAAAAAATAAAGATCAATTCCTTTAGGGAAAGGCTCCACAACCTCGCTGTGTCACCGTGCCCAGAAAATGACGTTGATTGAGGAGATTCAGGGTAAGACCAGAAGAACATTGAGTACATCTCTAACAGTCTTTCTTTCTTTCTTTATTTTTTTTTTAAAATATAGCGTTTTAAATGTTAGAATTAAGAAAATATGTCTGAAAGGATCGGGGGATCTTGTACTTTGTGAAAAACTCCCACATAAAATTTGTTCAGAGTTTATATAAGAAAATTAAATCTGTTTCCACGAATGCATTTGCTTAAAAAAATTAAAAAAATGTTCAAATCTGGAAGAATGAAGAGCTGAGTCTTCTCCCTGCCTGGCTAGCCACGAGCTCACTTATCAGACTGCCTGGCCAGCCACGAGCTCACTTATCAGACTGCCTGGCCAGCCACGAGCTGGCCAGCCTGTTTGTGTGCAGATCCCATTTGCTACGATCCGTTCTTATGTTCCAGAACCCCGAAACGTGCCTGCTGGACATCATGCCATGTGATCTGGAGACACCACGTACATTCTAGCAGAGAGAATCCATACCCACCACCCGCAATACCCCTACCTCCGAATAATTTCCCATTGTCAACTAATCCCAGCTCGCACTCTTCCTTCACCTAAAAAGCCGTCCCTCATTGCTTGCCTGCCTGAATCAAGACAGCAAATTCTATAGCTCGATCATCCACCATCTCTCGCGGTTTCTTGTACGTCTTGAACCTGTAGTGCCAGGATAATGTCTTTATGTGTAATTTTATTCATAACTATTGTTTACCTGTTTGAGATTTAATCTGCACACAGCACGGGAGACTAAGGAACGAGCCTCCTCCCTTTGATGTGCATGTCTACTGCCTGGAACCCACCTTGCCCTGTGCGGAGGGAGGGACTTACTGTATGGTATCAGTGAGGATCTTGACCTGGGGAGGTTATCAGAGTGCGCCTTAAGGCTGCCTATGCCTTTACAGAGCAGCAGAAGGGGAGATGACAGACACGGAAGGTTCTCTGAAGATGGAAAGCAGCAAGATTGACTTCCCCGTGGTGCTCCTGGGTGGGCTATGTGTAAAGGTATAGTGAGACTCCAGGATAATGGAGATGCCACAGACATGGGATGCCCATTAGGAAAGCTACAGGCATGGAGGGGAGCCAGCTCCACGGAGCGGCCAAGTGTGCCACAAGCAGCAGAGCTACAATGTTAGGACTGCACAAGGCTGCTGACTTATCAAGTAAATCTCAATAAAACTGGAAGAAAAAGAATTTTCTGGGGGAATGACCATGCAGGTGTATGTATTTAGCAAAATGTATTGCAGTGTCATCTTAAGACATGACTCTTATTCTGTACATTTTCTCTCTATGCAGGGCTTGTCTGTATCCCCAAAACAGGTCTTATTTAAGGAAAATTTTAAGTCGCATTCACTAACTGATACTTGAAAATGGCCAACAGCAACCAAGCGAAAAACTGAAAAGCTGTAGGATCCCTGCAGCTTGAATTGCGCCCCGGGCTCAGCTGTGGTGGATGACAGCTATACATTCACTCACGTGCAACTTTACCACCACGCCACTCACACCTGCATGCAGAACACTCAGAGATCTTGTGATTTTTAGAAATAGATCCGTGCTGCTTCTTTGAGAATTCCATATGATGTGTTGATGGGAACGATGAGAATTCCATATGACGACAGTCACCTCTGTTCCTATCTCTAGCTCCTTCCAGATCCAGCCCCACCTCCCACTCTCTACTAATTTCATGGCCTTTTTTTTTTCCTCTCTCCCTCCCCAAGACAGGGTTTCTCCGTGTAACCCTGGCTGTCGAGGAACTGGCCTCAAGTTCACAATTTGCCTAGTGAAGTGCAGCC
Source organism: Microtus ochrogaster (assembly GCF_000317375.1). Lineage (NCBI taxonomy): Eukaryota > Metazoa > Chordata > Mammalia > Rodentia > Cricetidae > Microtus > Microtus ochrogaster. The sequence continues at coordinate 59,304,580 of NC_022018.1, forward strand.
TTTTTTTTTTTTTTTTTTTGGAAGGACTTGGCTTTCCTCGCATTGTTATGGTGCTCAGGGATCTGATTCTGACAGGGACAAAGGCTGGAGTCACATAGACACCAGCACCTGGGTTCACAGGCTGATCAGTGTGAACTGGGGCCGGTGTGGCCCTCTGCTGTGCTTGTCTCGAGCTGGGAACCTGTGAATCCTGTATGCTGCTTTCCGAAGTTATTCCAAATTGTCTCTTGTTCCTGTCTGTCCTTTGATGACTCAGGGAGAAAACTGATTTTTGGGGGGACTGCTAAGAACCCCAGAGAGATGTCAGGCTGGAAAAAACATGCACCGAATCTCTGAGTCATGTAGAAGATAAACACAGTGCCACTTAGAAAGCAGACCCTCTGTCCTGGAGGGTACACACTGGCCTTTAATAAACTTCTTGTTCCTACAAAAGGATGATCGTGAGTGAACCGAGTCTTGCAAGATTAAAAAACAAAAACAAAAAAAACCTAACCAACCAACCAACAAACAAATAAGCGTGCCAAGGCAAATCACACTACCCCATGCAATAGTGGGGGGGCGGAGCACCGTAGATAAATCAGAAGAGAGCCAGCTGAACTCACAGGCAGGTGAGCGAGACGTAACTAGCTTTTCCGTTTTTCTGCTGCCGGGAAGGTGGCAGTGTGGCTGTGTTTTGGCCTTTGTGGGTCCTCATGGTCTTGCCCATCTGACAACATACCAAACCCAGTATTTTTTTTCTAGAAAGTAAAAAGACATAATTTAAAAGGCCAGTTCTATCCAACCTGTGTCTAATATTTGCGAGGGCTCTGTCGTCATCTGCTCCTTGAAAACAACATGAGATGTAAAACAGCAGCCGGAGCAGCAGCGCCTCTCTGAGCCTCCCACAGCCCCTTGCTCACGATCTTCTTCCTTTGATGAGGGGAAACACACAAGGCAGAACACTGGAGTTGAGAGCTTGCTCGGGTACAAGTGGACAGCAAAGGATTCCCGACTGCCAGTGCGCCAGGTGTTTGCTAATTATGAAACGGAATAATGGGTAATAACTGTCTTAGTGTGTCGACCAAGGCAGTTTGCTCCTGTGATGCAGGAGAGGTCATCGGAGACGCCGTGTAGGCCTCTCGGCTCCTAGTCATTAACAAAACACAGCCGGCTAGAATGCAGGCTCCATTACCTACATGCAGCCATGATAGGGACCCCGCATTGAGTTGTAATTAGGCGTGATCAGGCTGGGGTGTAATCAGAATCACGCTGAATTCATTTTCTGCTTGTGAAAGTATAGGCAGTTAGGATGATTTAGCGGTAACCAAAGCAACCCCTTTTCTATGACTCTTCAGGCTCAGAAAGGGAGACGAGGAGGAGTGGAGAGAGGAAGGAAACAAGAGACGATCATCTGGGCCCTATTAATTTCATCACGGCTTCTTAGGAGGAAGTGTGCTAGGGTAAGCACGAATGCACGGCAGAAGGCAATCGCTGTCTGGGTCATAGAAACCTTCCGGTCTCTCTATGCCTGGAGCAGATCTGGGGCTGCTCCATTTCCCAGTCTCATGAGAACAAAGCAAAACAACAACCTTGTCTCAAAAAAAAAAAAAATTACTTCAGCCTTGTGCATAATACAGTCTAGTGGTGATATTTTCTCAATCCAGGTTCCCTCTTCCAAAGTGACTCTAGCCTCTGTCAAATAAACACAAAACTAGCCATCACAAAAAGTAAGTCAAGAAAATAGAGGTTGTTATCGAAAATAACTTTATATCCAGGTGGGACTATTACAAATGATCCAATTTGTGTCCTGTTCGCAAGACCCTCGGCTGAGATGATCAGTTCTGACTCATCAACCTGACTTCCTGTTCTTTCTGTCTGAGATAGTTTTGTACATGTCTCAGGATAAAAAGAAACACATTCTTTTTTTCCTTTTTCTTTTTTTTTTTCTTTTTTGGTTTTTCAAGACAGGGTTTCTCTGTAGCTTTGGAGCCTGTCCTGGAACTAGCTCTGTAGACCAGGCTGGCCTCAAACTTACAGAGACCTACCTCTGCCTCCCGAGTGCTGGGATTAAAGGCGAGGGGTACCACTGCCCAGGCAGAAACATGTTCTTTTTCAAGACTTTTGTTTAATCCCACCTGGAGTGAATGAGAACAGCTGTAGAGTGCCCACCGCAGACACTGCAATCTTTCCCGAGTCTATTTTCATTCAGTTATGGGTGAACTTAAAAGAGAATACTCCGCCGGAGAAGGACCCTTGAAGATCTTTCTGTGCCTGGAGAGGACTGAGCTAAAACCAGAACTGAACTAAGAGGTTTTGTGGAGAACCTACAAATCCAGTTTAGAAATCAAGACAAATGCAAAATTGTTATTGTCTGGGGGTCTTGATGGAGTTTGTTTTCTCTGCTGACCAAAAGAATTAAAAGGCAGGCAAAGCCTCAGATACAGCAGGCAGCAACGGGTAGCGGATTTAATCAGAAGTGAACACACAGAGCAAAGGACTCCCCCAAACATGGAAAGGGATTTGGAAACTAAAATCCAATTTCCCCCAGAGGCTGGGCAGGATTTAAGTGTTTTTGGTGGCCTGGGATGATCCCCTCCCCTCCCTTTTTTACTTTGGTCAGCCTCGACAAAGAAAAGAGGGCTAATTGGCTCCCAGCTCGTGTCCAGGGCCAGCTTGGGCAGGGCAGTTGAAAGGGGGCCTACTGCGGGTGGGAATCCAGCCGGGACTCTGTTCTGCGTGAAAACAAAGCTGGGAGGATGCTGTTGTGTTTATTTATGCCCCTTTCTCTGTCTGCCTGTCGGGCTATCTGACTGCTGCCTTACCTCAGGGTGAGGCTGAGATGCTGGGGGAAGAGGTCAGCTGCTTAGGAGGAGAGAGAGGGGCATCCTTCCCCTCCCCTCCATCTCAAGAGAAAGCCTTGCTTCCTTCCTGAGGCAGCTTAGATGTGAGCAAACTTAAGTGATGGGGAACACAGCCATCACTAAAGGGCAAACCCTAGAAAAGCAGCCGTGTGTTCAGTACGGGCAGCAAAGAGCACGTGATCACAAGGGGGAAAGATTCCTCCACAGATGACCGTGGATGGGGGTGGGGTGGAGCTCATTTCTGTGCATGAAGCACTGTGGTCAGCGGCATCACAATACTCCCTAAGTACATTTCCAAGTTGCTGCTTTGCTTGTTCGTTATTTATTTTTTGAGGAAAGGTCTTATGATGTAGTCCAAGCTGGGCTTGCTTGAATCTGCAGTGACCCACCTGCCCCACCTGAGGGCTGGGATTATAGGCACAAGGCACAACATCCCATCAATGTCTTAAGATAACTGAAGCCTGGGGCATGGTGGCACACACCTGTAATCCCAGCCCTAAGGAGGCAGAGACAGGTGAGTTCCAGCCTGGTCTACAGAGCTGGTTCTAGGACACTCAGGGCTACATGGAGAAACGCTGTCTTGAAAAAGAGAGAGAGAGAGAGAGAGAGAAGATAATTGTAATGGAACCTCTTTCTTGGGCCGTGGGGCCGTTAATGGTCACTTTGGGTTTCACAGAGTGACATTTGGCATGTACGTGTGTTAAACACATCGACTTAAACTGTCTTTGTGGAATGCGATTGGCAGCACTGGATCTCGTAACTATTAGATGAGAACGGTTTCCTCAGCAGCTGCCTGAAGACCAACGCAGATGGCGTCCCACGCACTCCTACCTCCGCTCATGCTCTGGCTTCTCTCACTCTTTTCGAATGTTTGCTTTATTTTAAAATCTGTGTGGATGGGAGGGTGTGTGCACGTGTGTGCAGGAACCCAGAAGCCAGGGGCATCAGCTTCCTCGGAGCTGGAGCTACAGGTGGGTGCTGGGAACTGAACCTGGGTCCTCTGAAAGAATCATCTATGTGGAACCGTGTCTCCAGCCTCCTTTCCTGGACTTTCATACCCCTCTCACTATAGACATTGTGCCTCACTTTCTGACTCTGAGGAGCCATTTTGGTTGTTTTTGGAATGTTAGGAACCAGCTCCAACGCGGGAGCATAAGAACACCCAAATGGTGACCAAGCAGATTGTCCTGCCGGCTCCCTGGGGACACAGCCCCATTGCTGCTGTCAAGAAGCTGCTTGTGGATGTTAAATAACGTTTTTCCGTTTTTTCTGTTCAGCTTGTTTGTTGTATGTTAATTAAAAGGCACTGCTTAAAAAGTGTCCACGTGAATGACAAGCTTCCATTTTTTTGAATGCAGATCAAGGCCCTTTGTTGTAAATTTGGAGCTTTGAATTGCACACCCCTGCCCTCCTTGCCCCCCCCCCACCTTCCTGTGCACCCCAGGACCTTTCTGAGGATCACCTCTGTCATTCTCTTCTGTTTCAAGTCGCCACTTCTACACCTTTTTTTTTTCAGTTACGTGCTTTCAGTGTTCCTTTAGCTGGTCTGTTTTTACTTTTTCTTCCTAGCGCCTAACTTTTCGCTGACAGTGGTGAAGCTTTCCGTGTTTGAACCTGCAAGAGACCTTTAACCAAGGTGGGCATGATGGGCAGTGGCCTCCTCTAAGGCTTCCAGTCTCTTTCCTACTGTTTCTGGGGTGGAGTAGCTGAGGTCGATGGGCCATACGGCTGGGAGAAGGCAGGCCCACTAAGAAGGTTGTCCCGATGGCGTCAGCTTTCCGCATACATGTTTATCCCTGTAAAGTTTGTCTCCTGTTTGGACGAATTCCCTTTTTTTAAAATTGTACGTTGTGGCAAGGGCAACTAGTGAGAGTTAGTTCTTCCCTTCCGCCGGGTGGGTTCTCGATGGCAGATCAAGCTTGGAGGCAGGTCACTGGCTGGCCCCAGATAAAGTCTTTAGTGCGACGCCCAGAGTAAAACACCGCCAGACATGAGTTTCCTCCAAAGGACACGGGTTGAGAGTGGAGTCTGAGGTTGTAGACGACTTTCCAGGAATGCTGGAATACTTTAAAAAGGAGCTGGAGAAAGCATGGTGGAAATGCTAATTCGATGCTGAAGCTGGTTTAGTTAGAATGTGACCGGGTCTCCTCAGATCGGAAACAATTACCACCGTGTCTCAAGTCCCAGCTGAACGAAGGCTGCAAACCGCACCCACCGGTAGGGTAGGGTATGGCCGGGAGACTCTCCGACTCTCCGTAATGAAGGCTCAGAAACCCGGCTGTAGCTGGTGTGAGACATGAACAGCGCCTCGCTTGTTTTCCCTGTGGGAAGCGCTAATTCTTTTCTAATTACCATCTCTGGGGAAAACACTGTGTTGTCGCCGCCTTTTAAATGCCCCCCTCTTCTAGGAAAGAAAAGGAAAATCCACATATTTTTAGGTCATTAAGAAAATCTTGTCTTGCTTTGGCTGATGTTTTTGCTCAACAAAGCAGAATTATTACTTCATTTCATTCCCAATTTACACAGTGGAGAAAGTGGCTGCGTGCGTTTGAAATTGGTGATGAATTAACAATAATTGAGAGCTCCCCCAGTGTTTTGCTCTTCCATAACTATGTGTTTACTCAAGACAGACGAGGCACAGCCTTGCCGCTTGGAGGACAAGTGCTGCCACGTGACACTCTTTTCCTTCACGTCTGACTCAGTCTTGCTTTTTCACATTAAGAATAAAAATCCATGAAGAAAAGATAAAAACCTTTAACTAACAAATGTGATAAAGAAAAGCCGGTATGGCTTTGTATAAACAGGGAAGTAGAACATGGCAGAGATCGACGTGTGTTGGCTCCTCTTACATATAAAATCTCACCCATATGTTTGTCAAAACGTTAGTAGATAGGATTGTTTTTCAGCTTAAACCAAGGTTGTTGTTGTTATTATTATTATTATTGATTTTGACAGTTCTTACATAAGTTTAGGAGTTGTCTGGAATGATAGGCACATTTTTTTTCTTTTGTCCTTTGAGGTATGGCCCAAGCTGGCCTTGTATTCTGTAGGTATATTCTCCAGGTTGGCTTTGAACCCACGATCCTCCTGTGCCAGCCTTCTCTGTGCTGGGGTTATGAAGTGTATGACCGTGCTCGCTTTTCTACGATAGTGAATGAGAGCAGATAAGGCATTCCACGGGGATGCTGCTGTCCAGCTCTTCTTGCTCCGTCTGGGAGGGAAGGATCTGGGAGGAAGGGAGCTGGGAGCAGGCGAGGTGCCTGTAGAGCTAAGAGCCAGGAGGACCGCATCTGTCAGGGCACAGGCCAGAGGGAACTGTGGGGTTCACACCTGTGAGTCTTCATCTCCAAGGTCAGCTGTGATGCTGAGATGTGGGCAGAAGTGGGCCAATTCTAAGCATGCCTCGAGAAGAAATTCTTCAATATTTAGGTTACAGAGAAACAAGAAGAAATTTTGGTTACTTCTTTTTGTTTGTTTGTTTTTCTGCGACAGGGTAGAAAAACAGGGCTCTGTGTAGCCCTGGCTGTCCTGGAACTGACTCTGTAGACCAGCTGGCCTTGAACACAGAGATCTTCCTGCCTCTGCCTCCAAAGTGCTCATATTAAAGGTCTGTGCCACCACCACCCAGCTGAGACTTCTCAAGTAACTTAAATTAGACGTACCATGTGATCCAGTAATACCACCCCTGGCTCATACCCCACGGCCTCACATCCTACTGCAGAGATTTTTGGATATCCACATTTATTGCTGTTCTATTGACAATAGCCAGGAAGTGCACACAGGCCTAGGAAAATAATTCCATCAGATTATTGTCAAAATATTTCCCTGTAGTATCATGGTACGTTCCCAGAGGGGTCTAGACAGTTTCTATGCGTGTGGACATCGACTGTCACCAGACTTACAAACATCCATTTCTATCCTGGGTGTGGGAGGGGCTCAGACCCCAGCAACCCTGGAGGAAGTCACCCCTGTTCAAGTAAATAAGTTTCCCCCTTCTGCTCACGCAAGCAACTCTAATGAAGCGCAGTGAGTCACACACACAAGAGTCACGAAGTGGAACGGGACCTGGGGAAAACGTTTGGGAGGAATGGAAAGGAACGGGTTGAATATAATCCAAGTACGGTGTAAATGTGTGTGAAGGTTTGAGAGTATGAAGGGGTAGATAGACAGAAACACTAGAAGGGATCCATCACGCCTTATGCAGTAGCCGCTCTTACTAAGAGGGAGAAAATAAAAATAGAACCAACCAGAGAACGGGTAGCAAATAGAACGACAGGAATTAGTAAAAACTTCCTTCAGGAATAACCTTAAATGTGAACACTCACCGATAAAGAGGCAGAGACTAACTGGCTGGAGAGAAAAACTATGTTTAACCCTCTGTTGATGCTCAGTGAGGGGAATGAGGTGGAGTCACAGTCTAACGGGACATAGTAAGACAGCAGAAGGGGCCTCTGAGAATGGAAGGACGGGGGGAGGATAAAGGAGGAGGAAATGAATTAGAACAAAGTGTAAGGCACATATGCCGCAGGATGTCACAATGAAATCCTTATTTTCTATGCTAACCTACTTTTCTTTCTTTCTGAAGGAAAACGAGGCAGCTGCCACCGTGGCAATCTTCTCAGGGTTGCCAGCCTACAGAATTGTGAGCCAAAGACATCCGTGTGCATTATCAAGCCTCAGGTGTCGTGTTGTGGGTACAGAGGACGGGCTGAAGTATGGAAGGGCATGTCTTTATAAGGCATGAATCTCAGTAATTCCTCAAAAGCAAATGTGGGCCATGAGAGAGAAATTGTGTTCTTCCCGGAGTGCTGGCTTCAGAGGAACCTAGCCAGGCAGACCGTAATGCGCATGCCTAAGAGGCATCCAGGGCTCAACCTGCCTGGGACGTACCTCTCTAGAGGTGGGTCTGACAAGAGAGTGGGCGCCTTTTACGTGCGGTGTCGGTGCCGTGGGAACCTGTTAGCGGTCAGGAGAATCAAGCGCTTTAGAGTAACTCTCACTAGCGCTGTCTCCCCACCTGCCTCTCTAGCCTCTAGGATTCTCTCAGCCGCACACAGGACCTGGCGGACTCTGCTTCTAGGGCTGTCACTAGGAAGGCTTTGACTTAAAAAAAAAAATGAGTTCAGGGACACTTCTACTATTTAGAGACATATTTCTTTATTTTTCAACGTTGGGTGCACGAATGCACGAGTCTGGGGACTAGGACCCGGGTCCTTACGCCTTCTCCCCAGCCTCCAAACATTTGAGACTTAGGTCTATTAAAAATAGAGAAAGCCAGCAAACGGCCACTGAAAAACAGTGTACATTGAAGTGTATGTGTAGGGATAGGTAGTTCACCTTTCATGATGTAATGATTTCACACAAAAATACTGTGAGGTTCTTTAGTTTTTAATTTGGGAGTCGGTAAGCTTGCTTTACAATATTAATGCAGGTAGGTGACAGGATCCAGAAATGGAACGGCTTTAAAATTGTATGATGGCCCTTTCTCCCCGCAGCTCTCAGTACGCCTTGGTCTGTGTGTCCCTCAGCGTCACCGAGAGACGGTGTCAGAGGGCTAAATTTGAGGCCCCTTAGCAAGGGATCTCTGAGACAATTTGCTCCCCCTGTTTGTCTCCAAATAAGTCCTGTTATTAAGTAGCCTCTCTATGCTTTTATTTCTATAATTTGCAAAGAATTTTGCAGGAAATTTCTTGTTAGCCATCTGTTGTGTATTTTGAATGACCAAGCATGGAGACCACATTTCACCCCCTTCTCTTAGGTGACTTCATTGCCAAAACTATGAACAGTGCTTGAAGTAGGCTAGGGCTGTGGCTGGCCTGTGCTGCTGGCTGCATTGTATATTTATAGTGAGTGGGTTTTGTTTGCTATCCTCTCCTCCTCCTCTCCTCCTCCTCCTCCCCTCCTCTTCCTCCTCCTCCTCTGCTTTCTCCTCTTCCTCTTCTTTTTCTGAGCCAGAGTTTCTGTGAATCCCAGGCAGGCCTGAGCTTCCAATCCTCCCCCCTCGGCCCCCAGAGTGTTGACTTTCCAGCATATGCCACTACGTCTGGCTAGAAAGTCTGCTGTTTCCATATGGGTTTGACTTTATGGATGTCGCTGAGGCGTTGCTGCCTTGGCTGAGCAGTGTTTAAGTTAGCACCAAACTGCACCAGGCTGCTCAGCTCCAACAATAGCCTTGTTGGCCAGGCATACTTTTTACTGGTGGGTCTGACGAGGTGGCCATGAGGTTCTTGCTGGCGGACGGGAGCAATCATGCACAGTCTGTCACATGGCCCAAATATGTGAAGAATCCGGCAAAAATTTCTGGTATGTGACTCCACTCCACTATCCCAAGCAGTTGTGGCATCAAAGTGTCTGTGAAGTCACTTGTTCAGCATGTGTGTGTGTGCATGCATGTGTTCTCATCTTCAACAGTGTGGTATCTGGAGATTCAGTGAGTGACAGGCTAGAGTGGAACAGGCCTTGCTGAGAGCTGTGGAGCCTGCCAGCTGGCCCTGTGGCCTGCTTGGCTCCTGGGAGGCTGTTCCTGATACCTGGTCCCATATGGCGGTGCATTCTTTTTTTTCTTTTTCTTTTT
>NC_022018.1:59314093-59324426 GCF_000317375.1 Microtus ochrogaster
GTGGGGTGAAGGCCCCCAGAATCAAGACCAAGAACTTGGTTAGGTGAGTAGAAGAGGCTTTGGTTGTCAAAGCCAGCCTGCTGCGATGGAGGTCTGCTGACATACTGGCTTGCATGACAATGGCGGTGCATTCTTGAGGGTAAGAGCCAAGCAGGCCCTTGGAGTGACAGAAACATATACCCCATGCTGGAGTCAGGCAGACAGGGGAAAGGGAGGTGGTGGATGGTGGGAACCTTGTGAGGGGAGCGTATAGAAGTGTGTCTTCATGTATGTACTCATAGTAACTCAACTGTGGGAGGATTCTCAGAGCCTCTCAGGGTCTTTTTGCTGTCAAAACAAGCTGCTTTCTTTTCTTCTGTCTGTCTTTCTTTCTTTCTTTCTTTCTTTCTTTCTTTCTTTCTCTCTCTCCTTCCTTCCTTCCTTTCTCTCTCTTTCCTTCATTCCTTCCTCTCTCTCTCTCTCTCTCTCTCTCCCTTCCTCCCTCACTTCTTTCCTTTTTCTCTCTTCTTTCTTTCTTTCTTTCTTTCTTTCTTTCTTTTTTTTTGTTCAATTTGTTTGAGACAGGGTCTCACTGTATCTTGGTTGGTTAGCTTAGAACGCACTATGTAGACCAGGCTGGCCTGGAACTGTGTAGACCAGGGTGGCCTACAACTCACTATGTAGACCAGGCTGGCCTCTTCTGCTGAGCTGATGTTTAATAAAAAACCTGGTGCTGGTGGTGGAATTCCTTACTCTTGGCAGTCAGAAAGGAGGGGGAGAGGGGACGGGGACCTTTCCTGGCATTTCAGAAAGTATGGTGTGTAGTTAGGTATCCATCCCACCTGACCGGAAGTGGCATGTCCTGCAGTGTGTACTCCAATTGTGAGTTGTGCAGTGTGACAGATGTAGCTGATGTGGTTGGTGGCCTGAGGGTACCAACATGGCACTCCTTCCTTTCTGTTGATGGCTTCTAACCATACAGGTCTATGAACCATACAGGTCTATGAATGCTGGTGGTGGGGGGGCGGGACTCAGATGGCAGGAGATGGCTCACTGTGTACTGCAGGCTTGCAGTGTCAGCAAGAGAATTCTTTACCCATGAAGAACGGAAGTTACTGGGTGGACCTCTGAGGCTCAGTCTGGGGCATGGCAGTATTGCATTCACAGAATCTCCCCAGATAATGGCCTTCATGTTCCCTGGTTCCCTGGTTCCCTGGTGGTCCTTCCTGGGAACCACCCCCTGGCCAAACAAAAGGTCTTAATCCTAATTTGAACCTAATCTAAAAACAGTAGCACACACCCATTTTAAAAGCTTGTATTTTAGTACGTAGTGAAAAAAATTTGGATTGATAATTTCATCTGTGATTTCACGGATATTACTAAAAATTTATAGTGTCAAGCTGAGAGTTCCGGCACAGGCCTGTGATCCCAGCAGTCAGGAGGCTGAAGCAGGGGGATGGAGAGGACTGTGTTGGTGAAGACCCGTCACACGGGACTATGAATGGCGGGTGACTGTTGGCAGCTACCGCTGACCTTGTTACAGAACCAAGGGGCACAGAATCACCTGCCAGGGTGAGGATGCTCCGATGCTTCAGGGGTTCCCTGGAACCACAACCCTTGAAGACGTTTGCAGTTTTACATGATCAAACCCTCTTCCTCCCCTCAGTTGCCTTCCCTTAGTCTCTCAAAGGTGGATAGCATTGAAAGTCTTTGAAGAAAAAAACAAAGTCAGGAGAAAAGGAACGAGAGGAGAAAAATGGAGGAGGGAGGGAAGGAGTGAGGGAAGGGGAAGAGAGAAGGAAGGAAGGAAGAAGAAGAGAGGGAGAGGACAGAGAGCAGAGGGAGAGAAGGGGAGGGAGGCAGGGGGAGGGGGAGGGAGAGAACAGAGGGAGGGAGGGAGAGAGGGAAGAGGAGAAGGGGATGAAAGAGCTGTTAAACATACAGATGGCCCCAAGAATCAAGTAAGGAGAATGAGATTGTTTTTACACACACACAAAGCAGGTTTTTTTCTTTAAAAATTAAAACTATATTTACTATTTTAATTTTTAAAATTTTCCATTAGGTGATAACCACGATGAAACTGTTTTATCAGGGAAGGCCTCTGTTGGTAGCAGAGCCAGAAGACACAGGGAACCCAAGTATCTTAGTGCCTCATTTTGATGTAAACAAAAAAATGTAAGAACCTGAGCATTTCAAGGGAAATTGTGTGCTGGGCCACCCGAAATGATAACATCTGGATTAGAACGAGCTGCAAAAGACAGAGAATCCAAACCAACAACTGCCTGAAAACTGTTGTTTTTTTTCCATGTGAAACCCTGGGTAAAAGGTCTCAGGTTTACGTGATAATCACAGCACGGGGATCCTGTGTTCTGTCTCCATGTTGCTCTCCATTCTCAGGTTCAGCCGTTGCCCAGGCCGCTGCAGCTCAAGCCGCCGGGTCCACACTCCAGCTGCAGGAGCAAGAAGCCGCTTCTTAGGTGACACCGTATACCACTTCCTCTTACACGTGTCAGCTAAAACTTTGCAAGGAAGACCAGTCTTTATTTTGGGAGTGCACAGGCTCAGTGAAGCATCCTGTCGAAGGGTACCAGGGAGAAGGCAGGGACTGGGTAGCACCAGCATCATAGCCCCCCAGCTGTCTCACTTACTCGTAGTTCCAAGTGGTTAAATTTGGCCTGCTATCAAACCATCAGTCCTGCTTAATATACTAATGACCTTGCTTGGCCCTGAGATTACTCCTAATTGAACCTTTGCTGAAGCCCATAGACAAAGCATATTTTTCCTTTGCCTTCCTGTCTGAAGGGAAGAATTCAGCCCTTGTAACAATCACGCAGACTCTGTCCCCTTTTCTGATCATCGTAGTTTGGCCATTTTCTCGTTATTCAAAGGAAAGGAAAAAGAACGTCTGGGTGGTCTTCCTCTTCACGGCGTTTGCAGAGGACTGAAGGAGGAGAGACTGAAATAATAACTAAGCCACTGGGTTATCTGCCCTAGAAACAGTCCCCAGGGCCAGCTGCTGGGCAGGGCCCTTTTCTCTGCTGCCTGTAATTGCAGCAGTAGCCTGGGGAGAAAGTAATGACATCTCCATCTGGGAGAAGAGAGCAGCCGCTGTGGTCCTTCTCACTGTTTCGCCCACCGACTGCCTCTGGCAGGAGTTTAGATGCATCCTTTCTCGGCTGCAGAGACAGTTTCTGCATGAACACTGACTGGACTAACAGCCCAGAGAATGCGGGCGATGTCGCTAGGCCTGCTGCGTGCCCACCGTGGCATCTCTGCCTCCCACATTTTGAACTTTGCTATCAGAAGCACTTACGGGCACTTGAAAGATTGACACCTGGGGTGGTCAGGCCCAGGCACTCTGTAGAAGATGGAGCAGGACACCCTCATGCCACAGGTCTCTGAAAGACCAAAGATGGGTTTGGTTTAGAATTTACTTGGTCTCTCAGCTTGAGAGGAGACAGTCATCACTTGTACACACGTACACACACTCACACACACACTGCTTGGCCCAGGGACTCTTATTTAAGGTCTGATAGCAGAGCCTGGGGGTGGCCCGTCTGCTAATTCTCAGATGATTCTGGTCATTATTCCAAAGGATCCTGACTGGCCAGCCTGCCTCTGGCCTCCTTCTGCCTTGTCCATCCCCATACTGGAGAGGTCCCTTACATGTCTCGTGCACAGCTGTTTCACATCTGTACTGCCATACTGATTTTCAGTGTTGGTATCTGTCCTGACTGGCTGGACTTCATAGAAGATATTTTGATGGTCACCTTTGATCCTGTGTTAATATCCTTCAACTGTCATCACAAGAGGGGTTGTGACTTTGCTCACACAGTTGGAAGGTTGGGAGGATCCTCTGAGTTGGGCATCTCACGTCTGTGCTTGAAAAATGTTCAGGCTGCAATGGAAGAAGATCCCCTCTAGGGGAGAGAGCTGGCTTGTCCAGCCTGGTGGAGGCTGGGCACAGCTGCAGTCCAGAGGCCAGCCAGTTAGTCTCTGCCTCTGTGGGATGGAGTCAGGGACAGGTAGATACCAGAAGGAGCATCTTTTCTGGGCCATTATTTTAATATAGCTCCCCAACTCCAAGCTGCTTCTGCTGTAAGTTGGTAAAGGAGATGCAGGCAAGGTTTGGGGAAGTGACTCTGGGAATGGGAAGGCAGACATCAAATAGAGTGTTCTCAAGCCAGTCATCTCCGTGGGCAGCTGGAACTCAGGTACAGAAGTTACCAAGAGACTATTAGAGAACCGCTCACTGGTACGTGGGTCTGCTCTTAGGCAGCCTAGCTGGTTCTCAGAGTCAGAGGAAGGGCCAGGTAAGTGGACAGAGATGATGTGTTTTGGGACCAGGCCTTTGTGCTCAGCAGTGGTTCCCATGTGGGACTGAGGTGGAGCACTGGCCAAAGTTGGTACAGTTGTCAAAGTACTAGGCAAGGCCGAGAGCTGTAAGCATGTGTGATGTATGTTGTGTGTGTGTGTGCGCACGCGCATGTGTGCGAGTGTGCATGTGTGTGCGTGCGTGTGTGTGTTATTGTAAAGCTAGAGATTCAGCTAGCCGGCCGCAGCACAATGGAGTCTGGGGATTCAAATGCCCAGACTTAAGTCCTACTCTGGGTCCTGTGGTCTTTGGCACTGCTGAACCTTCTGGATGGAGAGGGATGTCCTTTGTGTTTGATGACAGCCAGTGCGGACTGATAGGACCACACATTCTCCTTCTCTGCCTCGGCTTCCAGGGCAGCCAGCCAGTAGCCCTAGCTGGCTACTGTGCCTTTGAGAGGGGACAGCGAAACACTGGACACCTAGATAAGAGTCGCTACTGCATTCCTAGCAGACTGGTTCTATCATAGAACGAGGTTAAAAGCACTTGAGAATGAAGCTGTGAGAATAACTCAGTGTGGAAACGATGAGAGCTTATGTTCAAACTGCTCACTGAGGCTGCCCCAGCACCCCCTCTCTAGAGAGGAGACAGAGTGAGGAAAGCTTTGGGGTCCCCATGCTTGACCCTAACACCCTCCATGCATTCCTCCTGGCTAGGAAGCTTTTAAATCTAAACTGTTCATTTCCCTTTTTCTTCCAAAGATCAAAGCAAGCAACTTTTGTTTCATATTCTTTGCTCATATATATTTTTAATGCATTATTTTAAGTCTTATTTACATTTAAATAAAGCTTCTAAATGACTCTATTTCTGATTGATATTTAGATATCTAATATTGTAAATCCCTCATCTGGGTTGATGGTGAGTGGCAGATGCCTTAGGGGAGGATACAGATCCCCCAAATACATGTGCTTCTTTCAGCCTTCTGGGTGGCATTAAATAGGCTTATTTTTCACCCAGCATTCCCCTCTGCCCATATTATGACCCTTATCATCCTTAAGAGTTCTTGCTTCGTGTGGTTTGGATGGCTGGCATGTGGAGTGTGTTTTAGGGAGGAAGTTTAGATAAGATTTAGAAACTCACAATTGTCAATACTCAGCATGCATTCAAAGTGTTGTTTCAAAGCAGCTTTTGTGATGTGGGGAACATGTTTTTCTGTCAGCTGTTCAATATTTATTTTAACATATTAAACAGCCTCAGAGATATTCTTTGCACGGAATCCTTTCTGTGTCTGAGTGGATTAAATTTACAAGCCGAATTAATGGTATAAATTGCATTTACATAATTCATTTCCCACTAAGCAGAATTTATTTAGCTGGCATCTCTGCTAATATCTATATTTATGGGGAAGGCAGCACCTTTCCGCTGGTCGTGTGGTTAATTTAGCCTAAGTGGAACTTAGAAGGCGTCTTTGTGTTTCGTGACCAGATGTCCCCCTCCACCAGACTCCATCTAGATGTGACGATTAAATAGCGTACAGGGTGCACAGGCTCATGCAAGGAGACGGATCTGCTGAACAAGCCAGAGTCCCTTATTTGGCTTTCTAGAACATTCTGTGATGTCCTTACAAATCATCTATGACTTGTACTTTGCTAATTTTGTGTGAAATGTCAAAGCCAGTAAGAGACGAACAAAACAGGCTGGAGATATCATGGAAACTTCGAAACGGTCAGCTCAAACCAGAATGCATTTGAGTTGGAAAAATAGGCAGAAAGAAGCACGTCGGAGCATTGGCAGTGCATGCAAGTACCTCAAAGGCTGCGATTTGCCCTTCAACAGTCACGTCGTTTCCATGGAGTAGGGTGACGCCACCTTTGCATTTACTGGCACAATTTTGAGTTTCAGAATGTTTGGAACATTATGTTTTAAACCACATCAGTTACTAAGGACCCCTTTATTATCCAGTGTCATGTATCCTTACGCTGTTACCAGAGGAGGATACATTGCTTCACCTTGTAAGGCTTGGCTTTCGTGCAGCCGGCTCTGAACCGGGCGTTGTTCACCTCGATCTCCCTCCCCTCTTTCCCTGAGTGTTTACCTCAATTTCTCCCCCGCTTCTCTGTATCCTATTAAACCTCTTTGTGAAAAAAGCCAGCTGGTTTTTTTTTTTTTTAATTCAAGATGATGGCTGAAAAACATGTATTAAACCACTCCCGCGGAGCGCGCGTTCTTTCTGTAGGGCTGTCTCTGTTCTCTTGGCTCTCATCTGTCTAGAAGATGACGTTCACTAATTCCATGGTAATAAAAATACACAGAAGCACAAGGACATAAAATGGAGTTGGCGTTGCCACGGAAACCAAGGGTCACCGCTCCTGTTCTCACCTTCCCAGGGCTTCCTCTTCCTCTGTCTCCCCACACTAGTGTTTAAACCGAGGTATAATTTTTATATACAGTTAGACATGCAGATTTTAAGAACATAATTTTCAGAGTTTGGACCGGTGTGTTACCCACATCGCCAACACCTCCATCGAGGTATAAGACGTTTCCATTACTCAGAAAGTACCTACCTCCTCCTGAAGAGCAACTGTGGTTTGGGCTGTGGTCACCATCAGTGGCTTTGGCCAGAGAGTCCGCCAGGGTGTATTCTCTAGGGCCTGGCCTCTTCCCTCAGCATGGATAGACTCTCAAGGTCTATCCACATGGGAGCACAGATCAGTGGCCGGCTCCAGTGTCTGGTGACCCCACTGCAACTGAGCTGTTCTGTTCCTGGGCTTGTTATTTAATTTCCAGTTTTGGTTATTCTAACTCTGCTTGGGATGGATGTGTCTCTATACAATATACATATATACCATACATACGTATGGTTTTGTGTAGGTAGGTATTTGCTTTCCTTTCTCTTAGATAAATGTCAAAATGTGTAATCACTAGTTTGTATGGTAGGTATATATTTTACTCTATAAGGAGCCACGAGAGGGCAAGACATGCAGAGGTTCCTCCATCTTGTGTTCTGGCTGAGGCCATTTCAGGTTTAAAAAATAATTTGTTCTCCTTGATGGGAAGCCCTGTGGAAAATTACCCAGCTCTATTCTAGGAATCTGAGGTCAAGATGCCCCAGCTACCTCATCTCGGCTTCTGTTAGACTGCCTGCTTGTGCAAACCCCCTCATTCAGCTGCAGAGTGAGATGCCAGGATGTGGTTTTTGCCTTTAAAAGCCCCTTGATATAAATGCTCAGGGCTACAATTGGGTCTCCAAATACCTGAGTGTAGCCCCAGCTGGCTGGAATAAATACTTTCAGTTGGTTATAAATTGTGTCTGAGCGGTCATCTCTGGTGAACTCCCCATAACAAAAGTGACACAGAGTTGTCCAAAGTGGCGGTTGAATCCTTTCCTCATTTAGGAAAAACACAACATGGGTACTGAAGAGATAACGAATTTTGTCTCTGATGATTAGACAAAGAGACTATGAAATTTATATGAGAGTCGAGGCAAAGTGTTATCTGACCTGTTTTATTATTGTGGTTGTTGTTTTGCTTTTTATTTTTTATTTTATGTGTATGGGTATTTTCCATGTATGTGCCTGGTGCCCATGGAGACTGAAAGAGGCCGTGGGGTCTCCTAGAACTGGAGAGACAGAGAGTTGTGAGCTGCCCTGCGGGGCTTGGAAGAGAGTGGGTGCTCTGGCTGCTGTGTCTTCTCTCTAGACCCTCTATCTCTGCCGTTCCTCTGCCTCTTAGTCCCGTTACCACACGGCTGTAAAGCATGTGCCACGTGCCCAGCTTCGCCTTCCTTTTTGACACACTTTTCCTTTGGGGTGAATGCCAGGTCCAAAGGAAACTCCAATTCCCCAAACTCCAAAAGAGAGCCCATATATCCAGAAATGAGCTCAAGCTGGACTATTTGGTGGTTAGATAAATGACAGTATGCTTCAGAAGACTGCGAAAGTGGTTCCTGTGTGCCAGGAGCCATGTCCTTCACCTCTGGGAGAAGGGACACATGGCTACCCGTGCTTGGACATCGAGCTCTTGCCAGCCTGCAGGCTCCCTCAGTCTCTCATTGTTACACATTTGTTACACATTTGTTACACATTTCAAGGACCAAGCTAGCATTCTGGCCCTCCCCTCCCCAGGGTTCCCTTCTCCCAGATGCTCAGTTATCTCTCTCTCCAGGCAGTTTCTCCGTGTAGCACTGGTTGTCTCGGAACTCACTCTGTAGGCGGTGTGTGTTCAAGTCTGTGGCTGGAAAATCCCCGGTGTTAGATGATATGGAATTCCAGGAGTCCTTCTGAGCTGCTGCTGTTGCTGCTGCGCACGTGTGTATGTGTGTGTGAGAGTGTGTGTACGCGCATATGTGTTATTAACTATCTTTCTTGCCTGCTCTTGTGTGGGGTCACATCCATCAGAGAAAGCATGTGTGAATACAGTCCCGAGTGGGAATTAATCAAAGCATTTTCTACAGATCCCCTTCATGGAACTCATGTAGAACACATACTTGAAATTCAACACGCCACTGGCCATAGCATTCCTGGGCATTCTCCCCTGCCTGGGAGCTGTGTGTCCATGGTCAGGGCTGGAGGCGGGTCAGACAGACCTCAGGTGTGGCTGACCTTTTATTTCCTTTTCCCTCCAAGGCTAAGAGTTTCACCTAGATACATTCCATAAAATGGATCCACTTAAAACACAAAATCCCACGCTTTAGTGTGCTCAGGGTTGTGTGACCATTAGTTGTTAGAACACAGTTTTCCATTTCAGAACGAGCTGTCATGCTGCTGCACAGCCTGCTGGAGTTTCACTAGCTGTCAGCCTGTGAACGCTGAAGAGGTTTTGTATGTGTAAATCACGGTTAGAGACATGGTTCCAAAAACAGAATGGCACAGCAGACTTCGTAACTGAATAACGTTTTCAGTTCACCAGTGTAACTGTTAGTATTCTGTGCTTTTCAAGTTGTTCGATAGCCTGCTGTGATATGAACATGCTATGGTATGAGCATGCTATGATATGAACATGCTATGGTATTAGCATGCTATGGTATGATCACACTATGGTATGAGCAAGCTGCGTTTTGCTCATCCATGTTAAAGCTGAAGGGACTATGTGTCTGTTACAATTTTTGGCTCCAGCTATGAACAGTGCTGTGCGAGTCTTCGTGGCGATGTGCTTGCGCTTCTCTTGGGTTTATCCCGAGGAGAAGCTGCTGACCCAAGCTCTTGTCTCCTGCAGTGACCTCGTTGTTTCCCGTTCCTGCCAGCACTGTACAGACTTCAGCTTCTCCATGTTTTTGGCGTGGCTGTCATTGCCCTGCTTTTCAGCTGTCACCATCCTAGGGAGAAGTAGCATAGCTCATGGGGGTTTGCTTTGCGCTTCCCTGACGGCCAGTGATGCAGGGTTTCTCAAGAGCCTGGGACTCTGGGCTGTTTGTGCGTGTTCTCTGCAGAATCATCTGCTTAAAGTCTCTGTTCACTTTACATTCAGTTATTTGTCATTTCCAGGGCCACAGAGCCTGGCCACTGTGATTCTGTGCTCTCTCTCTCTCACCAAGAGAGAAGTTCGCAGTGCCCACCTTACAGACCTCGAGTCTCTGCTGACCCTCACTCTCTCCTCTCCAGCCTGTCAGCTCTTCCTGAGCAATTCCAGGGGTTGGTCTCCATTCCCTTTCGCTTTTCTTTTCTGTTTCAGTCATGTTCCCCAACCCCAGGAGCTTGCACTGCTCTTGTGGAGGATGTCTGTACACTGTGTGAAGATGTGTTGCTGTGATTGGTGTAATAAAATCTGACCAGCCAATAGCTAGGCAGGAGAGAATAGGCGGGACTTCCGGGCAGAGGGAGACTTCTGGGAAGAAGAAAGCGGTGTCATCAGTGAGACACAGGGGAAGCAGGATATGCAGGGTGGAGATGAGGTAACGAACCATGTAGCAGAAGGTAGATTAAAAAAGAATATGAATTAATTTAAGTTTTAAGAGCTAGTCAGTAACAAGCTTAAACTAAGGCTGAGCTTTCAAGCTTTCATAATTAATATTAAGTCTCCATGTTGTTATTGGGGAGCTGG
>NC_022018.1:59324526-59326053 GCF_000317375.1 Microtus ochrogaster
ACACACACACACACACACACACACACACACACACACACACACAATTTTAAAAGGAGTAAAGAAAGAAATCAGGCTACACTTGAAGACTTTGCTCTCTATTTTTGCCCATCTCTTTCTTTTCTCAGGTAAAGATGAGTTCATATGTCCACATGTATGTATGCATGTATGTGTGTGTATGTATGTGTGTGTATGTGTGTATGTATGTGTGTGTATGTATGTGTATATATGTGTATGTATGTGTTAAAGTGGGAATAGATTCTAGGAACCACTGAAAGCTGCCTACCCCATGCTTACTATCAATTACCTGTGAGCCCACCCCCTACCTAACTCAACACCTTGCCTTATGCAATTTTTCCCATAGACTCTCTGGACAAAAGCCATTACTCATTGTCCCTACGCCTTGGGGGTCCATTTCTGAAGTAAGCTGTGGTGCTCGCTCTGGCTTGTTCTCTGGCTCAGGAAGATGCAGCAGAGTTTATATGGCATCTTCATCAGAGACACTGCTACACACGCTTGTGCCTGCGCCTGCTGGCGCTGTGGCCGGAGAGCTTATGAGGAGCCATTAATCACAGTAAGTCGGTACCCTCTTCCAGAGCTCGATTTCCAAAGGTCAGGTTGACTTTTAATTAACAATGAATCTTTTTTGCGGGCTGCATTGTGACTCCAAGTGGCTGTGTTGAACGGATCCAGCAGCAGCCAGTCATTAGCAGGCGGGATGGCTCCGTGTTCAGTGAGGCTCAAAGTTCCTTTGCTTTAATGAGAGGGCGTCTTAGTGAGTGGTACTTACTGCGGCTTCTCCTGGGAGCAGGGAAGGAGGCAGGCACCTCATGCTCTTCATCCATCACCCTCTCCTGCTCGCTCTGTTCCTCTTCTCTCCCTCTTCCATTTCCTCCCCTTTGGTGGCTCTCGGGCTTTCCTCACTGAGAAAGGCGAATAGGGATCCTGTCTCCTTGTTGATGTCATACCACCCCCAGGGGCATAGGGAGGGCTCCAGCAAGGATGAAGGTCTCCTGCAGTGGCAAATGTTCTAGGCACTTGGGATCCTTCTAGCAATATCCAGAGCACATGCTGATGCAGAGAATTCTAGAATGTTAGGAGGCCCATGTCTCCCAGGCTTAAGTCAGAGGCACATTTGCTGATAGTGCCACAGAGACTAAGGAACATATTCACACATATCAGGTCTGCTTCAGGCCTTCTGATCAATCAAACAGTGCAATGTCTCCCTCTGTCTCTTTAAATTAGCACTTGTGACTTCACCTGACAGCGGACAACTTCTGGATGGGATTTAATAACATCGTTCGGGTTTCTTTGGTGGGCAGTGAATGCTTTGCTTTTTTAGTAACTGTACTGATAATAACAAGTGTGTGTAGAAGGGGGATACCTTTGAAATTGCTCAAGAATTAATGCTTTCTCTAGGAAAAAAAACTCGTGATGTCACTACTGTGAGATCTCTGAAGATGCCAATGAGCTGTGTAGGTGTTCACTGGCGGAGGAAGTCAGTTACTGCTTATTCCACAGGCGAGTCTT
>NC_022018.1:59326988-59346595 GCF_000317375.1 Microtus ochrogaster
AGTCTTCGGCGTGCAGACTGCAGTGATGAAAAGTTTCCACACACAGAGATGAACTTTGAAGGCCATGGTGTCTCCATGCTTCCTCTTGGATCTCGGTCCCCAAACCTGCCATAGATGATCTTATAATTTATTTGTTTTTATTTTATATGCATTGGTTGCATATATGTCTGTGTGTTGGTGTTACATCCCCTGGAACTGGCATTGTAGACAGTTGTGAACTGCCACAAAGAGTCTGGGAATTGAACCCATGTCCTCTGGTAGAGCAGTCAGTGCTCTTAACTGCTGGACCATCTCTCCATGATTATCTTTCCCCTATGCCTGTCTTTTTGGGTATGGGGAAAATGGGAGACACTGTAGGCAACTTCACTGAACATTGGATGCACAAGGCATAAATACTCCCTTTTCCATGTGACCCCAGGAATCTGGAACCCACAGCCCTTTAAACCATCTAGGAGGCAGACATGGCAGCTAGGCTGAGCCTTCTGAGTTATTCATTGGCCATCTGCATTAGTTACTGTTAATGTGACTGTGAGAAACACCTGACCAGGAGCAACTTAAAGGAGATACTATTTGTCTCGCAGTTTGAAGGACACAGTACATCATGGAGGGGAAGGCGTGGTGGTTGGTACGTGAGGTAGGTGCTCACCTCTCATCTGCAATCAGGAAGCAGAGAGAGATGGATGTCGGTACTTGGTTCACTTTCTGCTTTTTATTACTCTAGGCTCTGAGCCCAAGGAGCAGTTCTGCACATGTGCAGGCTGGGTTTTCCCTCCTTGGTTAAGCCTTCCTGGAAATACTCACGCCCAGAGGTGTGTTAGCAGAGGTTGCTGCTAAGCAGAGATTCTGTTCCTGTGACAAGCTACTTAGTATTGGGTACCAGTTTTGAGTTTGGGGAGGTGTGCCAGAAACAGTCATTGTCTTTGAGTGTAGTGTACAATTCCCAAGGGGGTCTGTCTGTCTCAGTGAAACCACAAAATCTCCCAGGTTAGAACCAAAAATGCAAAGGGCGTTCTCTGGTCTGCTGCTGCGTGGCTGCTCTGACACACACATCCTGGGAGTTGCTACAAACTGAGGTATTTATGACGAAATGGGTGTGGTGGGTTCCTCAGGCAGCTCCTAAGTGCTTGCGGTCACCAGGGGTGGAAGGCAGGCCAGGGTAGGTGCGGCAAGCGGGCGGTGTGCGCAGCATCTGTTGGGCTGATCCCAGCCCCCGAGTGACCGACATGGAAAGGCAGCAGTGCAAACTCAGGTGACTGGGGACCCCGAGGTGTCAGCTGGGCCTCTTCAGACTGGGCCTCTGTGTTGGAACTGGAGGAAACATCACTGGGAGCTGCTATCGAGATGACCACGGAGACTTACTCAGAAAGCCTGGTAAGCAGGGGATCCAGGCAGCGTGCACAAGGATGCCGGAGCTTCCAGAGAGTGAGAGCTGCAGACCCAGGGGCAGCTTCTGCCTGGTGGAGGGAGGGGGAGGGGTGAGAAGCCTGGGGTGGTGGGGGGGGAGGAGGAAGGTGCGAGAGGGAAGCCCAGGAATGACTTTCTCGATGCAGAGGTGTGAGCGCGTGCGGGAAGGTGTTTGGGAGCTTCTCTTTCCCTAAAGATCATTTTAGTCTTGTATGTATGAGGATTTTGCCTGCATGTATGTACGTGTACCATGTGTGAGCACAGTGCCCTCAGAGGCCAGAAGAGGGCGTTTGATCTCCTGCAATTGGAGTTGCAGACAACTGTGAGCCTTCGTGTGGTTGCTGGGAACTGAGCTTTGGTTCTCT
Source organism: Microtus ochrogaster (assembly GCF_000317375.1). Taxonomy (NCBI): domain Eukaryota; kingdom Metazoa; phylum Chordata; class Mammalia; order Rodentia; family Cricetidae; genus Microtus; species Microtus ochrogaster. The sequence continues at coordinate 59,328,758 of NC_022018.1, forward strand.
ACAAAAGCAGTCAGGGCTCCTAGTCTCTGAGCTTTCTCCCCAGCCTGGGGAAGCAAAGCCCCATTTATAGATCCTACAAATCATCTTACTTAAGGAAAGCTGTATAGGAGAAGAAAGCCCTCTGCCCAAAACCTAAGACCCACCAACATGTGGCCAACTGATCCACAATGAAAGGGACAGCTGTGGTGGTGACCAAGGCACCTGGCACATGCTTTTGACGGGCATCTTGGTAACTTCTCTTAAAAGCAACCCCCTGCTTCCTACCATTAAAGTCAGGCAAGAGGCCAGCAGGTCACAGGAGAGTGAGGGGCGAAGGGTGAAGAGCTCAGACGTGGAGGGGTTAGGAGCTCTCAGCTGAAGAGAAAACGTTGGAAAAAGGAGGGACAGAGGGCCCGAGCTGGAAGGGTCAGGGCTTGTGTCAGTGCTGGGAAAGCAATAGAACACAAGGGCAGAGCCCGTGAGAACACAGAGGCTCCTGATACACCCCAGGACATGGCCTTATTTCCCCATGTAACCAGAAACATTTCAATGTTCTCGGAGAATTAATGCCACACCTGGACGGTGGTATGAAGAAGGTGAGCTGTAGGGCAGGTAGAGGGCCAGAGGCGGCAAGGCTAGACCTCTCCAGTGTGGTTTGGAAGTGCTGTAAGGTGGTACCCACCTGGTGGTGGGAGGTAGAAAGCTGGCGGGCATGAGGTAAGGCAGAGGTGACCAAGAGGTCCCCTCGTAGCAGGCCAGCGGCACTCATCGGAAGGGCCAGCTCTCTTCATCTAGCTGTGAGAACAGTCCTAAACTCCCTAGCAGATTCTATGCGCTCTGTGACCAGACGGGCTCACTTTCCTATTACCAAGACACAAGGATGACTCCGATCTGCATGCTGGAACCTGAGGCCCCATTCTCTGTTGCTGTGTGGTTATACACCCCAGATACCATCTTACTTACTGGGAACCTGGGAGGGACTCTATGGGCAGGAGTATTCAGCCCAAAGAGACGGAGGGATCTGAAAGATATTGTGTAAAACAAGGCAGGGCTTGGTGCTGCCTTACTGTCCTCGCCCCCATTGAGAGGTGAAGTTGTGAAGACCAGGAGTTTGAGGCTGGCCTATGTTACACAGGGAGTTCAGGGCAAACCTGGGCTCTGTCAGACAATGTTTCAGAGAGAGAAAGAGAGAGGAGGGAGGAAAGAGAAGAGAGATTTAGGTCAGAGGAGATATAATTCTGTGGGTTAGGCCCTGATCCAGCTACCCTTCCCCGTGGAGTGGGGACTCTGATGAATCTGAGTTTCAGGAACTTGAGACGCTCCATTACTGTTGTGTTTGTGGTGAAGCGCATGGTGTTTCTGAGCCCGCACACACAGTTGGGTTTTACTGGGAGCGTATGGCCGTTTGGCCTCTCCCAGTCTTCCCTCTAAGCACGTGTTAATGAGGCTAATTGAGCACACTGTGATAAACTTGTTTTACTGTCTCCGACACATTAGTGAGGGGTGAGAGACGGCATTCCCAGTCTCGGAAGCCACACAGTGTCTATCCTGAATGACAGGGAGGGGTGTGTGTGGTTTCTTAATTTCTCAGTGGTGTGACAGAGAAGAGAGAGTCTGAGCAGTCCTTCCTGGTCTCACACCACCAATCTAGAGCTCAGTGTCTGAAGACCTGGGAATGTTCCGTCTCTCTTCAGACAGCACAGAGTGGGTGACAGCCATGCACTCTGACAGCAAGTGCTAGGGTCTGAGTTGTTGAGCTTTGTCAACTTGGCACGAGGTAGAGTCACCTGAGGTGAGCCAGCCCCTCAGCGGAAGCACTGTCTCTAGTCCCTGGCCTGTGTATGTGTCTGTAGGGCTTTCTTTCTTCACTGCTAACTGGTGGAGGGGGCCCAGGCTACTGTGAGCAGTGCCATCCCTAGGTAGGCGAGCCAAGAAAGCAAGCCCAGCAGGGCAGAGGCAGTCAGTCAGGAAGCATCACTCCTCCATGGCCTCTGATACAGTTCCTGCCCTGGTTTCCCTCAGTGATGAACCGTGACCGGGAAGTGAGAGCTGAAATCAACCCTTTCCTCCCACGTTGCTTTGGACCTGGGTTTCATCACAGTATTAGAAGGCAATCCAGAACGGGGGCCTCTCTCACCCTTGTTTCTTAATCATTTCCTTATCTGAGGTCCAGGAGCACAGGTTAGAGGCCAAGATGAAATGAAAATGAGGCAAGGCTGGTCAGGGACAGACTCTCTGGATACAGTGCTGGCTTCCCACAGGAGGGACGGAAAGTGGGACCATCAGACCTAGGAGCCACGAAGCACAACATGGCAGCTGATGTTTGGTCTCATCGCTGAGTGTGAGGACTGAACCGGGAGGAGGGAGATGTGGCTTTTGGCCCATGGTCAGACTCTAATTGGCTGTGTTACCTTGGGAAAGAATTGCCCTTGGGAAATTGGCTTCTTCACCCTGAGTACTTATGAAATGAGAACCTTCACTGTGTTCGGAGCAGTCACCAAGGTCGATCCTGACCAGCGGGGCTGGCACGCCCCTTAAAGGAGGTAGCACAGACATCTCACCAGCCAGGCAAAGCAGTTGTGTGTTAGTGAGGGGAAGGGAAAGGAAGAACACTGTGTATTGAAGGGACAGCCTCAGAGGGGCATTCGAGACTTGCACAGCAACATCCAGAGAAGACAAAGTGGAGCTTTATGTGGTCCATTGTTTGGGTTCATCCCCCAGGGGCTCATTGTGAGCTTTGTTCCTAGCTGAATGCTACCGGGAGATGGTAGAAGCTGCTGTGGCTAACGCCTAGGCCATTCGGTCATCAGATATGCCCTTGAAGGGAATTATGGGAAACTGGCCTCTCTCTCCAGCCATGGAAGAGCTTTTAGCTTCACCATGTGCCTTAGCTCTCATGCTCTGGTTTGTTGTAGGTCCCAGAGCAACGAGGCCAACTGACTGTGGGCCAAAATCTCTAAAAATAGGAGCCAAAAGAAATCCTTTATCTTGAGGTCACATGAGCAGCTGAGGTGTCCCTGCTTACCAACAGGTGCTGCACTCAGGAGAGAAGGCTCTGCACCTCATGAGGATGGCACAATAGAGCCCCCATCGCTGGAGGTGTGGGCGAGCCAGCCCCAAAGTTGTGAGCATGGGAGAGCTGTGCCTATCACTCACCTGTCATGCAGCCACATGGGCTGGGAAAAGATGCCCTTCCCTGAACCCATCAACATCTGAAGTAGGTGAGAGAACTGGCCCCAAGACCATAAGAGTGGGAGAGCTGTCCCTGCCCCTCATCAGCTGCAGCACTTGGAAGAGTGACCCCCCCTCTGCCACACCTGGGCAACACAGTCGAGCTGGCCCTGAAGGTGTGGGTGTGGGAGACTGACCCTGAGGATGTGAAAGCAGGGGTACTGGCCCAGCTCCTTGCCCATCACTGCAAGGGGTGAACTAGCCAGGGCAATGCACTATGTTGGTGAGGACAAGGGTTGGTCATACCCATCTGCGATCGGCTGGACATGTGAAGAGTCTGGTTCTGCAGACCCAAACCTGCGGAATCTCCACAGCCCAAGGCAAAGCAGGATAAGCAAGAGGCGTTCCAGTGAGGGCCCAACATCAACAGTGAAGAGGAAACCAGAGACCCTCAACCAGACCAATGGCTGCTTTGCTTTTCAGGTCTTCAGGTTGAACCCCAATATCACTCTCTGAGTTTTTATTAATTGTGCTTCATTTGGTGCCCAACATGGGGCACAAGCCCACAACCCTGAAATTAGGAGTCTCATGCTCTACTGACTGACTTTTAAGTTCTACAACCACAAGGCTATGAAGACTCATGTGATTATTGGTGTTGGGTGTGAAAGGGTTCTACTCTCGGGAAACCCTGCCTACAATCCTCCTGAAAAAGAGAGTAGCCAACAGATAATTTAAGATATAGAAATATATGCATTGTGCATACAGGGAAGTATCAGGTGGCTTTAAATGGTGACAGGTGGGTTGTCATCATGTGGCTGAGAGGAGTCTCTCTGGCTTTCATCTGTGTCCTTTTCCATAGCATCTTGCTTGGGTAACAGCAGGCTTCATAAATGTTTGATGAGTACACATTCACGGGACAATAGAATTTCAGTTTATAGGGGTGGCGGGACCCTAGGGGCTGGATGTGGGCTGGGCCTGCGGAGCTGGGTAACCTCACAGGCCTGCTGGTTATGTACAGAGCAGAATAGCAGGGAAGCCAAATCAATGCTAAGAGATTCTCCATCCACCCCCAGCTGCTGTGAGTCCCCGATGAACAGAGGCAGGGGAGCAATATTGGGAAACAAATAGACATTGGCTTCCCACCAAGTCAGGAAAGTGGCTTCCTGAATCCAGAAAAAGAGATTGTATTCAAGTGAGGCACTAGAGACTGGGGTGACATTCACACCCAAATGCCGCTCACTTAGGGCCCAGGTGTAGGGTATGGGTGCTCCCTACTTTGGCAGGAGAGGCCATCTGGAAGCTGTCTAGGGCCAGGCCAGCTGTAGCATAAATCAGCACTCTCAGACAGTAGAGGGGACAGACTGACAGAGACTCAGGTCACCAGGCTGGAGCATTAGGTTGTCCTGCCATCTCTTACAGCTGACACCCTAAGACCACTGCTGTGAATTTTGACACGCGGCACGTTCTCTTCTTGGGCGTCCTTGGGGTTCCTTCTGAGTCTTGTTCTAGGGCCCCATGGGTTATCGCTGATGACCACTACTGCACACAGAGACTAAAGCAGTGGCTCTCAACCTGTGGGTTCCTAAGGGGATCGCATATCACATATCCTGCATATCAGATATTTATAGAACAATTCATAACAGTAGCAAAATTACAGTTATGAAGCAGCAACTAAATAATTTTATGGTTGGGGGGTCACCACAACATGAGGAACTGTATTAAAGGGTCACAAAGTTAGGAAAGTTGGGAACCACTATTCTAGAAGATCTATTGCAGGACTGTTCAACCATCTTCCCAAAGCTTCAGGAACACTCTTGAGTTTTGGCACAGACTTTGTAACATTCCTTTGAAAAGGGGTTACAAAGTCTCCTTAGAGCCTCCCTTCTTCATTGCAGGCAGCTTCAGGGTCTTAAAGATCCCACAGATTCCAGTAAAAGTCTCTACACTACTGATGTGTGGTGGTTTGAGGAGGATCTGGCAATGGGATGTTAGAAATCTGTAGTCCCTTTGGATGGGACCTGAAATCCCTTCCAGGGCCCTCGCTGGTGCTGGGAGTCTGTAACGCACAGATGTGTCCTCTCCGTGTTCTGAGAACAGATTTTTTACCTTTCTGTGTGCTGTGGGTGTTGGGCTGCGGGCTGCCTTCTCTCAGCATTTTGCAGCTGTGATCCACGTAACATTTCATTTTGAGAAATGTCATTTTCTTAAGACCTGGTCGTAATGAGATGAGGTGAGGTAATAATGCATTGGGAAGCACTTAGGGAGAGCATAGAGACACAAATGGGGTCACCCGTGTTAACTGTCGACAGCTTACAGCAGTTTTGGTATTTAAGTAAATTATGAGTACGGAGAAAGGGTTCAATCAAGTCGCCCCATGTTGTGAAATTCCCAGAGTTCTCTGGGGCAGCTGAGCTGGGCAGAATGAGAGTGTGGGGGCCTACAGCGGACTTTCTCAGGTTCTTCATGCACCAAGGACTGGGCCGCCAACGCCTCCCCCGATTTCCCTTTGTTTTCTTGGACTTAAACACTGGAGGGGGCAGGCAGTTCTGCTTCTTCCCATTTTATGTTAGCATGTAATCTCTTCCCACCACACTGGCTAGTTTCTAGGCAACCAATTTCCAGTCTTTAGCCTGTTGACTTTGGGAAGAATCCCAGTACAGCAAAACTAGTGAAATCAATTCTTTTCAAAAGAGTTGTGTTATATTGGATTTTTAGTCACTTATTAAAAGCAAATACTCACATTCCGTTCTAGGTTTTTAAAATATTTATTTGTATTTTTAATCATGATTGCAGTGTCTGTGGAGGCTGAAGGGGGTCAGATCCCCTGGAGCTGGAATCACAGGTGGCCAAAGTTTGTAAAATTAATTACCTTTTCAATTCTCCCCATCTTTTTTGTTTGCTTTTTGTTGCTCAAGACAGGGCTTCTTTGTGTAGTAGCCCTGGCTGTTCCAGAACTCACTTTGTAGGTTAGTCTGGTCTAGAACGCAAAGATCTACCTGACTCTGTCTCCTGCGTGCTGGGACTAAAGACGTGTGCTGCCACCACCATCTGCCTCTGTATTTAAGTAGCTTTTAAAAAATTATTTTTTTAATCATTTTCAGCTGTGTTTGTGTGTTTATCTGCACAGGGATATATACCTGTGAGTGCATGCGCCCTTGGAGGCCAGAGGAGTCAAATCCCCTGGAGCTGGCAACCAAACTCAAGTCCTCTGGAAGAGCAGCAAGAGTGCTTAGCCACTGCCCCTCATCTCCAGTCCTTTGAGCAACTTCAAAAGTCAGTAGCATTTCTGGATTTTTGAAACCTAAAGCAGGCATGTCTTGGAGGTCATCTTTTTTTGTACCTAATTGAAAAAGCAATCATAAAAAAAAATAAACTTTTTATTTATACTACTACAACTTAAAGACTTAGGTACTACTAAATTTTCCTTTTGTTCCCCACCCAAATCCATTTTCTAAAGACAAATATTAAACCACCGGTAATGTACCCCACTGTTGGCTGCCCTTTAGTTAAAGAATGCCTTTCGAACATTAGCTCGCGTACATTCAGTTGTCTTCCTGTTTATCTTTAAACCCTGACGAGGAGATACCCTTTGTCATGCTGTCTTCCTCTGCCCCTCATTAGATACAGTTACCTTCATTCACAGAACCAATGATCAGCATTTACACAATTATGCCTTAGTTGTAGAAGGACATAATGTATTATAAGGACTTCCCTCCGACTTGTTGGTCACACACGGACCAACGCTGCTTTTCCAAGAGGCAGACACAGGTGACAGTTCAGCAGTCAGGTTCCTCCGTCCCTCACCTCCAGATTAGACAGCTGTGCTGAACAACCCTGGGCCACGCTCGCCACCACCTTCCTGGCCCCTTCCCCAATCTTTATTCTTTGAAAAAAAAATATTTGTTGATTTGTTTATTTTTATAAGCATGGGAATTTTGCCTGCATGCCTGTCTGTGCACTGTGTCTGTCCCACGGCTGAAGAGGCCCAAGGTCAAATTCCCCTCAACCGGAGTTACAGACCACTGCGAGCACTCTGTCAAGGCAGCCAGTGCCCTTACTGCCAGTCTCTCTCTCCAGCCCCTTACTTATCCTTTGTTTCATTCTGGCTTCCACCGCCCCTCGCTAACCGCAAGACACAAGCAAAGCACCTGACGTTTCTGGGCCCAGCTTCACTGGGAAAAGGGTGATAATGACGGTGTTTGTTTTCCAGGCCTGGGGTAAAGAGTAAATCAATTGATCTGAGTTTGTAAAGCAGTTTGAACAGTATCTGGTCCAGGAAGTGCTATGCACATATGAGCTATTATTATATTTCTTCAGGACACAGATGCGTTGGTCTCCCTGGAAGAGGTCGATGGGAAGTGGATTTCAGAGAACTGACCTAAAAGCAGTTTTCTCACCCTGTCCTCATTGAGTCTTTTACTTAGAGGCGTCTAGGGGGACGGCGTTTTCCAGTTAGCTTGTGCCAGCAATGCCTTCTCTCTAGGCTCAAGCTGGTGCTAGTCTGGCGATGCCCTCCCTGCACAGGGGTCCTTGTTTCTCCTGGGAGCTGCTGGCATCATCGTAAGCTTTAGTTTTTGATTTCTGTTTGGTGTTTCATGCTCATCCACTATGCTGAGCATTGTTACTCTGGTAGGCAATATCACTATTATTGCTGCTTCCATTTCTCTACCTTTAAAAGATTTCCTTTTATTAGTTCAAATGATGCTTAGGTGAGTGTGTCTGCCCGTGGGTATGTGCGCATGAGTACATGTGTCTGAGGAGGCTGGAGGCGTGGGATTCCTGGAGCTGGAGTTCAGTGATTGTGAGCAGCTGTCTGATGAGCGTGCTGGAACCAAACCGAGGTCCTGTTGAAGACCGACAGGTGCTCTCAATGACTGAGCTGTCTTTCCAGCTCGTTCTTATTTCCCAAGCTTCTCCCTGTTGGGCGTTTGACCTCATAGCTTGTTTCTCTGGAAGAATCTCTCTCTCCTTTTTCTGCCTTTCTTTCCTTTCAGTGCTGTCTAACGTCCTCATGACTTGCTATTTTAATATTTCTGATTGGTTTATTTTATACTTTAGTCACATTGGCTGCTGGAAGCTGCAAAGAACAGCAGCCTCTGAGTGGCCTGGTGCATCCTGGGCTGTGTGTTTTCAACATCAAAAGTCTGTGAATGTTTGCCTAAGAAGACAGCTGTTTCATCTCTTACAAGTCTTGAGAAAAGGATTTTACTTTTAAGTTGCAATTATGTCAGTATTAAGAATCACATGGGCATGCAGTGTACACCTTTAATCCCAGCACTCAAGAGGCAGACATAAGAGGACCTCTGTGAGTTCAAGGCCCAAGTTTTTCACTGGGAAAATGCAGCCTGATTTATGTTGGGGTAGCCAGTCAGGATTACAAGAATAGACCTTATCTGAAAACATAAAACAAAACAAAAAAAAAACAAAATCCCCCAAACCAGCCAACTAGTCAAACAAAAATTTTATCTAAAAACAAGCGAACAAAAGAATCATATATGCATTTTATTTGACAATTGAAATACCAATTGAATTAATTACATAAAATTAATACAAATGCTAAGATGTAGGCAGTCTGTAGAAGCATAATAAGTTATAATCTTTATAGAAGGCTGCGAACGCACAGGTTTATCTCATAGCTGAAGACTCTGTCCCAGCTGGCAAACGAGGGAGCCCGACTTGCAGGGTTGGCTCCACAGGCTTCTGAGGGGCCTTCTGTAATTCACGACAGCAACCTTCGCATCTACAAAGAGGGCTGATCAAGGGTGGATAGCAGGCTACAGAGTTCCAGAGTGCTGAATTTTATATCTCAGTTTCTTCAGGGGCAAGGAGTGTTTGACATGATAGCCCTCACGGCGGCCTCAGGGGTCTCCAAGTTTACAGAGACACAGAACTAACAGGTTGTGTGTATGCCACACACACACACACACACACACACACACGGTGTGTGGGGGATGCTATTAAAAGGAGTTAGTTCATGTGGTTATGGAGCCTGGTGGGTCTCAAGATCTGCAGCCTGGGAGGACAAACTGGATCCCACCAAGCTGAAAGTTGGCTCCAGTCTGATGGCCACCAGATTCAAACTTCCAGAATCCTGTGTTTTACATTGAGTCCGGCAGCTGGGGAAGCTGAAAGTTTGTCAAGGGAAGAATGCTCTCTGGTCTGGAGAGAGGTTCTGCTGACTGGATGTGGCCCACACACATCAGAAGGCTCAATTGCTTTACGCAGTCTACCAAGCTAATGGCACCCTCGCATTGAACATCCTCACGGAAACATCTAGAAAAATACTGAGATATCTGGACACCTCAATACCCAGTAAAGTTGGCCCATTTACTTAGTTATTACACTCTGGGATGAGGACAAGGGCCTGATGCTTTCTGCATCCTGGTGACTCATAAAATGAAGCCCCTACTTCTGTGGGGGCTGCAGATGCTAGCGGAGGCTCCCACTCACCCACCTGGTACCCAGCAGAACCTGAGGCAGGTTCCGTGGCAGGTGGAGGACTCATAACTGACCTGCTACAGATTCTCCATCACCCCTGTCACCCTGTGACACCTGGAGGACTGTCATTCACTCCCCTTTGGCCCACCTTCCCTTAGAGCTGCTTGGAGCTTCCCTGGGATGGGCAGCACCGCTCTGGACACTGAAGCAAGACTGAGGAGGAACAACAGTATTGCTAAGCTCCTCTGAGACAGAGCAGGAAACATCTTTGGCTGAATCCTCCTTGGGCCAGATTTTTGTGGAGGGGTTGCATTTCCCTCTCTTTCTGAGACTGCTGGGAAATACCAGGTGGGGGTGTCACTCTGGCAGCTAAGTCACCTACTGAGTCACGAGGGAGCATGGATTAAATGTATGTCTGTGTCATTGGGCACCACCATGTCTAAAAGGTAGACAGAAACATGCAGCTCACTATTCGGCTTTCCATCAAAGCAAGACTCTCTCTGACCAGGTTATGAAGGATGCCCAGGGAGCCTGGATGCAGGACTCATAGCAAGTACATGCCAGTTAAATTTGTTGACATGTCTTCTTCAGTGGAAGCAGCAGAGAGCAGTGGGTACCTGTTTCTGCTCTCCACAGAAAGGCTATTGATAACACTAGACCTGCACAAAGACCACAAGATGCTTACGGTGCTTGCTAAAGGCTGTGTTTCTACCAGAGCTTGCAGGAAAGCCCCCTTCCCTTCCTCTTCTCTGAAAACTACACGTTATTCACATCTGATCAGATTTCCAGGGGAAATATGTACTGCCTGGGAAATGGTGTTGCTATCCATCTGCTTCTTCAGGATCTCTGTCTCTGGCGTGTGTTGTTTGGCATTCCTGACTAGTAAAAAATGTGGAGACAGATTACATTGATTGATGCATTTTTTTTCTGTCCTGGATGCTGTGAATGGTTCTGAAATACATCTCAAGGTGTTATCCTCTGATTCCATGTTTGCACAGGGTCCTCTGATGTGGGGATGGACAAACTCTATCAGGGTGGGTGTGGGGTGAGGCAGAATGCTGGAGATGGGACTATTATCACTGCAAGCATTTTTGGTGGTTTTCATTGCACAGACTGCTAGGGTTCCTGCAGATAATCACATGGAAGACATGCACATAAATAAATCTCACTTGTTAGATGTTCTGGGGAATTTCACCAGGGAATAGTCTAATATTAGAGTATGCGAGTGTGTGCGTGACCGTGTGCACATGCCCGTGCATGTGTGTGTGTGTGTGTGTGTGCATGTGCGTGCTCGTCCATGTGTGTGTTGTACAAACTGGAGAAGTAGGGGAGTTCTCAAAAGGACCGAGATCTCTGGGGTGGGAAGACCCACTTCTACCCCGGATCTCTGGGGTGGAAAGACCCACTTCCATCCTGGATCTCTGGGGTGGGAAGACCCACCTTTGATCTGGGCCACACCTTCTGCTGACAGCAGATGTCAGGACAGGGAAGAAGGAAGCTTGGGCTGTTTGTCTGCTTGTTCTCACTCTTTGGCAAGTCCATTTCTTCACTGACATTAGAGCCTGCTTCTTTGGTACCCTAAACTGTGAGCTAAATAAACATCCTTAATCTTTTTATTCTTCTTTTTAAAAACTGGTATTTACTCAGTGTACATACTGCTGGGTTTCATAACAATATTTTCACATAACTATATACTTTACTTTAACCTGTTCTCCTATATCATCTCTCCTGCCCTTTCCCACCCCCTCCTATTTGACCCTATCATTGCCCTAGACAATTTCAGGTTTACTTTTCTATTTTATATACATGTATACATAACTTTATGTGCCTATATAAAATATAGTAACCATAAATTAGAAAACACGTGATCTCGGTCTTTCTTTATCTAGCTTAACCAATATGATTATCTGCAGTTGCACCCATTTTAATTGCCTTCTTTGTGGCTGAATAAAATTTGTTTTGTGTGTGTGTGTGTGTGTGTGTGTGTGTGTGCGCGCGCGCTTGTATGTGTGGCATTTGCTTCATTGATTCCTGTTCCTGGACTCCTGGCTTGATTCTGTGACTTAGCTGTTGTTAACAGGGCTTCTGTGAACACGGATGAGCAAGTGTCTTTTGTCACGGCCACCCTCGTCCTGCAAGGAATGACGCGCAACACACGGGAGCTCTTCTCACTGCAGTTTATTCCAGGGCTTTTATTCACTTTCTCTCTCTCTCTCTTCCCCTCTCTCTCCGTTGACCTCTCTCCTCTCTCCTTTTTTCCTCTTTCTCTCTCTTTCTCCTCTCTCCCTCTCTCCTTTCTCTTCTTTTTGTCCCTCTCTCCTTTTTTTCCTCTCTTTCCTCTCCTCTCTCTCCCCTTCCCTCTCCTCTCTCCGGGCAAACCACTCCCAGCCCTTAAGTAGGCATGGGCTGCCAACCCCGAACTGCCAGGTGGGCACTGCCCATAGGTTCACGCATATGCAGGCAGCTGGTAATCATTGCGTGATCATAGCATAGGTCAGGTCTTAGCCATCTCAGGAGTTGATTATACATCTCCATCAGGTGTGACACCACGCAGCTCGCTACAGTCTTTGACTTCCTGGTCCTGAGCCCTTCAAGTCAACACCTAGGAGTAGTACAGCGGGTCACATGGTAGATTTTTTTTCAGGGGGGGGGGTCCTCTACATTGATTTCCACAGTGGAAGGGCTAATTTACATCCATGAAGGGGATCTAAGGGTTCCCTTTTCTTTGCATGCTGGTCAGTTTAGTGATTGCTGTTTAAGCCCCCCTCTTCAGACTTAATCTGCAGTGGGTCTTCTAGGACAGCGTCAGGGCTCTATGGGAATTTCTGTTCTCCTGATACAGAGATGGTGTCTGTGCTACTGTTAAGGTTAGAAAAGGCAAATTGAGAGGAATATTAGTCATGGTTTGTAGGAAGCCTGTCTGAGCCAAAAATGGACCCTGTAGCAAGACAGTTTGTGTGCGTCTACCAGTCTGTGTTGGGTCCAGCACTGGACTCCTGGGTGGAAAGTTCAAAGATAACTGCTCTGCTGAACAGAACCAAGCACTCGCTCGTTAATCGCAAGCTAATTCTGAGTAGAGCAATTAGGGGAAGGAGCCAGGCTTTAGCCCGCAGAGTGAGAGAGAAGTTCTGAGGGATGTGAAAGAAACATACAGTGCCTGCCGCGAATATTTAATGCTTATGGAAGTAAGTGTTAATAGGGATTGAAGATGGGCCCCTGTGAACTTTAATTACCATTGCCAGAGGGCACCAAAGGAAGCTATTCCTCTGTACTGACTTTTCAGGTCATTTTACCCAGGTGTAAAGCTATCAAGAAAAATTTAAAAGAGGCATCTTTAGCTTCCTGCAGAGAAGAGAAATCCGAAGAAAATCTCCTTGGCCTTTATGGAAGAAGCCTTTTCCTAAGGCACCAAGGCTGGGATGCCGGGTGAAAAGGGAAGGATACTGCAGAAATGGCAGCTGGCTGCTGCACAGGAAGACCACGGATGAAAGGAAGGGAACCACGAGAAAGTGACCCCAGTCACGCCCAGCTCTCCCCCAGGTCAGAGCTCGCTAATGAGTGCTGCCAGTATAGCACCAGCTGTAGCGCACACACGTCTCTGGCTCCGGTTCTAAAGGCAGAGCAGATATGGCTTCTCAGTTGCTCTGGCAGGTGGGGCAGCAGCTGGCCTGTTCCCTCATCACACACACACACACACACACACACACACACCCCTCTCTCTCTCTCTCTCTCTCTCTCTCTCTCTCTTTGTTCCGTTTAATTTTCAACTTAGTGTTCATTAGTAAAACGTTTACCTGGTTGATTATTTATTATTTTTAATTTCTTTATGATGATGGACCCCAGGGTATTGCATACTTTAGGCAAATGCTGTACCACTGAGTTACCCCCCTCCCCCCAGCTCTGGCTGGGTCTTCTACACAGAAGTCATGGAATAGCGTGTGACTGATGGCCGCGAGCAGTGCAATGAAGTCTTTCATTCAGCACGCAGAAGAACGCTGCCACTCTGTTTCCCACGTTGGTCCTGGAGGCTTTTTGAATCTGCTTTACCTGATAGGGATGATGGGAAGTTTCAGGGGACCAACAGCATCATGTTTTCCTGTATCTTTCTCATTCTGACAAAACAAACAACCCGATGTGGACTGTCACGCTTGACAAGGTGACTGGACCGCACGCTGGTGGTCTGGTGGTGTGAATACCTGAAAGGGACTCATCTGATGTATCAATGTCACCGGCATGGAATCCTTGTCAGTCTCACGTCCCGGGGTGGACATACTGACAGATGGATGGGAAGAGGGGACCAAGGCACTGGGGTGACAGTTTCCACTACCAGGCTCCTCTGGGGAGGACCAGGTCAGTTTCTGTTTCTGAAGGATTTGCATATGTAAGCCTGGTGTTACCGCTGTGGCTACTGAGTACTAAAAGGAGAAGTCGGAATCCTGGATCATCCCCTGTGAAGAGCTCTGCAGTTTACTACAAGATGCCCAACTTCAGTAGCTCAGACTCCCAGCGTCCCTGGCTTGTGAGCTTACACCAGGCTTCATCCCTCTGCCCATCACTTTGGGATGTCACGGGCTTTTGGATGCTGTGCTCCTCTGTCCGCCTTCCTTCTCCCCCATGTACCGTTCCTCCCTTGGCTGTTGGGATCAGACTCACCCAGTTTGCTATTCATTATTTACTTTTGTTGTAGGTTTAAAATCAGGATATTAGCACAGAGATTCAGAGCCTGGGAACTAATTTGTCAATCTGAAGTTATTTCCTATCTGTATAGAGCAGGCTACCACTCCTCCTTATGCAGCAGGCGATTTTAGCCTCACTAGCGGGAGCACCTAACTGTCGGCGTCTCCTGATGTGGTATGAGATAAAGATTAATATATTTTCTGGTGTATTCTAGCGGATAAATATGATAATTTAATACTTTGGTGCAGTTTCCAGTTTGCAGGTAATAAGGTAATGGGAGACTAAGCTTGATGACAGAGCCCAGGAAAGCAAGGAGGCAAAGAAATGCCAAGGGTAGATCTTCAGCTAAACTACTGACATATTCTTCTAAGGTCTGCTGATGTGTGGCAGAGCACAAATGTCATAAATACATATAAATGTCCATACACAGCAATAACAATTGGGGGAAGGATACGCTATCGATTTGAGAGTGGGGGATATGGAATGAGCTGGAGAGAGGAGGCTTGGAAGGGGCTGCAGGGAGGGAATGGAAGCGGTATAATTATATGTTAATTAATATGCATAACAATAAAGTAATAACAATAGAGTAATGTTCTAGACGAAGGGTAATTAAGGAACGTAACAATTTTATTTAATGCATTGTCCTGGATTTAATGCTGGATTAGCTAAATTTGAAACAGGGGCAATGAGGGATATTTGAAGAAAGCGAGCTGACATGGAAATATAATTTCTCCTCCATACAGTTATGCGACTGTGTGTAATTGATCTATATGTATAGACTGTACGAGGAAAGCTGTGGAACATTCTCTGCACAGGCATAATAGGGGTCAAAGCATCCTGATTTTTCTGTCTTCTTTATTTTATTTTTTTTCCAAGACAGGGTTTCTCTGTGTAGCTCTGGCTGTCCTGGAACTCACTCTGTAGACCAGGCTGACCTTCAACTCACAGAGCTCCGCCTGTCTCTGCCTCCAGAGTGCAGGGATTAAAGATGGCATGCCATTTACTGCTAGGCTTCTAACTTTTTTTTTGTTTTTTTTTGTTTTTCGAGACAGGATTTCTCTGTGGCTTTGGAGCCTGTCCTGGAACTAGCCCTGTACACCAGGCTGGTCTCGAACTCACAGAGATCTGCCTGCCTCTGCCTCCCGAGTGCTGGGATTAAAGGTGTGCGCCACCACCACCTGGCCAGGCTTCTAACTTTTTAATATTGAAAAGGTCCTGATTTTTTCATTACAAAAGGTCAGTTTTTCAGAAAGCACTAAGACCATCACAGGGCACTGGTAACAAAAGAAACCTTGAAGCCAGATCAGCCCTGTGCTTCCTCACACAGGATTTGTGAAGACTCAGCACGCATCTGAGGAGGACCCCAGCGGAGACTGTAGTTCTTCAGCTGGGTAGCCTCACTTTTCCAGTCTGAGTCCAGAGGAGTAGTTTTGTATTTTTTCAGCAGAAATGAATGAGCACAGTGATGTCCTGTTGGTGACACGGAGGCTGAAAAGGAATGAGGAAGAGAGCCGGATTTTCTGTTCAGGACCAGCTGAGTTCTCTGGGGAAAAAACTGAACAGAGTGAGCCACCTCTTCAATACAGGGCTTTGGTAGTGCTCTGTTATCTGCTAAGTTCTTTGGGCTATGATTATGGAATAAGGGTAAACAGCACACCTTTTCCTGGACACACCTAAACATTAAATGGTCTTTGTACCTTGAAATAATTGCTGGAAAGTGTTGTGCTGTAATGACTCAAGTATGGAATGTGTACACCTGTACACACGCACTCATGTGCATACGTGCACACAAGCACACACGCGTGCACACACAGACACACACATGCACACACAAACACGCATGCACACGCACTCATGTGCATACGTGCACACAAGCACACATGCGCACGCGCACACACAGGCACACGCACGCACACGCACTCATACACAACTCTGAAGAGAGACACGTTTGTCTCTTGTAAGGCTGGCTGGCATCACGTGCTCTGGTATTGGACATTGCTCGTCTTGGTTGGTGACGTCACCATCCACCAAGATGTTAAATGTGTGAGACAAAACCACAGCGTTTTTGTTTCTCTAATAAGGTTGAATGGCATCAATTTCATAGGATTTGGTCTGAGAAGTGCTTTTCTTTAGATAAACTTAGACAAGAGCTGGGAAACCAAAGAGTCTTTTGTCTGGATGTGTAAAGTGATTAAAAACAACAGCTAGAGAGGTTTGAAGTCGTCAACAATGAAACATTGTTTCTGTCAACAATGAAAACATTGTTTAAAGAAAACATTTCTTCCGGCTGACTCCATAGGAGCGGATCTTTTCCACCAGATGGTGGGGTTGGATGTTTAAGCCACATGGGAATCAATCCACCAATTCACTTTTATGCCCGTTAAAATAACAGCCATAATAACAGGGACACGTTCAGGAAACGCACCGCACAGAGAACTCACACAGATCTCAGTGTTTCCTCTTGACACAGTCCGATACAGTCAACCCGACACAGAGGGTCTGGTTGCTGTCAACTATGGCATGACACCTTTATATTGATCTGATTTTTAATCATGTGTACGTGACATAAGTATAGATAGCCACAATTGTGAGCCTTCTAATGTGGGTACTGGGGCTTGAACTCAGGTTCTCTGGAAGAGCAACATGTGCTCTTAAACGCTGAGCCGTCTCTCCAGCCCCTACTGCCCCCCTTTTTACAATGAGGCATTATTCTCTTTCGATAGCAGAGAGCATACTCCAAACCCGCTGTCACTATGAAGTGCTGTCCATTGGGCATCGTTATGCTGCTGTATTTTATGTGACTTTGGCAGTGCCTCAAGTGCAGAGTGATGTCAGGATGGCCGCAGTGTCCGGGCGAGGGGAGCTTTGCTGCTGCGTTCTCGTCTAAGGGTCCACAGCCGCCCGCCGTGACAGCACACGAGTCTCACCAAAGCTTGGCTCTGGGGTTTCCAGAAATCATTCTACCCTCGTACAGTGAAACTCATGCCTGTGGCAGGGCACAAACTGAGGCGGTGAAGACAATCCCCGAAGAACCACGCCTCTCTGGCGGCTGCAGCGTCTCTGTACAAGTGACAGCTTCCCAAGGCTCTTACCTAGGAGGCCATGGGCTCACTCAGACGTGTTAGGGCTGGTGTGTTTCTTCGGAACCAGCGGCCCTCACTTGTTTCTTAGAATCACCCCTTGGAGGGAGGATCTCAGGGTGCCCAGGGGCTCTCGTTTTCCAGGTGCGGCTCGCAGCTGGATCACTGGGGCTTTATTCTATGGTTCCAGTTTTCCTTCTGCTCTGGCCACGATGCTCCTTGCACAGTGGTGTCCCCCACACCACGTTTCGCGGAGGGAGCTGCTTGCCACATAGCACAAGCTGGCCCTGACTTTTTCTCTCCCTGCTCCCCGTTTTCTGGTGGCTCTGGTAGAGAATTGTGACTTTCTGGACACAGTTAAGCAAAAGACTGAAATTAGTAACACTTCCAACGAGATGACAAAGTCTGAGATTCAGTCCTGAACTAATTTGCTGTGTCATTTTAGGCAAGTTTCTCAGCCCTCTTGGGACAGTTTATTCTAAAAAAAAAAAAA
>NC_022018.1:59346695-59354311 GCF_000317375.1 Microtus ochrogaster
AAAAAAAAGAGGGCATTGAAATAGACAAGGTTGCAATGTGACTGTACAATAGCACACGCCTCTATAAGACCTTATAGAAAAAGCTAGGGTGTTGTTTAAATTCTTTTGTATTTAAATATTACTGTTGCAGAGAAGGAACAGGAGGAGGCAGCTCCGAAACGAGGGGCTGGAAGAAGTGGGATGTATTCAAGACATTTCCTTCTTCCTAAGGATACCAGAGGGCGGCTTTCGCCTTTCGGAGTTTCTTGATCCCTTTGCACATTTGAAAACTGGAGATCATGCAGTTAGTCTCTGGTGTTGGAATGAGACCATAGCTGTATGTGATGGTCGATAGTGTGTGTTCCACTATCTTGAATACAAGCCATCAATTAGACAAAGGAATAGCATTTACAGGATTTTGGCATTAACTTTGTTTCAGACTGATGTCGGTTGAAGTATTAGTTTGTCATTTGTGTATCAGATGTCAATCAGGTTCAAAACCAGAATAAAGGATGCTCTCCGGTGATGTTAGATAAGACCGCCCTCACTGGGGACAGTCTGCCACCTTGTGGCCAGCTGTGGGCCTCAGCACTGCACGCTGTTGTCACTATGCAGGCTGCCCGTGGCTGAGCCCGCTGCCCGTGGCTGAGCCCACTACCCACAAGCAGTGTGTGCCGGGCATTTCCAGGTTTGAGGACGGCAGCATTTGTGACGGACTCTGCTTTGATCAGAGTATCATACTGACTGTCCAGGGCTGGCACTGCGCCTGCTCCAAGGAGCTCACTGGGTTCGGGGATGGCGGGAGCTGAAGCTAAATATGGGAAGTGTTTGTGCTCCTCTGCTGAGTCTTGTTTCAGGAAGCTGCGGAGCTGGAGACACTGCTCTTTCCTGGCTCTTCAGCTTAACTTGACCTTTGGGAAGACCAGCAAACTTCTGTCAGTCACAAATCATGTCTTACCATGGTTCTTGGCATCTGCCTATGGCAGATGATTAAGACTTGGTGTATTAAGTAGTTTGTACAAGGCCACTTCGGTGACAGACAGTGGACCTGGGGTGTGAACCTTGGCAAGCGGACTCCTAGTAACCTCCTCGTAAGTGAGATGGTGCAAGGACACTTACTCCCAGCTCACAGGAGGCAGCAGCAGACTCAGGATGACGACATAAAAGCAACAATTAAAAAAAATCAGTCTTCCAAAAATTGTAGACACCGTGTCTCTCCTCTCCTTGAAAGCTCCTGACTCGGGGATAGCTTGGGGACATTTTGACAATCACTGAACTAGCAGGTGCTAATTGCCCAAAGTGTCATATTTCAAAACGGAGTCAGCTTGGGGATGGTGCAGAAGCAGGCATTTAAAAAGAGAGAGTTTTCTCTAAATACTTTATTTCCTAGGTTGCAGTGGAGTTCGGCACCCTCTTTTCTTCCTCACCAAGTCCTGATGTAGTGATTTGATGAGGTGCTTTGAGCATTGCAGCAGATCTGGCCTCCTGACATCCCAAGAACAATGGGCATGGAGAAAACATCCCTTCTCACCATGGCAACTGGTGAAAACTAGTCCCTATCTATATGTTTCCAGGCTAGGGACTCTGTACAGAGCCTACCTGTATCCTAGCAACGGGAGGATGCTACAGTTGACTTTGGTTTTTCAAATGCCCTGGAACGCTTTTCCCTCCCACCCCCGCAAACTCCTTTCTTTCTGATGTTTCTCAGGTGCAAAGCTGTTGAAGTCCGGGTCTGAAAGAAGCAAGGTGGGAAGAGAGAACACAGGATGTTAGGAATGTTGGGGATAGGTGTGTGCAAGTTGGGCCAGCAGGAAGTGTGAAGCGTGAATCTTAGGGAAGGGAGCGAATCATATTCATATTCACAGAGGCAGCTTGGGAAATAGGTCGGGGTGAATTAGAAGTTCTTTACTCTATAGAATAACAAGATGTAAGGAAATTAAGCATGCCTTGTCTTTGAATATAGAAGATAAGAGTCGGTGTTGCAACTCTGTACCATGGAGCTGATCCCCTGAAGTTCAATGAATGCGTCTGGGAGCCCAACATTCTGAATTCATTTAGTCCCTAAGATCAATTCTGTAAGACAGAGAGATGAAAGACAGACAGACAGATGGTAGATAGATGATAGACAGACAGATAGTAGATAGAGAGATGACAGACAGATAGTTATATGGTAGATAAATGTCAGACAAGTAGATAGATTAATGATGGATAAAAATGCATCCAATTCTAATTAGAATGGATTAGAACAGTGGAATAGAACACAAGAGCCCACAGAACTTCAACATGCGAAGCTTTGTCATATGCTAAATGGCATGCCTATCTAATAGAGGTATGGGTGAGGGATAGAGAGAATGTTCTAGAAGGGGAGCTACCGATGGCTGGCACACACACACAAGAAGACATATAACCTCACTTAACTAGAGGAAAGTAAATTACAGCTGCAATACCCTTCTTTGGCATTTGGTAAAAATCTTTAACGCTCACTACAAGACAGCACTGTTGATGGCTGGCGGGGATGCTACTTGATTACATCTCCATGGAGGGCAGCATCTTTGGAAACCACGAGCTATTGTGCTCTACATTTCAAGAGCTCCATTTGCCACAGCATCTCCAAGAGGTCTACTCTGGAGACGGGAGGGAGGATGCTTACGGTTCTCTAGACATCAGTAAAGAGGAATATGTGTGTGTGTCCAAGGGGAAACTTCGGAGACAGACATAAAGTTCTTCCTTTGTCATTTGCTGGTGAAATTGCTAGCCTTCCTCGGACTGGATAAGTAGACACCCGATAACCAAGGACTTCGCTGCACACTGCCCACCGCTGGGATCTCTGAGAACTAGGACTCCTTCATGCTGCACCGACTCTAAAGACTACAGCCCTTGAAGGTCTTTGTTTTATCATTGCATTCATGTTGGCATTATAAGCACTGACTGAAGGCGCAAAGAAACCCTGTTGGGTTCCAGTTCTAAAAAACGCTTCAGTCAGGTGCTTGATACTCTAACAATGCATCCTGGTCTTTTTCCAAATGAAAGATAATTTTCAATATCTCTCAATAATGAAAAATGGCCTTTTTTGTCATCTCCCCAGTGGGTTCTACAAGTGGGTGAGTGGAGGAGATCCCTCATGATGGGCTGGTGAGATGGCTCAGTTGGTCGCAGAGCTTGTTCTGAGAGACCAGTGATGTAAGTTTGGTTTCTGGAACCCATAGTGGAGAATTCCGCAAAGTTGCAGTCCCCTCTCTGCATACAGGCAGTGGCCACACACCAATCCATACATGTCATACACATCCACACACCCTCTCCCCCAACACAGATGTGCACACGCACACACACACACACACACACACACACACACATTAGATAAAGCTGATTGGAGGAGCGGGTAGAGACTGGGTCTCTCTACATAGCCCTTGCTGTCTGGAACTCACTTTGTAGACCAGGCTGGCCTTTGAACTCACTGAGATCCTCCTGCCTCTCCCTCCTGAGCTCAGATAAAAGGCATGCACCAACTCTGCCTGACTTGTTAATGTTTTTTTAAATATTTATTTTTATGTGTATGAATGTTTGTCCGCATTTATGCATGTGTACCAGTCAGTGCCTGAGGAGGCCAGAAGAGGGTGTTGGACCCCTTGGTTGTGAGCCTCGATGTGGATGCTGGAAATCGAACCTGGGTTCTTTGCAAGAGCAGCCGATGCTCTTGACTGCTGAGCCGCCATCTCTCCAGCCCCAGGGTTATTAATATTTTCCAGTAACAAAGCTGAGTACTTCATAGGAGCATCTTATGGAGATGTTATGAACACAGTGAAGTGTCTCTGCCAGTGCGGCTGTGATGGCAGAGCACAGGGTGGGAAATCCCCTCGGAGAAGCTATGCCTGACTCTCACAGACCCACCCCCAGGTTTCTGTGAAGTAGCCCTTACTGCTGATGTCTGGGTGGTGTCTGCCCTACACACTGAGCAGAAGCATTTGCATAAACCTGAAACCTAATGAAAATGGCCTTCTGGTATATCCCTTGTGTTATCGGTAAGAAGGTACTTAAGAAATTCTTTTCCAGCTGGGTGGTGGTGGCACACACCTTTAGTCTCAGTACTTGGGAGGCAGAGGCAGGTGGATCTCTATGAATTCAAGGCCAGATTGGTCTGATAGAAAGTTCCAGGACAGCTGGAACTCCATAGTGAGACCCTGTCTTGAAAAAGAAAAAAAAAAGAAAGAAAAGAAGGAAAGAAGGAGGAAGGAAGGAAGGAAGGAAGGAAGGAAGGAAGGAAGGAAGGAAGGAAGGAAGGAAGGGAGCTCACAACTATTTCCAGCTGGGTATGGGGGCACACGCCTTTGATCCCAGCATTCGGGAGGCAGAAGCAAGTGGATCACTGTGAGTTCCAGGCCAGCCAGGGCTATGTGGAGAGAGAGAGAGAGAGAGAGAGAGAGAGAGAGAGACTCTTTATAAAAATGAATTTAGGGGCTGGGGAGACGACTCAGTAGTTAAGAGTATTGGCTCCTCTTCCAAAGAAATAAGATTCACTTCCTAGCAACCCCTTGTAACCCTAGTCCCAGGGGATCTGACGTCTTCTACCTCTGTGCGTACCATATGCACATGATGTCCAGACACACAGATTCAGGAAGAACACATAACAATTTAAGAACATAAGAAAAAAATAAATTTCATTTTCATGTTATCTAGAGGCTCAGAAAAGAGCCGAGCATCCTCCATTCACTGCCCGCTTTAAATAGACTTCTGATTGGATTCTTTCATAATACTTGAGTAGCATCTGAGCAAACAAAAACCCTGAGTATCCAGCTGCAGCCTCCCTGAGCACATCGCATTCTGCACTTGTCTCTAGCGGGAGGAGGACTCCTTGGTCTGTTACTATGGAAACAGTAGTCAAGTCACTCTGCAACAAAGGACCTCTCCTGGGTCCCAGCATATTGTTTCCTTCTGTTTGGTTAGGTAGCCATGGAAACGTGCACCTTCTGGACAATTTGCTCTCCAAGGCTGACTCTGATGAAGGGATGGAAGGAGATCGAGTGGTTCCCTACTCTTAGCGGCTCCTGCCAGGTGGGCCACAGGCTCTTATCTTCCCCCTCCTTCCTCTTCCCATCTCTCTCTTCCTTTCTTTCTCTTTCTTTCTGTTTCTGTCTCCCTTCTCTTTTCGTGGAGTCTCACTGTGTAGCCCAGGCTGGCTTCCACCTCTGGATCCTCCTGCCGCAGCCTCTCAGTGTTGGGGTCTCAGGATTGTAGGTTGTGTTTGGCCATATAATTCGCACGAGACAGACAGGCGTGTGATAGAACTGGCCCATCTTCTAGATAGGCAGGGGTAATTTTTTAAATAACAACCGAATAGCACGATTTTCAGCTGGCAGTGCTCTGTGTCCCACAGGCTGCTGGGGGTGTGCTCTGTTGTGAAAGGTTCAGGATGTGTGCACAGAGGCTTTTCTCTAGCACTTCCGAACACCCCCTTTTCACATTTCCTCTCCACCTCCACTACTGTTCTTACACTATATCCACATGAAGTGAAAAGCCAAATGATTTTTCTCAAACTTGTGGGAGACAGGTCCCACATCCCCTTCAGCATGAAGGGACTCTGTGGCATTCTGCCTTGCTCCTTTGGGAAGCTAGGCATTGTTGGTTGTCTCAGATAAAACACAGCCCGAAAGCAGCCCGAGGAGGAAGGGTTTAATTTCACCTAACAGAGAGACCACAATCCATCACAGAAGGAAGCAAGGGCCAGGAGCCCAAGGCAGGAGCATGGAAGCAGGAGCTGATGCAGAGGCCTTGGAGGAATGCTGCTTGCTGGCTCATTCTCCATGGCTCGTGGAGTTTGCTTTCTTCTGCAGCCCAGAGCCACCAACGTAAGGGTGGCACTGCCTTCGGGACAGTCACATTCACACCAATCATTAGTCAAGACAATGCCCTGCAACATTGACTTACAGGCCAAGCTGATGGGAGCATTTTCTCAATCGAGGCTCCCTCTTTCCAGGTGGTTCTGGTTTGTGTCAAGTGGATGAAAATGAATCAGCACACTGGCCTTCTTGATCGCCCCCTGAATCCGGGAATCTTTGAAATCTTTCAAAGAAACCAGTAGGTTCCGAGGGTCTTCAAGTTTCTAACACCGGTTTTTGCCTTCTTGCTGTCACTCTGCTGACGGTGAAGGTCATGGACTCCCCCTCCCCTCCCCCCTCTCCACCTGAGCTTATATTTCCCTATCAGTTCATCATCAAATGCCCTTAGGGCAGGAACTCAAATAGAACAGGAACCTGGAGGCAGGAGCTGGTGCAGAGATCACAGAGAGGTGCTGCACACCGGCTTTTCCCCCTGACTAGCTCAGTCGGCTTTCTTATAGAACCCAGGACCACCAGCCTAGGGGTGGCCCCTCCCACAATGGGCAGGGCCCTTCCACATCAACCACTAATTACAAAAGTGCCACATAGGCTTGACCACAGCCTGAGCTAATATTGCTGTTGCTTTTTTTGAGACAGAGTTTCACTGTGTATGTAGCCCTGGCTATGCTGGAACTCACTCTGCAGACCAGGCTGGCCTCAAACTCAAAGAGATCTTCCTGCCTCTGCTTCCTGAGTGCTGGGATTAAAAGTATGCGCCACCATGCACGGCTCACAGCTTTCTCGTGTGGAGGCATTTTTCTCAGTTGAGGTCCCTCCTCTCAGACGATTGTAGTTTGTGTCAGGTTGACATAAGCCAGCCAGCACAAGAGCTGCCCTTCCATTTTTGCAAAATGCATAGTAGTTTGGAAGGGCCGGCTTGATGGGAATTGATTTACTTCTCAGTGCTTCCTGAAACACAGCACTGTCTACCACCAGGGTCGGAAGGACTCACGGCAGACGGCCTGTAGTGATGTGGCCAGTGGGATGTTCAGGATAATATCCTTTCATCAGAGGCTCGCATGGTCTTTAGAGCAGCGAATAGAACAAATGAATGTCCTCATTTGCTTGGGGTGAAAACAGAATTAGTAGCAGCCTATGAAAAGTAGCCTCTCGGAGGCCAAGAAGCAGATGACTCAATTGCTGTTCTTCCCGAGACCTGGGTTCAGTTCCTGGCACCCACAGTGACTTACAGCTTCCTCTAATACAGTTCCGGGAGACTCAGTGCTCTCCTCTGTGGGCATCCAATATGCTCGTGGTACCCATACATACATGTAGGCAGATGCTCGTACAACACGAGAACACAGGCTGAGGAGAACCAGATTACCCCTCCTTAGTCCCCAGGCCCTGCCTAGCAGGCAGTAGTCTTTCCTGGTGGCCTGGGTCTGAAAGACCCTACAGACCCCCTCCTCAAAACCCGCAGCTAGCGTGCTCCCGGGGGAACGTCCTGTTTGCTTTAAAAAAATTCTCCAAATCAGCAGCCAGCCTGCTCTCGTAAGAACATCCCATGTGCTTGAGAGAGCAGGTTGTCTTGAGATAGAAAGACTGCAAGGCAGGATGTCAATAAGACATCAACAAAGCAGGTTGACTGCAAAACAGGATATCTATAAGATAGGAACAGTCATGCCCCCCCCTCATTCCGATAACCATGCTTTTGCTTCTGTAAACTTGCTTTTTGCTGACACCCCGCCTCATTCCGATCGACCGATAACCACGCTTTTGCTTCTGTAAACTTGCTTTTTGCTCTTCCCTATAAAAAGCCCGCCC
>NC_022018.1:59355178-59357548 GCF_000317375.1 Microtus ochrogaster
GCTATTGAGACTGCACCTTCGCCACTGGCCTCTCTCTGTGGTGCTCCCTGAGCACTGGGAAAGGGTAGATATAAATTCCTCATCTAAGGCTGAGCGCTCCACAGACATTGATTTTCTGCACCCTGATTAGTTGAGTTTCTGCATTAGCCACTGTCCAATGCCAGAGGAAGTTCTCTGATGAGGTCTGAGGGCTACACTAATCTGTGGGCAGAGAAATACGTACTTAGAAAATAGTAGGAGTAGATTCTCTCTTGGGGTCTAGGAATCCCAGGTCATGGACGGCATCCAGCAAGTATTCTAAACATGGAGCAGGCCTGAACTCAATTAAGAGAGCAGCTGATCGCCCCACAACCTTGGGTCACTTTTGTGTGCAAGGGCGTCCTTTGCCTCAGTCAGCCTTGTAGCTTCCAGGGTTCAGTCAACAAAACTGTTGGTGACCTTTCTCCCCCAGCAGCTTGCAGGGCGCCTTCTAGAATCACAAAAGCTAGCCAGCAGGGAGGAAGCTTCTCAGTCAGAACCAAGTTGACTTTCCATGGCCTGTGGGCAAAGTAATCAAGTTCTGGTGAGCAATCAAAGACAGTGGGGGTTCTTCAGGACACCTCTAGCCAACAATCCTAAGGCAGGTGTTGCGCAATAATCTTTTTGTACTTCGTGAAGACGTGCTGAGAAAAGAATGAACGGCCAATAGCCAGGTGGGGTTTTGGGGGCAGACAAAACACTGGGAAGAAGATGGTGGAGTTCCCAGCTGGACATGGGCAGTGTACAATAAAGGTAATAAAGCCACAAGGTAAAAAGCAAATTAATAGACATTAAATTATAAGAGCTAGTTAGAAACAAGCTTAAGCTATCGGCTGAGCTCTCGTAATTAATAAGTCTCCGTGTCATTATCGGGGTGCCAGCGGTCCGACTACAGGCAGGTATCCCACACCCGATGTTAGAATCTTTATTTGATATCCTGTGGCTTTTGGCAACTTTTAGGTTGCAGAATTCTCCAAAGTGAATGTCCCGGTGTGGGCCAGCTGAGGCCTGGGACACCTGGGGGCACAGAACAGTGAGCAGCTGGGTAGAGAATGAGCTGTGAGAACCGCAGCCACTGCTTCTGTGCCTACGGAAGCCAGAGAAAATCAAATGGCCCCAAACACCTCCCTTAGCAGTCTCTCGAGGAGGAGGCAGCAGTGAGCTGATATTTAAAAGCTATTAATTTCTATTATCTGGAGACTCAGCATGCTTAGGAGAACCTGGGTATGTGAATTTATGTTTTAGTTTTAAATTTTATGCAATCTAAATACAGATAAAGCATTTCTGGTAAAATTTCAGCACACTGGATCCTAAAGAATTCATTTGATAAGGGAATATAAACATCTCTTTGAAATGATACTTTAAAATTTATCTTATGCTTTACTTTTTTTTTTTTAAAAAAAAAAACATGATGGCTATTTGGGTATCTTAAATTACACATTATTTGATTGTATCCCACTCCCTTTTAGGGAGCATCTTACTGGTCTACATAGTGACTTCCAGGCCAGGGAGGGCTGCATAGTGACAGTTGCTGTTTTATCAGGTGATCTAACTTGGTTCTATTTACACGGTCCTGGGACAGCGGATAGAGAGTCCACCAGCTTCCGGCAGTGGTCACAGGCTGCGAACCAAGCCTTCAACCCACAGACCTTTGGGAAATACTCAAGATCTGAACTCTGGGGAATGTCTAACTCCATCCCTTCCTTGGCATTATGTTATCTCACTTACAGAGTGCCACACGTTAAGAAAAGGGAGAAGGAAGAGCTAAAGCCAGAACTCTAAACAGAAAGGTGTAGGACTATTCCAGGTATTTCACCAGCTGTAAAGAGGAAATGGATGTAGCCTGCAAACGCTTGCCTTCATAGTCACCCACTCCCTTCATGCTCCTGTATGTTGTATCAACGAGAAGCAAGGTGCGTGCGTATACCAGTCAGTTACCAGCGACCTCTTTGACTCTGCTGACCAGAGTGGAAAGATGCTTAGTTATGTTTATATAAAACTATTACATACGTTAGGTTTTTCTCTTCCAGTTTTCAACACAATCATTGCTTTCATCACAAATGTCCATTTTTACAAACTCAGAAGGAAAACCTGTTGACAAACACAGTGGGAATTGATTTCCCTAAAGCAAGCCAGTAGGCTCAGAGATAAACATTCAAGGAAACATAATGACCAAAAACAAAATTAAAAAAAAAAAAAGCTTGACAGACAGATACACTAAAAGCAGCCAAGAGGTTCTCCTAGTGGTTCTCAGGAAGAAAAACATACTAGAGGAAAAAAAAAATCAGTGCGTTAGCAAGCATCAGAAAGAAGACAATAGCCGGGCGGTGGTGGCGCACGCCTTTAATCCCA
>NC_022018.1:59357973-59382618 GCF_000317375.1 Microtus ochrogaster
TTTGGATAAGCAACTCCTCCTTCCATTCCACCAAGCATAAAGCAAAACCACAAATAATTCCGACTATTTACATGTAGATTATTTTAAAAATTGCTCCTATGTATGCTCAGAAGGAAGACAGAATAAACCATTCAAGGTGCTGCATCACCCTTTCCCAGGCGAGTCTCTCCCTTTGGAGTCCCCGGGAGACTCAGAGGTGTTGAGGTTTTCCTCGGCCTGGTGTCTGCACTGCTCTGCTGACTTCTTCTGAACACAGAGTTCAGTAAGCACGTGTGATGTCTTGCTGATTGATGGGAGAATCGATGAAAGGCATTCCCATCTCGGTCAGCATTGATTTCTCTTCGTGGTTGGTCCTTACAGGTCTTTCTGACTGAGGAGTAATGTTTTACAATCTTGTCATCAAGAACATAACAAAATTGCACATTAATAATAATTCACAGGCCTGTAAATACAGTCTACCCAAGGACTGAGACATGGATATCAGGCACCTTGGTAGCCTACTGTATTATTTCTTTAAAGTGGTCACTGTTCTCTTCTTGTGACAGGACAATACATTTGTGGCCACAGATACCATGAGTACCACAGGTCTTTCTTTGGCTCATAGCATATTGTGGAAAGGAAGGGTGTTATGATCTTGCAGAAGTCTGTTGTTGTTGCTTGGAGACACCGTCTTGCTAGGTGCCCTATGTTGGTTTGGAACTCATAATCTTCCTGTCTCCATTCCCAAGTGCTGGGATTACAGGAGTGGGCCAAATCTGGCTCCCAGCAGAAGTTTTAGGAGGTGTCATGTTGTTTCTGCATGTTTCCCTAAGGTCTGCGAGCCCCCTATAGGGGCTGCTTCTTTGGCCTGGATACTAGAAATGGACACATAGATTAAGTCCAAATTCAGCAATGCAGAGACTCCTAATTGATAAATGTGCTGAGAATTAGTGACTACTGAGTGCTCATCCAAAAGCCAGGCATTTCTACAAACTCCCTCAAGACACAGGGGTAACACACAGCGGTGGGGAGTCTGTGAGAGCCAGGCAATAGGAAGATCACTGTGAAATACTGTCTTCTGGACATGCCTCGGGCCTGCCTTCCCGAGCTTAACATAGATATGGTTACTTGCAGAAGATCAAGTCAATCCCCCAGCACACAGTGAGAGACTCAGTGAGTTCCAAAGCAAAGAGATGGGGCATGGTGAGCCATGTCTGAGAGGAGAGGGAAGGGGGACTGGGAGCTGGGGCTAGGCATGATCAAGATACATTATGTGCACGTGTAAAACTGTCAAAGAACAGGTAAAAGATATTCTTAAGAAAATATATTAATTTAAAGAAGATGTGGCCTGAATGCTTACAAATTCCTGAAGTTCACGAGACTTCAGTCCTGAAACTGAGCATTTTACATATAGGAGAAAAAGATTTGTGAGACGTTAAAGTTTGGGGGAGGAACTGCAGCAAAGGTTTCTGTAAGCTGATTGCTTAGAATTCTCTGAAGTTTACGGACTTAGATTGGGTTCCACATGGCCTCTGTGATTCGCTGAAGGACTCTTGATTTAAGGAGAGGGTAACCTATGAGTAGGTCATTGCAGAGTAGCCCTCCTTCCCAGAGAGTCAAACTGACGGTATTTCAGACAGCCTTGAGTGAAGGCAGGATGGCCTTCCTTGAGATGTGTTTAAATCCCATCACTCTGAAATACTTAG
The DNA here is from genome assembly GCF_000317375.1 of Microtus ochrogaster. NCBI lineage: Eukaryota > Metazoa > Chordata > Mammalia > Rodentia > Cricetidae > Microtus > Microtus ochrogaster. Next base: position 59,359,659 of record NC_022018.1, read on the forward strand.
AGTACTGTAAGAGGGTATGGCCGAGTCATAGTCCAGTTGTTGATAGCTACCACATAGATGCTCACACATGCATATTTTCTCATGAAATCCTTGAAAATAGAACATTATTTGGACTGGAGATCACACACCACGGTTTGGGACGTCATCACAGGAGCTCTCCATGGGAAGAGGTGGGCTGAGAAGGGAGGAAGCAGGACACACTGTCGCAGGAAGGACGCACTCCAGACTTTCTTCCTTCTTTGCCATTAAAGCAAAGTCCATGCTGGAGTCATGAACCTGGAGCAATGCTTGCTATCCCTTCCAGAGCAGAAAGCCCAGCATCTGCATTCGAATCCCGCCGGATGCAGGGCTGAGCTCATGGGGTAGCAGGAGGGACCCAGCTGCAGTTCAGAGTCGATGGCTTCAGCAGCTCGCAGCAGCTCTTCACAGCGTAGAGGCTGAAGTTTCCTCCTGGAATGACTTCATCTGGTCCCTTGATGACGGTGCTGGGGAAGCAGAATGAAACCGTTAGCTGGGTCTCAGGACACAGGAGGGCAGTAGACAGTGATGCATAGAAAATGATAAGGGCAGGAAGCCGATTTCCTTGTTCCCACGCTGGATAGGATGCGTGAAGGCAGAGATTCCTGAGGGTTGGTTACTTTTGGTTCTCAAACTCTGGGTGGCCTTGAGGACTCCCCGTATTTATCTCAGAATAGCAATGACAGGATAGCATCAATTCGTATTAAAACAAACAAACAAACAACACTTGCAGAGGCCTGGAGAGATGATAACAAGCTAACACTGGCTATCCCTCTGGAAGACTCCGGTTCAGTTTCTGCACGGTCAGCTCACAGCGAACTCCAGCCCCGGGGGAATCTGATGCCCTCTTCTGGCCTCCATGGGCACTGCATATGCACAGTGAAAAGACACACATGCAGCTGCTTATACACATCAAACCAAAACCTCAAAAAAATTCAAGACTGCTTGTACATTAATAAGAACATGCGCAAACACCGGTTTTGCAAGTCAAAACTGCAGAGGGTGGAGGTGGATGGCGCGGGTCTCTGGGAGCCTAGCCTCTCATTCACCAGTGCGCGTTAGCAAGCTGTCAGGACCACCTGGATGCTTTTGAAAATGAGGCAGTAAAAGGAAAAAAAAAAACAAACCCAGTAGGTAGATAGAAAATAGCAATTTTCTTGAGGTCACCTAGACCTGATTCCATCCCAAAGAATCAGGCTCTGCCCTAAGTCCTGTGTCCCTGCTAATTTTGTTAGTGAGAATTAGTGACAGGCAAAGGAATAGTGACGTATCACAATTGCACTGCCTTGAACTTTAAAATGCTGTATGAGAGGAGAGACACAGATAGAAGGACTGCAGGCTGAGGCAGCGGGCTCTGTGGCGCAGGCTGAGGCAGCGGGCTCTGTTGCTATCTGCCCAAGAAAGGCAATTCCTGGCGAAGCAAGGCTGAGTTTACAGATTTCTTTAGTTCTTCTCATATGCTCTGCCACACATTCTCTGTGGTCCCGAGAGTGAGTTCTGGTGCGATCTCTGCCCCCGGGTGGAGACAGGACCTTTATAAACTGCCTAGAAGATCCTGACATCTCTATCTAGTTAGAAGGTTTCTGTAGAGAAGAAATTATGTCCCTCCCCTTTAAGAACTAACCTAGACAGGGCTGCCAATCACCCAGACAAGAAAACACTCCTTAGGAAAGGACTTTAAACAATAACATAAATACAAAACTTATCCAAAAATGTGGGTTGGCCATTGTCCACTCTCACCCCTTGAGGCTGCTCCACGTCACTCTGGAATAAATATCACACTCTGGGTATCTCATCCAAGTTCAACTAAAATCACTAGGACTGGGGACCTGAGGTGAGGCCAGAGTGAGATCCTAGCAGCAGGAATCAAGGACATTGGCTTTGGGGACAGGCCGGAAGTTCCTGTCTTGATCATGCTGGGACTAATGTTGCTAGACTAGACACAGCCTCCCTGAAGCTTCAAATGCAAAGGAAAAGTGTGGTTGTGCCGAACTTACATGGTGATTGTAGGGTTCAAGTGAGTTTGTTCACACAAAGAGCACCGTGCACAGGGGGTACACACTACACACTTGTGAGCAGCCCAGAAGTGTTTTTTTACTTTCTAGCTTTCTAGTTTTCTCTGAAAAAGATCCAAGGTTGTCCGAAATACCACGAGTTTTCTCATGGGACAGTTGAAATGTATGGATGTGGTCTTTATGCTGGGACTACAGTAGGGCTGTTTGATCACACTATCTGCCTTTCTGCCCATCGTCATGGAGCATGGCCCAGTAGTCATGACAACCAAATAAGTGCAGTAATACCATGCTACCTAAGTCTATGGTACTAGTCAGAGAGCGGTTAGCATTCCCTCTAAGAAGATGGGTGAGGAAGGTCAAGAGGTCACCTGGAATTCATCTATGACTTCCTACCTCTCAACTGCATGCGACCTTGGGGGGTGCTGGACTCTGCAGCTCATGGAAGGTCAATGAAGGCGGGGACTCGGGGGACCCCACGACAGCTTCAGTAAGTCATCACCCATACAGGCGTGAGAGTTCGCATTGATACTACCATTTTGGGTCCACCCACACTTCTATAAGGAAACCTAATAGACTCACTGGTTCACCAAGCAGGGCCTCGAGGGACTGTCCACTTTTGTCTGTTGTCGAGCCCTATCTGGGGTGAACAGATATTTGCCCACACCTCCCTCAGGAAAGGGCACACGAAAGATGGATTTGATTATTACTTAGAGATTGTAGGAATAATAAAAAAGTACCTGCTCAACAGACTTTGGCAACAAGACAGCACTTGGGTTGTGTTGCTGAGTAAGTTGGTGTTCCCCAGAATGTGATGGCAGTCGATATCTGAGGGGGTGCTAGAGAGTATGCCTGGAAAGGAACAGAGTGCCATTTATTGTCGCAATTTAGCAAAATCCCAGAACCCTCCTTCTGTTCTCGGCTTCTCCACTCCACCCCACGCATTTCACTTTACAGTGTGCGTAGCCCAGCTCCGATTCTCAGCTTCCTGGGGCAGCATATGCTGTGTGTGCAGCCTGGAAGCCTGCCTCCCTATGGGCACCCAGGACACGAAGGATCAGTGCCATACCTGCGATGCAGGCTGTCATAAAGCAGGCAGCGGTCCCTGCGATCAGGGCTCTCACTGCTCCAGAGGCAATGTCACGCTTTCTGCTCGGAGCTATGGATGCTGGAAGAGAAAGAGACTTAATTGGAGATTAAGTCAATTTAGAAACCCAAGTTTTTAGTCCATTCTTTAGAGACTGGACTCAGGTCAACCAAAAAGAAACAAGTCATGAAATTATCCAGAGGGCCCACAGAACACTGAGAACAAGGCAATGTCAATGTTACCAGGAAGAAACAGTCAACAAGATGATGTCTAGTTGCTATCACCATCTACGTCAATGCCCATGGCAGACATCAGTAACAAATGCCATGGGCCCCCAAGAACCCTTCAGATGGCTGTTATAACTCTATGAGCCCTGATAAACAAGTGACTGATGGTATTGGCTTGAGAGAAGCATCTGTATGCCTGAACATATTTATCTTGAATACTAGAGTGTGGATAGGAAAACTAGTCCAGAGCAGAGATAAACACAGGCCCCAGGGGACTTCACAGCTGAAGAGCCATTTTTCTGACAGAACACTAGAGAGCAGGACAGACTTGTGAAGTCCACAGCCGTGGTGGAAGAATATTCTTTTCACTTACTAAGTCCGCCGATCACTATTCCCAGAGAACCAAAATTGGCAAAACCACAGAGGGCGTAAGTCGCAATGGTCTCAGAACGAATCTGTAAACAAGCATAAACACTGATGTGTACATGATCTGACCACCCCTTCAGAAATCTGACACCCCAGCTGGGTCTCATTGGCTACAGGATTAATGCTGATAACCACACACACTGCAGACTGTCAGATAACCATTGATGGTTTCCTTGTGCTCCTCACCTTTGAGGGAGAGTGGAAAGAACGGTGTAGGCTCAAGAAACACTGAGAGCAGGCTGGGGATTAGAGGCCTTGAGGTCTAGAAAAGCTACTTCCTGCTCATTAAATAACTTGGAATGTTCCATATGACTTGGCTACCTGCCCCATTGTAGAAGGCACAGTACTAGCTGGTGGAGATGTGAAGCTGGTCTCAGAAAATATTTATACTATATATGTGCAGACAAAGGACTTGCTTGGAATATATGAAGAGCTGCTATAGTTTAACAAGAAGACTACTGTCCAAGTTTTGGAAGCATTGCTACAGGATATGCAAATTGGCAATAAGCATATGGAGCAACGGGGAGGTGCCAACCACTGCACGGAGGGCCAAAATAAATCCTCTTTAAGTGGATTTATTTTAGGTATTTTGTCAGTTACTGAAAGAACTAAATTTAAAAAGCAGCGACTGCCTATCCTAAGTTTGTCAGGATGTAAAGCGTCTGGGCTGCTTATGCATTGCATTAGGAGAGTCACACTAATGTGTTTGCTCTCCTGGTGAACCAGTGGTGTCTCACCGAGGTGACACATGCTGCCTGAATAGCCCTGGAGAAGAACACAGCCACAGCAGTGGCTACAAGGAAGAGCCCATCAACGAGACAGTGTCACACTCAACCGTCACCGTCTGTTTCTACTCCCGTGGGAGGAAAAAAAAAAAAAAACGCAGGCCACAGGAAGACTGCTTAGGAATGTGAGTGTGAATACAGGATACTCAGTGCACACTCAAAACATCACTCTTCGTCTACCTGGCACCATCAATGAGACCAGACTGATAAGTCACTTACCCTAAAAGTAAAAACGGTGTCACCTATACACTTGTCACAGCAAGTATGGAAAATGGACGCGTCAGCTTCACACTAGGATCCAGGTCTGAGAGGCCCCTGGACAGCAGATTGGGAAAAGGTGCTGCACCCTGCCCCAGACCCCATAGGCGACATTTCACGCTTCAGCAGCCGGAGCCCACTAGCCTCTTTCTGGCAGGAACCTGGCAGAGGTGTGTGCAGACGAGGCCGTTGTAGGGTTTTACCAGTAGAAACGGAGGCTGGGCCGATGCCACTTTCTTTTGCCCCCAAACGTAAATGATTATACAATGGAACGAGATGGACCATACTAAGAAGATAATGGCCTCCTGTGTGTGAGCCAAGATGCTCAGAAATTTGGGGTAACTGCTTTTCCCACTGCGACCCAACAATAGCAGAGATCGCCGAGCTGTTTTCACATGTACCCCATGTGCCTGCCTTTGGCTGGGCTCACTCCAAATGGAATCATTTCTACAGTTGGGGCTCCGCCTTTCCAACAAGCTTTTCAGAGAAGCCATTAGTACTGCCAGAACTGGCAGCTTGCTTTGCTCATTAACAAAAGCGCTTTCTCCTGACAACAGGGAAGTAGCAAACATGTCGGTTAATTTAGCCCATTGTTTACTCTGGGCAGGGAAACAAACTGCTTCAGATGGCAGCCAAACAATGAAGATGGCTGTCCACATCCTGTTCTTGGCTTACCACAAAAATGAACTGTGAGGACAGAAGACCCAGGAACCCCACTCCTATCTCATTTGGGGGCACAGAGCCCCTGACCGCAAAGTCATTCTCATGAGGATGCCCTGGGGAGGTGACTCCACTTATATAATCCTTATGTTTGGTTTCTGGGAGTCCAGGGAGGAAGTGGAGGTTTCTGGGTGGGCATCTCAATGCTGGGTGATAGGTTTAATGCTGGGGACGTTCACTCCACATGTTTTGTTTCAGAGACAGACTGTATAGTTAGAAATGTTCATTTCCCCGGTTTTTTGTTTTTGAGGTGATGACTCTGATCTTTGGAAGGAAATAAACTGGACACTCAGTTGCAAAGACATCTTCATCCAAGTTAAGTTCCACACTCCATCAAAGCCCAAGAAGGTGAGAGCCTCTTTGCATGATTATGGGGTGACTGACCCACAGTTTTCACTCACAGACAGAAGTATTTATTTTATCTTCCCCTCCTCCCTTTCATACCAGCAATTGCACCTCATTATCTTTTGAGGTTGATGAGGTTCAGGGTGTGTAGTCAGTTTCTTCAAAACCACGGTGTTGAAGAGGCCTTCACAGTCAGCCACCAGCTCCAAGAAATCAGTCCTGCTCCCAAAGACCTCGGTGCTGAAGGCAGGAGGTTAGAATCTTCAGGGAGGGACCCTCAACTGGAGAACTGCCTCTATTGGCTGACCTTCAGCATGTTTGTGGGTGTTTTCTTCATTGCTGATTGAGGTAGGAAGGCTTGGCCCCCTGTGGGCAGTACCATCCCTAGGCAAGTGGGCCTGGGCTAAGTAAGAAGGTGCTGAATGCGAGCCTGGGAGTAGCCAGGAATCAGTGCTCCTCTGTGGGCTCTGCCTCCAGGTTCCTGTCCTTGGCTTCTCTCAGTGATGAACTTTCTGGAAGTGCAACCCTCTCCTTTCCCAAGTTGCTTTGGGTCATAGCATTTATCACAGCAAGAGAAGAGCAGATGAGGACAGGAAGTCAGGCCCAGTAAAGGGAGTTAGGTCGCCAGACCACACCCTTGGAGGGGATATTGGGACTCTGTCCCTTCCTCCCTTCTTTACCTCCCAGTTACTTTGTGGTGAGCAGTCCCCCTGCTCTATGCTACCATGCTGATGAGCTGTTTTGTACAGAAGAACAACAAGGTCAGAGGATCATGAGCTGAAACCTCGGAAACTGTGAGCCCAGAGGAGCCTGCCTTATCATAAGCTGCCGACCTTGGATGTTAAGTTACTGGAGCACAAGGGTGGCTAGCAGAGGCCTGTGGTGTCCTCGGTGCTCTTGCCTTAGTACCTCCCACTCTGAGCACAGAGGGCACTGGACCAATCTGTGCACTAATACCTGTCCCAGCTCATAGGACCCTAGGACTGCTTTTGAAAAAAATAAAATTTATGCCCTGGCATAAGCTGTAGCATGCATGGGCAGCCCTTATATGGCGATTCTGTTGAACTTGTTCATATTCATGTTGGATTTCATGGTCTAAGTTGGTGAGGATGACTGACCAGGATTCTTCCTCAAGAGGGCACCAAATCTGATTACAGGTGTGCTTATAGTCTTTAAATTCCCTCCCCCCTTCCCTTCTTCCCTTTCTTTCTTTCGTCACACACATATCACATGGTCAAGATAACCTGACTGAAAATTATGCTGTGCTCATTATGAGTGCTATGAGACCAAGTTCTTGGATTGCTCCACTCTGCTGTCCGTCATGTTCCTGACAGACAGAGCTACAGTCACCATGTATTTATGTGATAAAATTCATACATACCGACATATATTGCTGTACGCCATTCACAAATTTGGGTCCGGCTGCTTTTCTCAAACTGATCAACTTTGAGAGGTGGTCATAAGCCACAAATTCATTGAAGAATGTCTTGTAACCTATGAGCTTGGCAACCATAAAGCTGTCTTGCCAGTCGACTCCCATCATGAAGGAAAAGGGCATGAAGATGTAGGAACAGAGGAGCTGCAAGAGACAGGTGTTGGCACTAAGTGGTTTGCCTCTAACTCTGCCACCCCGTCCCCTGCAGTGACTGGACTGTTCCTGCCTCTTCTGGGCACAAAGAACCCCTTACACTGAGTTGCCCTTCTTTATGTATCAGGAGCATATGCTTGATCCTCAAAAAACTGGTGTCAAGGCTCGATTCCCATGTAGTGGTGTTAATGGATGCACAGCCCTTAAAATCAATGAGTATCTTTCTTAGATATTGCATTAGCTCTCTGTGGAATGCATTAACTTGAGAGAACATTTGTTTGAAGACGGTCAGCTCCTTGGTCCCCCCTTTTCATTTTCTCTGTCATGTGTGGGTCTTACCAGATATGACCCTCACACCGATGGTGGATTTTCAGCCTTCAGAATGGCAAGATAAACAATTCTTTTTTCCTGATAGGCTTCTCAATCAAGTGTTCTGTTACAGCATAGAAAGCAGACTGAAGCAAGAACTGGGTCATTGGGAACAGCACGTATTCTGGGGAGGTCAGCAGAAAATGACTGCTCTGGGGAAAGAGGGTGACAGAAGACAGCACAGGGCAAGATGACGTGTGTGTGTGTGTGTGTGTGTGTGTGTGTGTGTGTGCGCGCGCGCGCGCGTGCGTGCGTGTGATGGGTGTGTCCAGAGTGTATGAGAGAGCATGACGTAGTTGGTTAGGAAAGGCGGCTGCACTTTCATGACTTGTTTTCTGGGACCAGGGCTCCCTCTGTAGCCCACACTGGCCTTGAACTCATGGCCTCCTAAGTGATAGAATAAAAGATGAGCCACTGTCCCTGGCTTCTAAACTCCAAGATATTCAGAAACAAAACATGACAGAGTCATACCTCAAAACTCAACTGTGGGTAGTCGAACATGTTTCCAAACCAGGATAGGGCTGAGTTCACAAAAGACAGCAAGGCCAGGAAGGCAATCAGATTCACTGCGATGTTTGCCACCAGGGGGATGGACGAGGATGCACCCTGTGTTGCCGCCTCCAGGAAATTTCTTGAATCGCTTTGTTGAAAAGTGGAAATTCCAGAATTACCATGGAGTATCTCTGAATGGATGCTCCAGCACAGCCATGGCCCAATCACAGTTGCCGGGCATGAGGTGAACCCTTAGACGCAGACCTGGGTCAAAGTCCTCAGGCTCTTACAGCCTCAGAATCACCACGGGGCTCAAGATTGTTACCCCCAGTGGGGATGTGGACGCCACTGCTGCATCACCCTTGGAGATTGAATCCTGGGCTCCATGCATGCTAAGTATCATACCCATTACCACCTCTAATCCAATAGTGCTTTTATTTTATTTTTAAAGATTTATTTATTATGTATACAATATTCTGCCTGCATATATCCTTACAGGTCAGAAGAGGGCACCACATCTCATTATAGATGGTTGTGAACCACCATGTAGTTGCTGGGAATTGAACTCAGGACCTTTGGAAGAGCAGCCAGTGCTCTTTAACCTCTGAGCAATCTTTCCATCCCCCAATAGTGCTTTTTTAACTTAGGGATATTTATAATAAAAAACCCAGAGGTGACAAAATTGTATAAATTTAAAAACTATTTATCAAAAGTCATTACCAGGGAGTATTTATAGAATTGCCTGGCTCTAAAAACTAACAGTTGAAACAAAGCCCGTATCACTCCACTTCCTTTAAGACTGAGTCACTTTAGCCGGGCAGTGGTGGTGCACGCCTTTAATCCCAGCACTCGGGAGGCAGAGGCAGGCAGATCTCTCTGAGTTTGAGGCCAGCCTGGTCTACAGAGCGAGTTCCAGGACAGACAAGGAAAGAAACCCTGTCTTGAAGCCCTCCCACCAACAGATTGACTCCTACTGCGGGCTCTTCTTTGATCTCCCATTAACCCTTGTAATGTCAGAAGTCTACCCTTAAATCTACCCACCTCCCCCACTATACTGATCACCTACGTGGCTGCCTCCTTACACAGCATGCCTTATGTAATATACCATGCAAATCTTCATGGTTCTGACTCTAAATGGAGCCTTCAGGGTGCTATCTCTTATCCCCATTATTTAGGCCAAAAGTATTTCATATTTTGGTGTTTGGGATAGTTGCATTATCCATAACAAGGGCTCTTGTGGGACGAGGGTAAGGCTTAAAATGTAACTTTATAAACTGATATTTTATATGTACCTGATACACATGACTTGAGAGTAATTAGATATTTATTATTTTCTATTACTTCTCATATGAGCATGATGAATGTGCCAAGGTCATAGGACACATAGGTCATGGAGTTACTTTTGTCCTTCTGCCTTTCAGTGCCCTCTGAAATCACAGGTCTTCAAGCCTGGATGGTGAGTGGCTTTACCTGCTGAACCCTCCCGCAAGCCCTATGCCATAATTTAAATAACCCGTGCATAAAACAAAGCCGAGTGGCACAAATTTTCCACTTGTGGCATTGGGTCACGTAATGGGATACTTATCAACATCTTAGCTCCTGGAGCCCCTTTGCCGGTTTATTTCTTTTTTGTAGAACAGGAGAATGAAGTAGCGTTTTGACTCCACAAGTGACCTGGGAAGCAGCCGTTTTGTGACTTCCCAACAGTGTTAAAGCAGGGCTCAGCGAACACTGGTGTATTTACACAGAAGCGCCTTCTTAACGGACGCTTCAGAAGCAGGTGTGTAGGAAGACTTTCCTGAGTATTAAAAGACAGGTTGTTTTGTTTCTTAAACTCTAAGGAGTCACTGGGAAATTGAATGTCATATCACTCTAAAGCCAAGATCGGCTGTGCTTCCTTCTCCAGCCTGTGCGATTATAAATTCAGTAATCTGTCGACTTACCCATTTTCAATTTTCATGGCATTCTTGAGGGTCACTTTGGGTTTCTCTGTTTCTGGCCAGAAGAGTTTGGCTACAGCCAGGGACGCAGGTGCAGACATGACTGAGGCGGTTAGCAGGTGTGTGGAGGACACCTGTGGAAAAGAAGAGGCCCCTTCTAGCCCGTGCCAGAGAACAGGGTCTCCTGGGAGGTCTTGTAGAATAGCCGCTCCCGGTATGCCCAGTCCTGCCGCCTCGGGAGACAGAGGTCAAGACAGGAATTCATGTCAATTGACACCTCCGTGGAAAAAGCACAACACCCAAATCTGGTCATTTGGGTTGAGAATTAATCCTGCGTTGTAAGAATTTTCTTTCTTTCTTTTTTTTTTTTTTTTTTTTTTTTTTTTTTTTTTTTTTTTTTTTTTGCTTTTTCGAGACAGGGTTTCTCTGAGGCTTTGGAGCCTGTCCTGGAACTAGCTCTGTAGACCAGGCTGGTCTCGAACTCACAGAGATCCACCGGCCTCTGCCTCCCGAGTGCTGGGATTAAAGGCGTGCACCACCATCGCCTGGCTCGTTGTAAGAATTTTCAAAGATTTCTTAGCCTCTCTGTTGTCTCTCTGAACATTCTGTTGTGTAGTGACATTTTATTTGTATTTTAATAAATAAAGCTTGCCTGAAGATCAGAGAGTAAAACAGCCACACTGGTCAGCCTTACAGACCAGACCGCAATAACACACACCTCTAATCCCAGTAGATAAGGAAGTTGCAATAGAAACCGGGTGGTACCTGCCTTTAATCTCAGTGGTGCACACGTTTAAACCCAGCCCCAGAGAGGAATATAAAACGGGAGGAGACAGCTCTCAGTGTCGGTCTCATTCTGAGATTCCTGGAGGCAGACTGAGGTTCAGGTAAGAGCCAGAGGCTGACTGCTTTGCTTTTCTGATCTCCAGGTTGAGCCCCAGTTTCCCTCTCTGAGTTTTTATTAATCCTGCTTCACCGCTGTCCCCTGCATCTTGTCACATCCTCAGTCCAGATGCTGGAGTCTGAGGTGGAAGGAAGATGGAGAAAGGGCCTCCGGGTCGTGTGCAGAGATGGATGGTCCCTCCCCCTGCCTCTTCTCTCTCGAAACCCTATCTGTCTTCACACATCATTAACGCACCTCTCTCCTTCGTGGTGTAAACTACTTCTTCTTCCTCATTGCTGGTCTACTCCCTTCTAGCCTGTCCAACCCTGGAACTATTCTGGATTTTTCTTCCCCACTGGGAGGTTTAATCTTGTCAACTTGACTGCATGTGGTGATTTGAAAGAAAATGGCCCCCAAAGGGAATAGCACTATTAGGAGGTGTGGCCTTGTTGGAGGAAGTGTGTCACTGTGGGGGCGGGTTTGAGGTGTCATATGTGCTCAGGATACTGCCCAATGTCTCAGTCCACTTCCTGTTGCCTACAAGATGCCGGACTCTCAGTTACTTCTCTAGCATCCTGTCTGCCTGTATCCCACCATGATGATAGTGGGCCAAATCTCTGAAAATGTGAGCCATCTCAATTAAACATTGTTTCTTTATAAGAGCTATCATGGTCATGGTGTCTCTTCACAGCAATGGAAACCCTGACTAAGACACTGCATCTAGCCTCAGGCACTTCTGTGAGCAATTTTCTTGATCAGGTTATTTGAAACAAAATGATTCACACTAACTGGGGACCTCACTTTATGGTTGCAGCCCAGATAAAAGGACATGGAAGCATACTTGACTTTTTGCCTGTTTGCTCTCTCTCTAAGACAAGTCCATCCATCCATCCGCTGTGGCACTCCTCCACTGGTATTACAACCTACTTCATGTTATGAATCGTAATGTAAATATCTGTGTTTTCCAATGGTCTTAGGTGATCTCTATGAAAAGATCATCCAACCCCAAGGGATCACGACCACATGTTGAGAACCACTGGTTTAGACTGTTTTGGCTGATGTCAGTAATGGGTTTTGTGTTTCCCCCAAATTGAAATTTTTAGGCAAAATAACCGTGTCGTATAATTTCACTTTGTAGTGGTTGATATAGTTACAGGAAGGTGGCAGCAATATGGAAGCGAAGACATCAGTCTCCTTGGGGTCGCTATGTTCAAACACCAAAGCAACAGTGGCTACTTTTGTCACGCTAACAAGGGGGAAACTTTCTTGGTGTCATTTTCCATCAACAACAGGAAAGGGAAAGAAACAATAAAGAAGTAGGAGATCAGACTTACTTAATTATATCCCAAACATTCTTACCCCGAAAGAGATGTAGGCACCCAATACGCTTCCAGCGATCGTAGCGAAGCCAGCTGTCATAATGGCGTGGAGTTCTGACCTGGTGACATGTGGTAAATACGGTTGGACCAGCAGTGGAGACTCTGTCTGGAAACAAAAGCTAAGTGTTACCTTTCAGATGCTTGACACTGTATTCCCTATTGCAGTCTTAGAGAGACTCTGAGACCTTCTCCAGAGGTCACCAGGAACTCTGGAAATGCAAATTCTCCACCTGGAACCAGAAACTCTGAGAGTGCCCCTGCCCCCCACAGTCTGTGCTTTCCAGGTGATTCTGGTACCCAACTCCTTGGGGCTCCTGGCTTCAAATGCCAAAGTAACCGGGAGCAACTTTTGTTCATATTTTCACAAGGAGCAGTTTCCTGGTCTCTTCAATGGTGATGAGAAATAAGATCGGTAACAACAGAAAAGAAGAGACCGAACGTTGTGTAAGTTAATTAGACTCCGAAGATCCTCACTGCAGAGAATCCATGCACCCAAGGTGCTTCAGCTTTTGCAGCACGTCCAGAACCATTGCTGTCCTGGTCATTTGAACTCTAGATCAGTGTGCATGTGTAGTCCTGGGTAAATCTTGTAATATGTGGGGATATTTAAACAGAGTCCTCCACCCTACTTTGGGCTGGATGCTATGAGGACTTGGGATATTTTCCTGAAGATTGGCCAAGTATCTCCACCTAGCATTCCGGCCTTATAGACTGGAGATTTCCAAACCACTATAACTTTCTGTCTTCAAGATGATCTTGACAGACTCATGCATGTTTTGTGGAAATAGAGACCATTATAGATAAAAAAAAATAAAAGCAGGTATCTATGGACCCTTTCATGACTGAGACTCTGACAAGCCAAGGTACAGTGGAATAGGCTTGAATCTCATTACAAAGGGCAGGCAGCCCGCAATGTGGGCTCTCCATCAATAACAGCAGCACTTTGGGCATATTAACTGTCAAATTGAGCGCCACAGACGCATGCGTGCAATTTTACAATTTTCTGCTCATTATGTCTAATTGTTTTGTGAGATTGAATGTGTTGAGTCTCAATTTATAGACTAAATAGGAGCCCAGTATGCGAGACCTTTTACCCCACAGGTACCAGCAATCATCTCAAGATGGTGCCTTAATTAGTCCTGAGAGAGTTTATGACTGTAATTATTATAATTTCAGCTCCTAGGGAAGGAAGCATTACCACCACACACACTAAAGACCGCTTCAGGCTACTGAGCCAGCCTTACCAAGAAGGCTCAGCCTGCCTTGAGCACTGTAAACCTGGGACTTGGGGCCATGCATTTTTCTGTGGTATGGTTTTTGCCTCAAGTCCACTTTATTTGGGCAGTTGCTGGCAGGATTCCCATGTCCTCATTGGGGGATTCCATGATTCCATTTTCCCCGAAGCTATGTATCCTGAGTGATGCAGCTCGTTGCCATTCCTAACCTGTCCGTGGCTTAGGTTTGCTTCAAAGTTGAGGGATTCAGTTCTTTGTTTAAAGGCCCTCAGACAAAGGGGTGCTTATTCATCTGATGGGTTAGTGAAGTGAGGATGGTAGACTGAAAGCTTATCTTTGAGGAGAAGAAACAAATCTGAGGCATTTTCTGCAGGCTCAGTGAAGGTGGATGGCTAAACACGTCAGGGATGAGTTTGCGTGTGTGCCTGCAGGACGGTTGGTGGGTGGCTTTGTCTTCTTCATCATCACAGGCATTGCAGTGGGGAGCGAGAGGGTCCCTACCCACTATCTGTAGCTCAGACGTCTGAGGTGAACAATCACGAGCCTCTGCAGAGCTGGCCAAAGGCCCCAGGAATGGATAAAGGTTTGTGGAGAATGTGTATAAAGAAGCCCTATGCTTTGATAAAAATAATGGTGTTCTCTCTCTGAGCTTTCAGTAGCTCAATTCCATGCTAACATAACCTCCCTCCTTCCCCTTTCTATACATACAAACATGCACACACACACATGTGCATGGTGCTAGGGATTTCTTATTTCATGCCCTTCACTCCACCCCGAAGAGACGATGCATCCCTGAACTCGTCTTCATCTGTTTTGGAAAGAGAACAACCCCATCAGCAGCTGCTCTGCTTTGCTTGGTTTCTGTGATCACAACTTACTTGCCCAACAAATATGTTGCCGGCAGCAACGACAGACTCAATGGGGGATGACCCCATAGTGACAAGCATCAACCACCCAACCTAAAAGAAAGAAAAGGACCAAGTCAGCAAAGAATTGTTTATATAGCAAAGACTTAACAGTCGAGTGAACATCTCACTGTGTTAAGACACTGAGGTCTTTAACGGTTGATGGCAGATTGGTGATTGGCGATGGGCTGAACATGCCTGAGACTCCTCCAGACAGGGTCAATCAACCCAAGTCTTCCTACTCGAGTCTAAGTCTGCACCATTGTATCATTTTGAGCACTATAGAAATGGGTTTCTGCAGATTAAATAAAAGTAATGAATAAGTCATTACTACCACTGACAGAAAGCTTTTCTGTGTCTGAGAAGGACTGTAAGCAACAGACCTGAGTGATCCATCTATTCTTGGCTCTTTGGAACAGATGCTATTGTTCTCCGTATTGCAAAAGAGGAGACTAAGGCACAGAGCCGTTATTCAAGGCTAGCCCACAGGAAGTACTAAGACGGACGTGACTGAAAGGGTTTTCCCTATTTAATTCAAATGAGCACGTTTTTGGGGGTTCACTTTTGTATGGCTTTGTGGCATAGTTAGTTATAGAGAGACCCCCAGATATCTACATATTAAAGGTCTGGTCCTCAGCCACAGTGTTATTAGGAAGAGGAGGCATTTAAGGGGTGGAGCCTAAGGCAAGGCCGGAAGTTGTTGGTGGCCATCCTTGAAGAGATCCTGGGGCTCAGTTGGTCTCCCTCTGTTCTGATTTCTAGGCATGAAGCCAGTATTTTGTTCTGCCTGACACTCATTTTTTACTTTTTATTTATTTATTTATTTATTTATTTATTTATTTATTTATTTATTTATTTATTTTTGTTTTTTTTTGTTTTTCGAGACAGGTTTACTTTTTATTTATGCATGTGTATATTTGTACACGTAGCTGTGGCCACATGTGTACAAGTGCTGACAGAGGCCAGAAGATGTCAGTGGAGCTGACCGTGAGCCCCTGGTTTTGAGTGATGGGAACTGAACTCAGTTCGAGCAGAAAATGTTCTTAACAACTGAGCCATCTCTCTAGCCCCCCCGTGTCCTGACAAAGATGAGAAGTCAATTGTTGGGGCGGCGAGAGTATGACTTACTTGCTTAAAAAAATTCTATGCTTACAAAAATCTCTCAAGAGCAAGAGCAACATCTTTTTGTTTCTGCTTCTGCACTACCTGCAAGGCCTGGAGGACCTTGTGAGAAGCCAAGGCTATGGACCTATGTAGAAACCACAAGGAAACAGCAATGCTGCTTCCCTGGGCAGGCATTTGACCTCTGTTCCCTCTCTGCAGAAGTAACGTCTGTGGTTTCATGGACATGTCCAGTGGGTTGCAAGTCACAGTCCCTTTGAAGGGCACTGAGGCAAAATTCTTTTTTTTTTTAATGGAACGCTTCATGGATTTGCATGCCATCCTTGCACAGGGGCCATGCTAATACTCTCCGTATCGTTACAATTTTAGTATATGAGCTGTCGAAGCGAGCATGGTAACATTCTTGATATGGATGCATGCAGGATTATGGGTAGGATTCTAAGAACTTAGATGATGGTGGCAGAGGAGAGTCTAGAAAGATCTGATGTATTCTCAGTGCCTGAGTAACGGACTTTGAATCTGAACTAACTCTCCATCAGTACATCCCAGAGAAGTAGAGTCTGATTTCAAGAGAGAGAGGAGAGAGGCCGTTCTAAAGCGCCTCTCATCCCAGTACCTTTCTGACGACCCACTGCATTAATCCCACGTAGTAGAGCACGGACATCACAGTGCTGAAGAAGACCACGATGGGCAGGACCTGTGGGTGGGGTGGGGGTGAAAACGTGGTCACTGGTGGATGCAAAAAGTACCATGTATTCCCTACTAAGCTTCCCCTCTGCCTCCCTTTTGACCCTAGATGTGCCATAACAGAAGCAAAGTCCCTCTGAGCTACAGATGTCTCCACCCAGCAGTTGTCCACTGGACAGCATCCGACTCTTTAAGTTCTTTATGGGGTTGGTTTGAGTGTGTCTCCTAAGGTTCACATGGTAGACATTTAATAAGCATCTGGGATGGAGTCTTTGGGAAGTAATTAAGATTAGAGGAAGTCAGGGGCTGGAGGGATGGCTCAGTGGTTAGGAGCACTTGCTGCTCTTGCAGAAGACAGTTACGGCTCCCAGCACCCACATGACAACTCACAACTGCCTGTGACTCCAATCCCATAAGGTTTTTTTAAATAAAATGAACCAAGAAAAAAGATTAGACAAAGTCATGAAAATGGAACGGCCATAACAGAAATAATGGCTCTCCTTGGAGTCTGCTCCTGCCCTACCTCACCCTTCCCCGCTAGTCCACAGCAAGACACCAACCAGGGAAATTTGTGCAGGGATCTGATTTGTAAAAAATCTATTAAAATATCCCTAAAAACACATTGTGTCTACAGCGTTAGCGTTCCTTTAATTTTAACAGGCAGGCAGAGAAAAGATACCTGGAGTTACCTTAAATGCGAAGAAGTGATCTGTATACTTCTCCCCGAAGACAAACATAGCTCCGGCATCAGTGTACCCCAGAAAAGTCTGAGAGAGAGAGAGAGAGAGAGAGAGAGAGACAGACAGACAGACAGACAGACAGACAGACAGACAGGTCATTACAAACCATGAGCCACAAGCCACAGGTGAGCCTGAGCCCCTGCAGGGATGGATGAGGGCCAGCAATGCTATCAGGCAGATTTGGGAAGTTCATGTTCTCAGCATTGCTCCTCCAGCTAACGCTATGAAGCCTCCTTTTAAAGCATCCCAACATCTAGACTTTCTGCCACTTCTGACACTTAGTCTGCCTTGCTCTGACTGTGGTCATCGGCTCCCATAAGTCATAGGTGCTACATGAGGATGGCCCTAGTTACCACCAGACACAGAGGAAGGCCTGTTCTCTATTTGGGGGAACTATCTCAGAAGTGTGCCACCCCTTGGGCAGGGTGATGGGACGGCAGGGAAAGGGGCGTGGCCAATGGGTGACACAGGTAGGGGCAGCAGCCGGCTTAATCAGCTACGTAGATGAATGTATTCGAGACAAGCAGCAAATCTAATTTGTGCTATGGAATTAAAATTAGGGCACAATATTACAGATAAATTACCTACTTAAAAAAAATGTCCTGAGGGTTACACCCAAATGTTAAAAGTACAAGAACGCAAAGAAATCTTTTTTGGATAAGCTCTTGTGAAGCTCAGGTTGGCTTTTTACTTGCTTTATAGCCAAGGCTGGCTTTGCATTTCTGACCACCTGTTCTGGATCACCCAGTTTTCTTTTGAACTGCTCACCTGAACTTGTTTCCCCAGCCAATCAAAAGCAATAAATCCAGGCTTAGTTCTAAGAATTAAGAGCCCAAGAAGAAACTGTAATCCGATTCCCCAAAAGACAGGCCTCCAGTAAACCTGCGGAGAAAGATGGAGACCATTACATATTGCGCTAACTTCATTCACTATTGTAACGAGACTTAAAGAAACAACAAAACATTGGTCATGCAGAGACAGCTTTCGGAAGTGGCCACAGACCCCTTTTGGTTGTAGTTTCCTGATTAGGAAGTTAAGGGTGACCTCAACATAGATGTCCAAGGGGCCACTGTCCCCTTAGGAGCATTCTTACATGTGATTGGGGCAGCCAGGAGCAGAGAATGTTTTTCCAATTGATTAAATGTGTTCTTTGACAACTTCATACATGTACATAATCACGCTGATCACCCTCACTCCCTAGCCTTGCCTGTCTCCATCCCATCCTGTCTATCCCGCTTATCCTTACAAATCTTTCTCACATTCCTTTCTGTTTACTTGGTTTCATAACTCACTGAGTTTAAACAGGGCGGTCTGTGTGACCGTGGATTGGAGCTATCCACTGAGTCTGGTGGGTTCAGCAGTGGGCATACAACTGAAGACAATGACCATGCCTTTCCCAGAATTTATCAATAGCCTGAAACAATGCAGGGACCCATGAATTTGATGCACATACAACTATCTGGGAAGAGCTCAATAAAGGATCAGGTTGACCTGTGGCCGTATTTGTTAGGAATTAGCTCTATTACATTAATTGAAGTGGGAAGATTTGCCTACTGTGGGTGACTCCATTCCCTACACAGGCTCTCCTGAACTGTGTAAGGGTGGAGAAGGGAGCTGAGCTCAAGCATGAATGCACTGATTTATTGCTTTCCGCTCTTGACTGTGTATAATATGACTAGCGGCTTTATGTTCTTGCCACTTTAATTATCCAACAGTGGTGGGCTATAACCTGGAAGTGTGAAGAAAATAAACCCTTTCTTTCTAAGTTGATTTTGTCAAAGCAACAAGAAGCGAAACTAAGACAGACCCCATACAAATAAACTCAATGCAAAGGTTGTGTAGTGCCTTGAATGGCATTTCGGAGCCCTACTCCCTGTCTCTGGATCCTCTGTTTGTCTTGCCCCCTCTTCCACAGTGTTCTCTGAGCCTCAGAGGGGATGTTAGAAATGTCCTCAGCTGTCACCCATTCTCAGCAGCATGGGTAGCAGCAAGTCTGCATTCACCCACGGCTCACTACAAAGAGACTTCAGAGAACCGTTCTGTAATACATGCATATATCAGGGCTGCATCCACTCTGTATAAACCTTGGTGCAAAATCTGAGAACTTATGTAACTGTGAAGTCCTGAGAAATACCTTGGACACAAAGAATTGTCTCCGAGACACCCGGTCAAATTGTAAAAGTTACACGTACAATTATTTCTTCACTTGGAAAATGGAAAGGTAGAAATTGATTTTTCTGTGTTCAAAGGTTGTTTATCTGACAATTTATAACTGAATTAGATGAAATTCGGCTCAGTTGAGAGACTCTTGTTCCCCAATAAAGGGAGCAAAGACCTCTATTGCAGACCAAGGATGACAGAAGAAACGGACTGCTGTCTACACTTCTCTCAGAGCAGAAATGAGTGACCTAAAATCTTGGGATTGATAGCACAGAGAATGGAGATGTTCCTCTGAGCAGGGCAAATACTTTTCACTGTATTAGGTCAACTCGGTCTCTGATTAATGTTTCTTCTGTGGGTCACCCTTTCAGTCAGAAAGGACTTAGGACTTCTGTAGCCTGCCATTGTGATTTGTAGGTAAAAGCTTTTAGTCTTAGAATTCAAACCCATCTCATGGGCTGTAGACTGATTACAAAAAAAGGAGAAAAAGGGGAGGGGGGTTGAAAATTGGATGCAAGAAGGGAGGAGTGTATAAGGACAAATTTTGAGAATAAAAAAAGCCCAAATCATAAACAGCATTTCCATAAAACACAGGATTGAAGACTGGTAGACGGCTTAGTTAGCATGTGCAAAGCCTAGCGTTCAGGTCCTCGGTTCTCTTATAAATTGGGTATTGCTGCACCTGTTTTGATCTCCAGCAGGAGGATCAGAAGTTCAAGGTCATCCTTGAAAGAATTCAAGGCTAGCCTGTGACATACAAGTTCCCATCTCAAAACTCAGAAGTACAGGGTTGAGTAGAACATGTGTCAAAGGGGATGACTTTCCCTGAGTGGGCAAGAGGGATGTTTGACCTGTGTAACCGAAAATTGCTAGAAATAAAACAATTCAGACAAGCACCTTCATTTTCTCGCCCCCTCAAGGACTTGCCGGGGGTGGGGCGGTGGGGAGAAAAATCTGCCGAGTTAGATTCTTTCTCAGCCACTATTTTAGAGTCTTATGCTCTCCTCGTCCCGGGACCAGTCTGTACTTACTCTGGTTGGATGTTTGGAAAAGAGAAATAACAGGATAATGTACATCACGAGACCGCCAAAGGACACCAGCTGCTGATTGCCCAATTTGGCAGTGTCAAGGATCAACCAGAAAATGACGGCCAGGATTAATGAGCTCCACATCACCCTGTGAGAACAAGAGTAACACGATGAGGCCAATGCTAACAAGTGAAAACTGTACTGAGAGACCGTGCCCCAGAACCGGAAGCTCTGCTTCAGCCGCTTGGCTACAGCGACATCCGTCCCTCCATGAGCATCCCAGAGGAGAGTGGGTGTTTGTACAGAAGTGTCTGGTCTCTGTCTATAGGGTCTTTGAGAGACACATTCACCTTTTTCTGTCAGTTTTGGGGTGGGTGTTGACTTCTTCCCTTCACGAGAGAACGTGTTTTCTGTATTTAGGAGCTGAGTCAGACTTTGGGTCCTATCTTCCCTCATGAGAGTCTGGTAGACATGATAGGTGATTCATGGCTCCTGGACGAAGAGGCCATTGTGTGGGGATGATGAGCTGATGACCTAGACTGAAGATGGGGGGAGTGTCCAGGGTAGCCCACGTGGTTCTCAATGGAGAGAACCAGCCCTGTGAACACCCGACAGGGCCATCTCCAAGGAGAGGATATCTTGTGGTGAGAATCCGAAGAAAAGCCCTGGGAATCGTTGTGGGTTCTTTTAAGGGGGAGTCAGGTCCCCAGGAGCCAGCCCCATTCCTAGAGCGGGAAGCCCCTCCCCAAGTCAGAGCTATCGATGTCCTTATCTTCGTACTGGCTTTGAGGCAAGCCTAGAGTAAGGACATTGGGAGAAAGAAAAGATGGGGCGTTAGGCTGAGTCTTCTTCAGACAGAGATGGAAGGAACACCTCAAACTGCAACTAGACCTGTAGTCATTCGATCATTAGCTAAGCGTAAGCAAAGGGGTTCTAAGGCTTTTACATTTTTGTACAAATGGAGATAGATATTTCCCACTAAATAAAATGTGCCAACGGGAAAAAATGTCATAATTTTAGTCCAAGGCTTACACAAAACCTTGTGTGCTAAATCTTTTTAAAGATTTTTAAAGATAAAGATTTTTTTTTTTGAGACAGGGTTTTTCTATGTAGACCTCACTGTCCTGGAATTCACTTTGTAGATCAGGCTGGTCTTGAACTCAGAGAACTGCTTGCCTCTGCCTCCCAAGTGCTGGGATTAATGGTGAGAGCCAGCACTGCCCAGTAAGATTTAGTTTTTAAGGAGCAAAAGGCATAGAAAGAAATGAGAGGAATTGAGAACCTAATCTAAAAATTATTGAATTCAATAGTCAATAAATAAGTGCAAATAATGGGTATCAGTTGGTCCAACTTTTAAATATATATTTGTATATAGATAGACAGATATACATATACATAATATTTATGTTCATTGTGCATTGGAAACACACACAAACACATGCATGCACACGTGCACACACACACACAAAGCCCCAAACAAAATGCTGAGTTATCATGTCATCTTGGTCTTCCTTTACTGTTTGAAAACTATAGATAAATAAATAAATAATAATGAATCATATATAATATGATAATAAGTATTAAGTGAAACAAAACATTCAAGATCGAATGTAATCCATGATTTCTATTTATTAAAAGAATTTAATGAGATCATACATAACTATATACGAAAGTGCGAGCTCACATAGTCATCAGGTCTTTACTGTGTTGGACTTATAAGCCAATTTTTAAGCCAGCACTGAAACCAGATGGCATCGTGCAGTTCTCTGACCTGGGTCAAGACAGACACTACTGATTGATCATGATCTCATTCTACGGATAAGGTTGAAAGAGCTAACGCATCCCTGTATGTCCAAAATATTGCTTTGTCCTATATTCTTGGCTAATTCTTAATGTGTAGATATCTAGGCATCTCTCTAATACAAACATGAAGATAAGCAGCTTGTATCTGGACATTTACCATCGAACCAAGGGCTTGCTGGTACACCTAAATAGCTTCCATATGATCCCTTATCTCACCCTGCATTTCTTGTTTGCCAAATGGAGGTATGATAGCAGATTGCTCTTGAGGTTATTTCTAGCATCAACATCCCATAAATGAGGATGGAATTTTAGAACACAGTTTTGGAACGGTGTTGGAGAGAGCCAGCAGTAGGAGAGAAAGATGTATTTACCATTTCAGCCAGAACCAATGCCTGTCGAGAAGCCTTCTGCCTGGAGACAGGAACTCATCAATTTGCTGCTCATATTTGGCTATCAAGTGATCCCAGATAACAAAGAAGATGGTAACCACGGTGATAACAAAAAGAGGCAGGGCTCTGTGGAAGTTTAGTACACAGGCTGCAATCACCAGAGCCAGGAAAACTGTCCAGGAGGCAAATTAAGACGGTTAATATTACCACACCAGGGGTACTGGGCTTCCAGCCTGGGTCTGATTTAGGCAAGGGGTGGCGTAATTAGGCACCCACGGAATGCAGGGCTGCTTTGGTGGAGGCTGCTTTTGGTTTTTCTGAGATAGGGTTTCTCTGTGGCTTTGGAGCCTGTCCTGGAACTC
>NC_022018.1:59382827-59383498 GCF_000317375.1 Microtus ochrogaster
TAAAAAGTCAGCAAACAATGGCCCACAGGTTCAGTCTGACTTGCGAGGGAAGTGGCATTTGCTGTGCGTACTTGCACCCTTTAATCAAGCATCACCGCAGTGCAGCCAGGTCTTTCCACTTACACAGTATCTGTGGTTATATTTTTGTTATAACGGCAAGGTTGAAGGTCCAGTATGGCCAGACCTAAAAGACTCTCTGGCCTGTTGGAGGGATGCTGGCCCACCCTTGCTGTAGCTGCCCCAGCTGTTTGGAAATCATCACACTCTTGGCTTTGATGATGTAGCATTCTTCTACAGATGCCTATGGGCTTAGTGGGAAGGTTCACATTTTTTAGAGCACGTTTTTGCTTTGGAGGCTGAAGTGTGGGCCCAAAGGTCCCGGGTCTTACTCTGCCTTCACTCCTACATTTATTTTTGTTCTTGTTTAACCTGTGTTCACTGCAAAGTCTGCCAGTTGTCCAAGTATTCTGCATTTGCATTAGCCAACGTGCTTCCTTGAAAACACATCACAATAACAAGGGCTCTGTAAGCCCCAAGAGTAAGGTAGTGCCATGGTTTGACTGTATCCCCCTGTAGTTTGTATGTTAGAAATTTAATTCCCACATTCAAATAGTGATAGTAGCAGAGGCGAAGCCTTCGGGGAAGTAATTGGAATTAGATGAGGTCCTGAG
>NC_022018.1:59384841-59393784 GCF_000317375.1 Microtus ochrogaster
AAAAAAAAAAAAAAAAAAAAAAAAAAAAAAAAAAAAAGACAAACACGGAATAAAACACACAGGAAGTAGATGCGGCTGTGTCCTTGGCTTAAGAACTGTACCCTTTTTGACGTTCATCTTGGTCATCATCCTCCATGTCTTCTTTGTTTCCTAGAGACTCCTGCTCAATCGTGATCTGCCTGTCACCCTGGAGATCAAACGTAGAGCAGAGAGGATAATGAGAATCCCGGCACCATGGACCCTGGACTCCTTTGCTCAGCATTCAGGCAAAGAATGTCCAACAGTCCTTTTAAAATTATTATTCAAGAAATGGCTCCCCTCATCTACTTCTCAAGCACCTTTTCCCCTTTATAATCATAAGAAATTAGGGATCATACACCCCACCCCTATCACCACCATTTTTTTTTTTTTTTGAAAAGGGAACATGTTTGTAGTTCTGATTTTGTTCCCGTTTCTGCTGTAATCATTCAACCCCAGACACCAGCTCTGGTTTTAGGAAAGGCTAAATGAAGTTAACCACAAAGGCTGTGCAATTCTCCCTTTATGTTGAACCGTCTCATTTCCAGAGTCCTGAAACCAAACCAAGGCTTTGCTTGCAGATACGAGCACCGCCTCATCCTTCAAGAGCTGACAGGCTCCCCTTGGGACTCACAGGAGTGTTGCCTTCCCCGAACAATTTAAGGGTAACGTGCACCCAAGCCACTTTTCATTGACAGTTTTTCCAGGAACAGTATAAACTTTCTCCCAAATACCCATGGCCTATTCTGTTCCCAGAGTAGCTCCTTCTCTCCATCCCACAATAACTCTTCAGCTGGTGAAGCTGATTACTGTATGTAGCTGGGAAACATTCAGGTGGACTAGCTCTATTACAGCCTGTAAGCCACTCTAATAAATCCTATCATCCATCTATCTATCTATCTATCTATCTATCTATCTATCTATCTATCTATCTATCCATCCACACTCTCATTTTGTGAGTTTTATTCCTATAGAGAACCCAGGATAACACATGAGTCACTTTCTGAAGTGCTCAATCTATGTTTGGATAAGATCTTCACTGCTGTAGTATTGTATAGAACAGTGTCAGTGCCCTAAAACTCCTGTTGCTCACCCCCACTTTCTCCCTAAGCACCGGAAACCACTATCTCTGCACTCCTTCATGGCTTTGCCTCATCCAGGATGCTGCTGCTGGGGGTGGTGTGGTGTCCCCATCTTAAACTGACTTCTCTCACTCCGTAGTAAGCACTGACAGCCCCGCTAGTTCTCCTCATCACCCCATCATTTGTTTCAGTACTGAAAATCATCGCATCCTCCACTTTACTGATGGGCGTCTGGGCTGCTCCCACGGTTTGCCCATTATGAACTTTTGTTCATAATGCAAGCATCTGTGTGGAGGTTCTCATGTGGACTTGTTTGCTTGCTGGAGGACAGAGTGGCACAAACACGGCACAGCATATTAACTGAGATAAGCAGTAACGAAGATGGGCAGTGTGATCCCCATGGCGACGCGCACAGAAGTGCGTTTGCATAAACACAGGCTATGCACCAGTTCCTTCCCCGTGGATGGGAAAAACAGCTTTCCCCATCCAGTTGTCTGCGATCTCTCCCCGAGTTTCAGGGACTCAGGACTACTTTTCAATGGGTGTTCTATATGAGCAATTGCTTTTGTTTCAGCAACGGAAGACATTCTACCTAAAGCTGCTGATGGAGGTCCTTGCCAGATGCGGTACCCATGCCTGCCACCCTCCTACCTGGGATGCTGAAGTAAGAGGGCCAGGGGTTCAAGGTTATCTTCTGCTGCATATTGAGTTTGAAGGCGGTGTTGGTCACTTGAACATGAGACCCATCCCACCCCAAACAAACAGCAATAAAATAAAAACAATAAATCTCAATCTAAAACAGACACATATGAACTAAAGTCCTTAAGAGTCTCTTGGGCTCCATGGAACCAAGGGAGGGCATCTCACGGGCCTCCTTCACCTTAACGTTCAGGTGCTTGCTTTTTCTGCCAGGTCTCATGCCAGGCTGGCCCTGCTCCTGCCTCTGCCCCCTGAGTAGCTGGGGCTACAAGGATGACCTCACATGCTGGCCTGAGACTGGGCTTTGTGCCTCAGGCTGGTTTTCCTTTCAGGGAACTCTGAGGCCGTCTGTAAAAGTGAAGCCTTGCTTTACAGTACGTGTGCTTTCTGGATGACTGCCTTAGACACACTAACCACTCTTCATTCACAGGTGGCGGAGTATCACCATGGCAACAGTTCCTCAACCATCCTCCACACCTGCCTTACCTGCTTGGCATCTCCTTGTTCCCTGCTCTGTACGGATCTGCTCCTGACTGCGCTGTTTCCTGGTGTGTTCTGCTCTTCAAAGTCTTCATCCTAAGAAAAATGCAGAGTGGAAAAAAAAAAAAAACAAACAAACCCACAGAGTCAGAGCCCAAATACAATTGTCCTTCCGTGACCATTCCAGGAAGGGTTGTGAAAAGTGGCAGGTGGCGGGCTTTGGTGTTCTTGTGAGGTACCTGATTCAAGGAACCATGAGCTCATAAGGAAATGAATGAAGTTTTTAATTTTATTCTGATGGGAAAGATCCGCGTGTATTGAGGAAGTTACAGCAGCTTCCCACTGTTGGCCCTGACTGCAGAGCCAGTATCAGGGGACCTGGGTGGGGGACCTAACACTTCAGCAGGGAAAGTCATCACCTAGCTGAGGGACCATCCTCAGGAAGGCAGACCCACCTTTAAACCATGCTTTAAATCATAGGAGAAATGATTATCCCTTGAATAAGATAAGGTACTTTTCCTTCCTCGAGTTCCCACGCGGGAGCCCCAGCTCACAGCTTCTGCACGTCGGAGTAATTCTGATTAGCGAATGCCGCCCTCTCCTTTCCACGTCGCTAACTCGCCTGGCTTCTCTCTAAAGCTTCCTTCTTGCAGCGTGTTTGCCCACATGTTGTTCACCTTCATGCCCGTTTAACTCTACCTGTATGGCCTCTCTCTCTCTCTCTCTCTCTCTCTCTCTCTCTCTCCCTTCTGGGTAGAAGCGGAGATTAACAGCTCAGTGCCCTGGGGCTTCAATTTTAAACTTCAATTTTAAAGTTTTAAAAATAAAACTGTTCTTGTGGGTCTGTTCTTAAGTAATCTCTCCCTCCCTCCCTCCCTCCCTCCCTTTCTTCTTCCTCCTCCTCCTTTGTTTTTTGCAATCTGTTCTCACTGTGTGGCCGCAGCTAACCTGGAACTAGCTAAGTAGACCAAGTTGACCTTGAACTCACAGAGATCCTCCCTGCCTCTGTCTCTTGAGTGCTGGGATCAAAGGCGTGCACCACCACTGCTCTCATCTTTAAATTCTTATAAAGAGACTAAGACCCCAAGACCTCTGTGGCACCTCTAGTGGCCCTCAGGAATTCCTGGCGTGGTATAGAAGGAAATGAAACGGGCCGTTGTATACAAAGCACAGGAAGGGGGCCGTTGCACTGAGAGTCCTCTGGGGACTCTTTATTGTTCTGCAGTCAGGTTCCAGGATCCCAAATTACATGCGTGCATAAAATCAGGGTCCCTAATTTAAAGGTGCAATACGTGGGGAATGGAGGGGAAGACTTCAACATGGGCCTGACCCCTAACCCTAAGACCAGGGGGAGAGCGTTCCCTCAATACACTAACTTTCTCTGGACCTTGGGGTTCTGTCTGCTTGGAGTTTTGTTGTCATTGTTCCTTTTGATTTTCAACTTTGTGTGACACTCCGTGGATCGTATGGTTCTAAACGCCAATTTCTGGTTCTTTCCAGAACCCAGAGATTTTCTCCCCGGAGGAGCTTCTTTTCTTTTAAAGCTTCAGCCTTTGGATGCTGGCCGCTCCTGCCACCTGCTGGCAGCATCGGGAATCTCTGCTGGGTCCTCGTATCTGGTGTGTGTGTGTGTGTGTGTGCTGTTGCATGCTGCTTTGCACGCTCACAGAGAACCCTGATGGGGTTTTCCCTCGTATGCTGGGATTGTCCTGTCCAATGGACTCATGCCTAGGTCTTCAAATTTCCAGGAAGAAAATCTCCTCCCATTCGAGGGTTTAAAACAGAAATAAGGGGTCACTGTGGGTGTAGGTAGGTGAGTGGAGAATGACCAGCTTTTCTCTTCCTCTTCAAGTTGGAACTGTGGGCCTGTTATGCAGGCTTTTAGTCACTTTTAGCTACCATTTCTTTCTGTCTAATAAGTGGGACTATTGACACCTTTGTTCTTCATACCTGTGAGCACGCCTGTTCTCAGGGAAAACAGTGTCTTCCAGGACACTAACTGGGGGAAGCTGTGGGAATCACATGCATGGCTCAGAGAAATGAAGTGCGGGCTGAAAACACTCATACGTATAAATTAAACTTTAAAATGTATTTAAGATATCAAGATATTGATGATTTACTTTCACTAAACATATTTAATGATATATTAAAATATATTTATGATAGAGCATATATACATCTCTATTAACAGTTGTACTGTCTGGTTTTGTGTATCAACTTGGCACAAGCTAGAATCACTAGACGAAGAAGCCTCATTGAGGAAATGCCTCCATGAGATCCAGCTGTAAGGCATTTTCTCAATTAGTGATCAGTGGGGGAGGGCCCAGCTCATGATGGGTGATGCCATCCCTGGGCAGGTGGTCCTGGGTTCTAAGAAAGCACGTTGAGAATTTTTGTGAGTTCGAGACCAGCCTGGTCTACAAGAGCTAGTTCCAGGACAGGCTCCAAAACCAGAGAAACCCTGTCTCGAAAAAAAAAACAAAAACAAAAACCAAAACCAAAAACAAAACCAAAGAAAACACGTTGAGCAAGCCATGAGGAGCAAGCCAGTAAGCAGCACCATCTGTGGCTTCTGCATCAGCTCCTGCCTCCAGGATTCTGCCTGACCCTGTCCTGACTTCCTTCAGTGATGAACAGTGATGTGGAAGTGTAATAAACTCTTTTCTCTCCAAGTTGCCTTTTGGTCATGGTGTTTCATTTCAGCAATAAAAACCCTAACTAAGAGAAGAGTGAGAAATAAAAAAGGAACAATGACAACAAAACTCCAAGCAGACAAAACCCCAAGGTCCAGGGGAAAGTTAGTGCATTGAGGGAACGCTCTCCCCTGGTCCTAGGGAGCATGCTGTGATTCCCTCTGGCCCATGTTGATGTCTTCCTCTCCTATCCCCCTCTTATTGCGTCTTTACATGAAGAAACATTTACTTAAAATGTTTTCTGGGCATGTGGCACACACCTTTAATCCCAGCAGGGAGATAGAGACAGCCTGCTCTACATAGTGAGTTCCAGGAAAGCCAGGGCTACATAGTTAGATCCTAGTTCAAAAACTTACTGATTATCCTTATGAATGCTTTGCTTCATGTATGTGTGTGCATCGTGTGTGTATGCAGTGCTCACAGCAGCCAGAAGAGGGCCTCAGATCCACGGAACTGGAGGTGCAGGGAACCCAGTAGTCCCTCCTCTGCAAGAGGAGCCGGGGCTCTTAACCTCTGAGTAGTGTCCACAACCCCTAAGAAACAATCGTAAGTGGACACAGCTGTGCACAAAGAAACCCTTTTATTTTATTTTTACATAGCGGGGCATCTTGGTTTTGTCTCTGGAGCTATCCACACCACAGTCTGGAAAGTACATTGGAAGTGTGTAAATGTGTCCGGGAGCAGAGCTTTCAGCCCTGGGGTCATTTGCACTGTGATCACTTAGGTTCTGAAACAGCAAGGGACCAGTTTGAACATTCTTCTGAGTTTTTAAAATCCTATTGCATAATTCCTCCGACAGGATTGCTTTTACCCACTGGCATTCACAAGTCCTAGTTATGTTTATATGAACGGCGTGGCTTCCCGCACCAGCGTGTTGCTGTGCAGTGTCCACTTGGGGGCTCCACTCACAGAGCTGTGGGGACAGTGGCTCCTAAGCTCTACTTCAGCAGGCTCCGCCAGTAGGACCGGCTTAGGAATCAACATGCTGAAGTGCTGGGCAGACAGGCAGGCATCCATAGTCTCTGTCCTCACCAGCGGCTTTGGGCTCCGCCTCCCAGACACAATACGAGAAGATGGGAGTTTTCAGGAGAAGCTCCTGGTTTCTGGTCAAAAGAGTAGAATCCGGGGCCAGAGATAACTCAGTACTTAAGAACACTGGCTGCTTTTGCAGAGGACCTGGGTTCAGCTCCCAGCATCCACAACATGCCTCACAACCATCTATAGCTCTAGTTCCAAGGACTCGGACACCCTCTTCTGGCCTTCATTGGCACCAGGCAGGCGTATGTGCACAGACATACACTAAGGCAAAAATCCATAAAAATCAAATCAAACCAAACCAAATCAGGAACCAACGTTCTGTTGTCCCCAAATGAACATTCTGTACTGTGGCCCTCTCCCTAAGAGCTAATTCATCTGGATCTGCCAATCACCTTGTTAGATCACCCCACTGGATCTGCCAATCGCCTTGTTAGATCACCCCACTGGATCTGCCAATCACCTTGTTAGATCACCCCACTGGATCTACCAATTAATCGCCTTGTTAGATGACCCCACTGAAGGATTTGAAAAGCGTGTTGATCTATGACAGTGTTTGCTTTCTTTGTGACAGTAAAAACGTCAGTGAAGTTATATAGCAGCACGGAGTTTGGGGGTAACCTTACCCCATGTTCCTAGGCTGTTTTTCTACAGAATAAACAACCTCTTCCCCCCTTTTGGTAGGAGTTATTCCCCCCCCACGCCCCCGCCTTTCCTCAAGTCCAAATACCACTGCCATGAAGAAGAAAGCCAAGCAAGTACTGGAGAATGTGCTAACTGCAGGAAACCAAAGAAACACAACCAAGCCACTAGTGATGTCAACTTGATGGGACCTGGTGTCACCTAGGAGACGAGTTTCCAGGGATCCCTGTGAGGGATGGTGTGGAACAGATTAACTGAGGGGGGACGACCCAAGCTTCCAGAGGACAGCACCATGCCCTGGGCTTGGCTCCTGGATTGCAGGAGACATTGTGAGCCAAGCGCCAGTGTTGGAGCTCCTGATGGTGGGTGTCATGTGACCGTTGGCTTCAAGCACCTGCTGTCTTTATGGCCCTGCCACATGGATAGTAAACTGTGAGCCAGGGTAGCCCTTTCCTCGCCTAAGCTGCTTTCTGTGATAGTTGTTTTTGAGACAGGGTCTCTGTGTATCTCTGGCTGTCCTAGAATCCACTGTGTAGATCAGTCTGACCTTGTATGCACCTCTGCTTCACGCAGGGATTAAAGGCATGTTCCAGCAATGGGCCTGCTTGTGTCAGGCTATTTTACCAGAGTACCAGGAAAAGGAATCAGTGTAAAATCTATCCGGGGACACCTGAGAAACAGCGCTGCAGACATCCCGCGGGGTGTCATTGAACTGGCTGTTGTTCTTGACTCAACCTTCCTGTGAACCCAAAAGGAACTCCAGAGTGACCAGTGATGGCAAAGTTGGATGTAATGGCCGTGGGCATGCATGTGTGTGGGCAGCAGTGTGGTTTCAGTCATGTGGAAGTGGCTAATGATAAAAAAGGTCCATGCCCTTAAACCTCAGACCTTTCTCCTGGCCTGTGACAAACTGTTTTGCCCATTCTCCCACAGTAAGAGACCTGAGCAACCACTAGCATGGTACTGAAAAGAGGCAGGTGGATTCCCAAGCTCTTGAGAGTGGGGAGAGCTTACCTTCTGTAGTAAGGCCCCCAGGGCCCCCAAAGGCGGAGAGAATACTTCTCGGCCCAGAACTGACTTAAACCCTCTGCGAAGGTTCAGGAAGGCAGCCTTCCAGTCGGCCAGAGGAGGAGCCTGACTTGAGTAAGTGCGGGTTAGCAAATCCTCCCACCCTTTCCTGCTTTTTGCAACTTCCACACCTCTGACTTGGCCTGAACCTCTCTCTCCCTGTTTCCTCATTCTTCCTCAGAAGGCTAACTCACCTGACAGAAACAGAAAGCCCAAGCCAGCTCACAGAGTGAAGTCAGTCCTCACTGATTTTTACTGATGCCAGTGTCTTGCTTTGTTCTTTGGGGGCAAAATACCCAAAGCTCCGAATTCAGTCTTTCCATCTGACTGATCTTAGATGTCGCTCAGATGCAGCTGGAGGCAGAATCTCCCGTCCACTTACTGCCCACACCACTGACTTGTCTTACATCCCCACCCATAGGGCGACAGCTGAGATTCAGACAGTACAGCAGGTGGAAATTAAGAGCTCATTCCACTTCAAAAAGGAAAAGCCAAGCACAGGAAGCTGATCTCTAATGCTGCTTTAGAACTGACGGAGGCAAATGCCTATTACTCATAATGATTTGGGAGCAAAAACAGTTTTAATTTTCATAAACAATAGATCTGTACAACAAGTCCCACCACTGGCTGTGCTGTTGCCTGTAACACCCAAAACATGACTATAATCTGAAACCCAAATAAACCTTCAACACACAAAACTCAGACAAGAGAGACCTTGTCTCAAAAAGACTAAATAAACAAAAAAATCCCAAACCAAAACCAACCAAAGAAAAACAAAACAAAAACTTAGATACAAGGGGCTGCAGAGAGGATCAGTGGTTAGATCACTTGCTGCTCTTCCAAAGGACCCAACCCTTTTAATCCAAGTATTCACGGTGGTCCACAACTACCTGTAATTCAAGCTCTAGGGGCACCTGGCGCCCTCTTCTGGCCTCCGTGGGAACCTGCACTCATGTGGCATATACTCACACAAGCACACATTAACACACATGAATAAACGTTTATAAAATGGCTAGTTGGGGCAGCACACATTTTTAAACCCAGCATCCAGGAGGCAGAGACAGGTGACTTTTAGGCCGTCTAGGTTTACATAATGAGCTCCAGGCCAGTCAGGGCTACATGATGAGACTCTGTCTTGAAAAATAAAAAAAATAAGCCGGTCGGTGGTGGCGCACGCCTTTAATCCCAGCACTCGGGAGGCAGAGGCAGGCAGATCTCTGTGAGTT
>NC_022018.1:59393899-59395579 GCF_000317375.1 Microtus ochrogaster
AAAAATAAAAAAATAAGAACAAAAGAACCTTTGTTTACCCTAGCAGGTGTCCTAGTGAGGATTACTATGGCTGTGATGAAAAGCCTTGACCAAAAACGACTCAGGGAGGAAAGGGATGATTCAGCTCAAACTTCCACATCATAGTCCATATTTCAAGGAAGTCAGGAATGCAAACAGGGCAGGAGCCTGGAGAAGGAGCTGACACAGAGGCCGTGGAGGAGGCTTGCTCAGCTTGCTTTCTTATGGAACCCAGAACCACCAGCCCAGGAGGGGCACCACCCACAGCGCGCTGGGTCCTCTCTCATCTCAATCACCAATTAAGATCTTATGGAGGCATTTTCTCAATGAGGTTCCCTCCTCTCTGATGACTCCAGCTTGTGTCAAGTTGACATAAAACTAGCCAGGACAGCAGGGTCACCAAGAAAAATAATATTTTTTTCTGTTTGTTTGTTTTTCAAGACAGGGTTTCTCTGTAGCTTTCGAACCTGTGCTCGAACTAGCTCTTGTAGACAGGCTGGCCTCTAACTCACAAAGATCCGCCTGCCTCTGCCTTCTGAGTGTTGGGATTAAAAGTGTGCATCACCACCACCCAGCTAAGAAAAATGATCTTATGTAGCAAAGAGATGCCATTACATCTTACTTTGTAAATTCACTATTATTCTGTAAAGTCTGATGTCACAGAGAGACACAAATATGTTAGTCTGTTTCTGCCATAGTAGCTCATGACAGCAATCCCCCTGCCTCTACCTCCCAAGTGCTGAGACTATAGTATGCATTATTGTGCCTGGCTCTCCTATTATTTTTAAAGGCTGGTTGACTGTTTTGCCTATCTTTTGTATTGGGTTGTATGTATGATGATTTCTGCCTGGTTCTAATTTCCGACACTGTTTCTTGCCTTTCTCTGATGTAGCTTTGCCTATCTGATGTAAGGAAGATATTCCTATGAGAACTTCTAAAATGCATTCTGAAGGGAGAGGGCCAGAGAAGTCTAGAAACACAAAGCCACTGACTGCCAGAGCAGCAGTGTGACTGTGCTTCTATTTCTCTGCGCCAGCTGCAGTAGGACATGTATCTCCACATGGCATTGCTGAACCTCTTTGCTGTAGTCTGAACGTGTGCCCTGGCTTTCCTGCAGTCTGACTGTGTGCTACAGAGTTCCCGTGCAAAGAGTCGAGAGCTGGGACCTTCAGGAGCTGATCGGTGCACCAATGGCAAATGGGTTATGTCCTTATTGCCAGAGTGGGTTCTTTCCCAAGGCTCATTATTCTTGCTCATTATTCTTGTTTGCTTTCTGTTCTGAGATAAAACATGGAAAGCAACTTGAGGAGGGAAGAGTTTGTTTGGCCTGCAGGATCACAGTCCACCATGGTGGGAAGCTAAAGCTGAAACGCAAGGCAGGAACTGATGCAGGGAGACCAGAGAAGATTGGTGTTTGCACTTCTTGACTTGCTTGTCTGCCCAGGGGTGGCACTACCTGCAGTGGGCTGGGCCCTTCCACATCAATCATCAATCAAGAAGAATGTCCCATAGATTTGTGTGCAGGGCAGTCTAATTCCTCAGTTAAGAATCCCTCTTCCAGCCGGGCAGTGGTGGCGCACGCCTTTAATCCCAGCACTCGGGAGGCAGAGGCAGGCGGATCTCTGAGAGTTCGAGGCCAGCCTGGTCTACAAGAGCTAGTTC
>NC_022018.1:59396950-59397994 GCF_000317375.1 Microtus ochrogaster
GCAGTTCTGATAGTGGATCAGCATTGTGCTTGACCAAGTTACATCTGGAACACAGTTCTTTGGTGGAGATTTCTAAGTTAACTTGGCCACCAAGTACTTACATCAGAGGGTTGCTGATTAAACAGACATAGACTAAACAGAAACACACAGGGTGCATTCATATACCACAAAGACTTTAGGAAAAACATTTGCCTAGATAGGAGGAAGGCAGAAATGAGCAGGGCACAGTTGGCTTCAGCTGTCAACTTGGCACATCTGAGAAGAGTGAGCCTCCAATCCAGAAGAGCTTCACACGAATGGCCATAAAGTATTCTGAGGGAGGCAAACTTTGCACTAAGGCTCCTTCTCCTTAAATGCGTCAAGTCAGCCACTGAAGCTAAGTAACATACTCCAGGCATCTGAAGAGAGACTTCATAGTTCTCCCAGACACATCTGGAAGCCAAGCTCTCCCAGTTTGGCCCAGACTAAAGGCGCAGAAGCTTCACATTGTACAGATGATTTAATTCAGTGCTGGGTATGGACACAGGGAGGTGGCACAGACCTATAATCCCAGCTACTCAGGAGGCTGGGGAAGGAGGGTTGTAAATTCAAGGCCTGCATTGCTAACTCATTGAGACGTGGGTTCAGATAAAAAGCGATGGGGGTAGGGAGGAGGCAGGGACAAAACTCATGGTAGAGCATGGAAGAACCATGACCAAACCTCCGTGCTGTAGGGAGTCTGGTTGGGGAAGCATCGTGTGGCATCTTCACAGGGCCACATCAACGGACTCCAGTGTTTGTTACAGGAAGAGACTGACTTCATACATTTCTGGCTTGCTTTGTTCTGTACCTGAATATCCGCCTCTCTCCCCCTCCCCCAGCTAAGTGGTGTGAAATCATTGCTGATATTCTAGCGTTTGCTGAGGCTACGACTTTGCCCTCATTGCGCAAAAGTCCTGTGGTGAGGGCGGGGCCTCCATTTCCCCTGGGACTTGTGGTTTGGGGCTTTTATTTCTCTACAGGATTGTGATGAGGGCACCCATTCACCTTTTTTTTTTAACTTTT
>NC_022018.1:59398707-59400257 GCF_000317375.1 Microtus ochrogaster
ATCCAGACAGCCTGACTCAACTCTGCCTACACAACCTTTGCTTTTCCTGCCTCAGAGTGTGTGACTTTTCTCTTTTCCACCTGTGGTGCCTCCTGTTTCAGAAGCTTATCACTGTCTTCCTGTTGGCAAGAGGCCACTTGTCATATCCAGCCAAGGTCTCTGCCACACTGAGTACAGCCAGTACCGGGAGCACTGAAAGTGGCCTTTCCTGCTCCTGGGCTGCTCCTGGGCTGCCTTGGCTCACCTTCCCAGACCACTCTTCCTTTTCTCCGACCTGAAGGAGGATGAGGAAGTAGCATGTGGGCCAAGAGGAAGCCTGGGGTTTGGTGGTTCCAGAGATGTGGGTGTGGCTTGTCTCTCAGTCTCCCATGCTGGATCTGTTACCATTCACCAAGCTTCCGCTGCTTTATCCCCTTGTTTACCTGTGCGTGCTGGGGTCTCAGAGAAACACGTTTCCCTTTCAAAGCTTCCTGGCCCTACACACTAGGCCAAGGTCCTCTAACTTCTTCTGTGTGAGTATTCCTGACACAATATGATCTGTTGGAAACTCTGAATTCAGTTCCTTCAATTAGAAATTTTTAAGATGGGTGTGGCGGTGCCGTCTTTAATCCCAGCACGGGAAGGCATGGGGGGTGCAGCAAGGAGACTGGGTGGGGGTCACCCGAGAGGCAGAGGCAGGCAGATCTCTGAGTTTGAGGCCAGCCTGGTCTATGAAGCTAGTTCTTGGACCACCAGGGCTACACAGAGAAACCCTGTAAATGTTGTAAAGCTAACCTAACCTTAAAGCTGTGATACTGAAGGGAGGTACCCTGGAGGAAAGCGGGGGACTCTCAGGTGACAACCGCACAACTTCACAGCTCCTGCTGCTTTGGTACCCTCCCAAAGATGGTCAGGGGGTGAGGTAAACGTGCGACTTAGGGCTCATAATGTCTGTCACGGATTTGCTCATCTTGGTCCCTTTCCTACCGTGGCTGACCCTTCACCATGGCAGACAGAGCCTCACCTTGCATTAGCGAACTGCTCTCTGACCCTTTTCATGAGAAGTCACACGGTGCCTTCAGTTCTAACTCTTTATCGTTCGCTTGCTAGTTTATCCTAAAATGCTCTTGAGTATGTAGCAGACATAAATTCAGTTTT
This sequence comes from Microtus ochrogaster, assembly GCF_000317375.1. NCBI lineage: Eukaryota > Metazoa > Chordata > Mammalia > Rodentia > Cricetidae > Microtus > Microtus ochrogaster. The sequence goes on from NC_022018.1 coordinate 59,399,845, forward strand.
AACGCGGTTAATGATTTTAGACCCTTCGGGCCAGGAGTTTGTACTCAGCAAGGCGCTTTGAGGGAAGTTGGAGGATGTGGGTTGCATTGTTCTCTCTCTGCCTCCCCTTTCCACCATGTCCATTTCCAGGACCACGCTCTACCCACCTTCCCATTCCAAAGCTGATTCTTCCTTGTAAAATACAACATAGAAAACAGCTCAGGCGATAGCATCCTAGCCAGAGTTCTCCTTCTGGCTAGCACTAGGCAGCCTCTTAGAATACTTTGATTAAATGAAAGAATGAAATCATAGATAAAATGTTCATTTGGCATAAGTAGAAACAGTGACTCCCTGATTCCCAGACAAAGTGAAGGTCCCACCTATGCTGGGAACAGAATCTTGTGTGTGTGTGTGTGTGTGTGTGTGTGTGTGTG
>NC_022018.1:59400432-59407794 GCF_000317375.1 Microtus ochrogaster
GATAACCAAACAGTGGCTTTCTGTTTGAGGTTCCTAGCATAATGCCTAGCACAGTGTCAGGGCTCAATAGACTCCAATTGAATTTGTAGGTCACACTGTAAGTCAAACAGTTTTTAGCTCTCAGAAGCAAAGCAAAACAAAAGCAAAGGTTTGAGGGCTGGAGAGATGGCTCAGCTGAGGGGATGCACAGTTTTTGTAGCCGCCTGGAGTCCGGCTCCTAGTGTCTACGTGATGGACCAGCCTGACTCCATCTCGAGTTAAAAGCCATTTTGTTATAAGGTCTGAGTAATGTCATTTCTATTTGCTGCAAATTTCAAGTTGACGGTGCTTTAAGCTGTTTCTGGAATCTGACATGCTCCCTACCCTATGGAGTTTGACTCGTACCTCCACCTACCCTATCCTGATAAGGCTTTCTGCCAAGGAATCTTAAGATATCTTGAGCTGTTCTGCCAGGATGATCTGCCAAGTAAGTCTGCTGTCCGCTTCTGTAAAATTTGCTTGCCAAGTCCTATGTCACCAAATTCCTCTGAAAATCCCCAGTTTGTACTTTTTTTTTTTCCCTACAAAAGAGGCCTGAAAAGTTACCGCACACCACTCTCTCTAATCCCGCTTTGAGAAGCAGTCCTAGCCGTCGGGAGTAAAGCTGGCTTGGCTGACTTTAAACTGGGTGGCGGTTTTCATTCTCGCTCAGTGGGATCAGCACATGCAGCACGGCTCACAACTGCCTGGAAGTCCAGCCCAGGGGGATCTGATGCTGCTGGCCTCTGTGGACACTTACATGTTCATACCCACGCACAGACATGCACATACTTCAAAGACAAAGGCCCGCATCACAGAAGCCAAAGACTGGGGGGCAGACTGTGAAGTCTGCAGGTCCTGCCTCAGTCATTCCCGGAAGTCACGGACGCTGTTCTGGGACAAGGTCACAAAGGCTCTATTTCAGTTACCGCCAAAGGACGCAGGGCTGCACATGATCATTCTCGGTCCCTTCCCAGAGTACGAGCATCAGTCATAGCGAGGCCCTAAGCTGCTTCTGTGTGTCAGCCACCTCATCCAGGAAAGGGGTGGAATTGAAGTCACCAAAGACTGAGATCCTGGCTTTGAGTGACAGCTACTGCTATCTGCCATCTCTGATCTGAGTTTCAGGTGTGGGGACCTAAAGTCCCTGCTCACAAAGAACTTTTATATAGGAAATTCTAGATATGCACACCAATCCTCCCCCAACCCAATCTGACAAGTAACTCTTGTCAGATTAGCTTTCAGATCCCAGACTCCTCCTTCAACAAGGGTGTCTGGATAAGACTGGTTGGCAGGGACCCTGGAGTGGAGTTTCTGTGCACCACGAGGGAAAGCTAAAACCGGAAACTCCTCTGGGTCCTGCCTGTCTTCTCTAGCATTCTACAGCCCACCCTGATGGCTGTGGACACGTGGTTCTGAAGTGCTCTACAGCCCACCCTGACGGCTGTGGACGCGTGGTTCTGAAGTGCTCTACAGCCCACCCTGATGGCTGTGGACGCGTGGCCATCTGAGTCAGTCACAGCTGCTGGCCCTGAGAGGCTGACTGGGGATTGTCTTGATACTTGTATGTCAGTCCAGCTAAATTCAGGGATGGGTGACAAACTGGGGCCTGTGCCGTGTAATCCAAATGTAGATACCACAGCCCCAAGAAGTCCCCTGGGCTCAGGAGGGCACCTCTCTCACCCAGCCTCTCCTTTTCCTTTGCCTGTGAGCACTAGATGGCTAAAGTCTCTCTCTCTTCAGTAAGAAGTGGCAGAGATGACTCTGAACCTCAGCCCCGCCCCCACCCTTTTGATCAGTACCCATGTGTTCCCACCTACAAACATGTTCAGTACCCCTCTGCACTCCGGGCAAACTATAAATATTACTCTTTCAGAAAAAATATATAAGTTTTTGAGGCCTAAAGGGCATTTATCAAGTAAGACAGTGCAACCAGCTCTGAGGTACCTTCTATCCCCCTCCCACCCCCTCCTTCTAGTCTCTTTTCAAGACAAGGGGCAGTCTTGTGAAAACATACCTGCAGCCACCAAGAAAGCTGGCAACCGAGCAGCCATGGAGGGCTAAATTACATTAAATCTCCCCCAGAAGACTGCTAGTATTTAACCTGTCTTTACATTCCTTAATAGATCCAGAGTTGTCCAAAAAGGGCTTTGGTATGTTTGTGTGTGTGTGTGTGTGTGTGTGTGTGTGTGTGTGTGTGTGTGTAGCTGAAACCCACTTCCCTCCCTACTGTAAATTGAAACCAGGGCCTTTCCAGAGCTAGGCAAGTGCTCTTCCCAGCCCACAGGCTTAGTTAGAGAAGCTGCAGAAATCCTGGAACTGTCACATAGAGCACGTGACCCAGAAGACTAATTACAAAAAAGTTACTCAAGTCACCAGACAACCGAGAATAACAGCCAAATGGCAAAGCCAAAGAACTGCTCAGGAGGCAGAATCGAGTTCATCGCAAGTTCAAGGCCAGCCGGGTCAGTTAGGGCTACAAAGGAAGCCCCTGGGTCAAAAACACAAACAAGCTGGGCAGTGGTGGCACACGCCTTCAATCTGAGGATCTCTATGAGTTCAAGGCCAGCCGGGTCAGCTAGGGCTACAAAGGAAGCCCCTGTGTCAAAAACACAAACAAGCTGGGCAGTGGTGGCACACACCTTTAATCTGAGGATCTTTATGAGTTCAAGGCCAGCCTGGTTTACAGCGTGAGTTCCACAAAGCGACGCAGAGAAACCTGTCTCAAAAACACAAACCAAAACAACAAACAGACGAAACTCTAGGATGAGTGGGTAATCTGTTTCCTAAAACTGCCACACTAGACTTTTAAAGTTCAATTTTAATAAAAAAAAATGATGAGCCACACGAATAGATGAGATGGGTCATACTGAAGATGCTAGACTTACAAACACGTTTTGGTATCTGTTCTCAGTGTGTTTGGAAAGCTAAAGGAAATTAGGCTTAAAAGAAGCCTTGAGTCTGTACTAGAATATCCCAACCAGAGACTATCAGTAGAGACTCAGAGGGCTGGGCACCAGCTCCACCAGCTGTGTTTTCTTAGCACACTTGGGCGTCCTGGGTTCCGCTAGGAACTCCCGGGCAGGTAACAGGGTCAGAAGTTCAAAGTCATCTTTAACTGCGTAGCAAGTTCAAAGCCAGCTTGGGCTACCTTGTCTCAAAAAAGGGACTGTCTAAAAATCTGTGATTGGCCATGATGACACGGGCCTTTAATTGCAGCATTTGGAAGTGTAGGCAGGTAGATTTCTACGAGTTTAAAGCCAGCCTGGGCTACATAACGAGTTCCAGACCAGCCAGGGCTGCATAGTGACACCCCGTCTAGGCTGGCTGGATTTTTGTTGACTTGACATAAGCTAGAGTCACAGTTAAGTCACAATTCGATCCTCAATTAAGAAGATGCCTTCATAAAATCAGGCTGCAGACAAGCCTGTGGGACATTTTCTTAGTGATTGATGTGGGAGGGACCAGACCATTGTGGGTGGGGCCACCCCAGGGCTGGTGGTCCTGGGCTCTATAAGAAAGCAGTCTGAGCAAACCACGGAGAGCAAGTCAGTAAGCAGCACCCTCCATGGCCTCTGCATCTGCTCCTGCCTCCAGCTCCTCCTGTTCGAGTTCCTACCCTGACTTCCTTCGATTATGAACAGTGACGTGGAAGTGTAAGCCAAGGAAACCCTTTCCTCCCTGGTCACAATGTCATCATAGTAATAGTAACCCTAACTAAGAGACTGTGTCAAAATAACCAAAGACAAAGACACAAAACTTTGGAGATAAAGTAGGAGCTAGAGGGAAATTCGGAACCTGTAATGGCTTGCACTACAAAGAAGATCTTAAATCGTGAGCTGGAGAGATGGCTCAGCAGTTAAGAGCACCAGCTGCTCTTCCAGAGGACCCAGGTTTGACTCCCAGCAACCACATGGCAGCTCACAACTGTCTGTAGCTTCAACTGAGGGGGAATGGCACCCCTTTCTGGCCTCTGAGGACAGCAAGCATGCACACGGCGCACGGACTTACATGCAAACACACATCAATGTCAATCATAAAAAAGATCTTTAACCAATAATCTAACCATTCACAGAAAGAAACTAGAAAAAGAACAGAAGAACAGCACACTGAATGGAAGGAAGAAGGAAAATGAGGGCTGAGGGCTGAATGTGACGGAATGCTTTCCTGACATGCAGAAGGGCCTGGGCGCAAGAAGCAAAGCAAATGGAAGAAAAGAAGATGAGAACAAAGATAGTGAGAAGAAGCTAGAAAAATAGAGTAAGTAATAAAATCCAAAGTTGGTATTTTAAAAAGAACAAAATTGACAACTGTTCAGTAGGCTGACAAAAATAGAAACAAAATAGAAACACCTAGAGTCGGGGATGCAAGTGAGGGCACCGTACGACAGAAATACAGAGCTGAAGGAAACCGTGAGCAATTGTGTCGGATAGAACAGCTTGCCTATGTTCTCTGCCCAGGTCTTCATCACCAGGAGCAAGAGCGCCTCTCTTAAGGAACTGTTTGGAAGTGTTTGAGCCTAGAAGGGCTGATCCCAAGTGCTTTTCCTGAGGCCGTCATGGAAGGGATTTTGGTTTCGGTCTCTTGGGCTCTTTCTCCCTAGATGAAAGTTAGCATAGACACACTCATGCCTATTTTAGGAAACAGTAGAGTAGATATTTTAAAAACTTTCTTTACTAATATAAAAAAATAAATAGATAAAATGAACACGAAGATGAGCGGGGACATGTTGACATGTTATGGCAGAGGGGAGGAGGTAGAGAAGGGAGGTCAAGAGAATTGTGTGTGTGTGTGAAACTGCCAAAGATTAAACAAAACGTATTAAGAAAACTCCCTTTACCAGAAGTCACTGGTCAGGAGCCAGAGGATCTTAAGTTTAAGGCCAGCCTGGTCTACAGAGTAAGTTCCAGGACAGCCAGGGCTACACAGAGAAACCCTGTCTCCAAAACAAACAAACAAAGATAGAAACAAGAAAAGCAAATCATTCTTCCACATTTTATGCATTTTAATTCAAGTGTGGAGTCAAGCTTGTCCTGAGCCCCAAGACAAACCCCTGAGTACCTGCACACGACCCGTTAGGATAGGGTGCACCCCTCCTCCCTGCTGTGTGATTCCACCCAGCGTGAACTCACCTGCACCTGCTCCCCAGCTGCTCTCCTCCCAGCAGAACTCACTCTCCAGCCATCTCTGCCTTTGGGACTCTGCTGAGCAGGCTTCCCAAACCTGCCTGGCTGGGTCCACGGCTCATTCACTGAGTCATTCAGGCCCTGCTCGGTGTTTGGATTTCCCGACTCTGGTCCAGCCCCAAGCCTTGCCTAAGCGGGTCCCACCCAGCGGACTTTTGCTTGTGTTTTGTTGTTGTTTGTGAGGCTGGGCACGGAACTCAGGCCTTGTGTGTGTCAGGCAAGCCTTCAACCACGAACCACAGGTCCATCCATGTAGCTCAGGCTGCCCCCAGCGTCTGAGTGTGAGGACTGAGGACTTGCACAACCACACCTGGCTCAGCTGACTTCAGAGCAAGCGTTGGGTGCGTAGGGTCTGAGGTCGGCTGTGGCAAGGCTGATGCTCCCGCACAGGAGGAAGGAAGCTGAATTAGGGTGCTAATGGACTCCTTTTAATAAACGTGATCTGTCAAAACTTTGCCTAGAATGTCACCTTTGGAAATTGAGCCCTGTGTGGCTTCCCTGTGTCAACCTCGCTCTTCTTCTCCTGATTGTCTCCCGTTTCCTCTGAATTTGGAGAAATCTGTTTTCCTATTCCAGAAACTGTACCAGGTATGGACACTTGACAGACATGTTTATGGAGTGGGGGAAAGATGGTCTTTAAAGAAAGAGAGGGTCGGAAACAACTTCCTGTTTGCAGTGTACATTAAACTCAGTTCCTGGGGAACTAGAGACCTCAGTGAGATGGAACCCAGGACCCTGTGCAGGCTAAGTAAGCATTAAACCACTGAGCTATAGAAGAGCCCACGGTCTGCCTCTCTTCCCCTTCCCTCCCTCCCTCCCTCCCTCCTTTCTTTCTGAAACAATTTTTAGATAGGATTATACCATATTGTCTAGGTTGACCTCAAATTCATCATGATCCTCCCGCTCCCAAATACCGGGATTTGCCTGTGGCGCCACGCCCATTTAAACTACATGTCTACTTTTGAGTGAGACTCATTCACTCCAAAGGTCCCCCTGTGTGACACAGGCTGGTCTGGAGCTTGCTCTTAACTCAGGATAGTCTTTACACGTGTGATTTTCTATCCCGGTCTCCCGAGTATGACAATTATAGCCTTGGGTCACTACATACATAAAAAATAACTTTCTATTTATTTACTTGTGTGTGTGTGTGTGTGTGTGTGTGTGTGTGTGTGTGTGTGTGTGTGAGGACAACTTGCTTGTGTCACTTTTCTCCTACCATGGATGGAACTTAGTCACCAGGGATGGCAGCAGCCCCCTTTTACTCTGGCCCCTCCAGTGCACATCGCGCTGTTAGAGTGTGGTTAAATCTACAGAGGGAGGCTGTTTACCCCGGCAAGGGCTCGTCACTTCCTGCTCACCTCATCTCACCTGGGTGAGCCCGGAGGCTGGCCTATACTGTCTAGCTCTGTGTAAAGAGGGTATTTGTACAACAACAAAATTGCCTGATGATGCATTTCTCAGTGTTCTGTGTTAATTGATAATTGTATAATTGTATCGCTACACACCCACCAGAGTGGCCGAACTTACACAGCCAACTGAAAACCAGTGAAGCCATGGAGGAGAAGCAAGAACGCACACCCTTCTGATGGCTCTAAATTGGCGCAATCACGTAGGAAGCCAGTTTGGCCTTATTAGTGGAAGTTGAAAGTGTCTGGGCTCAGTTAGAAGACGGCTTGCTCAGCATGCACAAATGTCCTCCCTCTGGTTCCCAGGCCCACCTAATCCAGGCATGCTGCACATACACCCTCCATCCCAGCCTCAGGAAGTAGAGGTAGGAGGATCATAAATTCAAGGCACACAGAGTTGGAAGCTAGCCTGGGCTATGTGAGACCCTGCTTCAAGACAAAACCCAAACCCAAACCACCAAGGCAGCAACAACAAACAGTACAGATGTATTTCAATGTCGTGAGCTCGTCATTCCACTCCTGAGCACGACCCGGGTGTTCCAGGAGGGTGTACAAGTGTGCCCAGTCCTACACTGATTGTAGAAGGGCCAAGAAAATTCCGAGCGTGATAATGCATGTGGCCATTCATAGTAATATTTATGGGACAGAGAACTTATGTCAGTGCAGCCATGGGGACCAAAGAGCAGTCCACAACACCACAGTGACTCTTAGGAAGCCCTCCAAAGACCGGAACAAAACCTTTACTCTGATAC
>NC_022018.1:59408109-59409359 GCF_000317375.1 Microtus ochrogaster
GCATTTCTGGCTGTAAGGTTTAAAAGCAGCATGGATGCTGTATGGGATCCATAGCTAGAGGTTAGAGGGTCAGCAACAGGGAGGGCTTGGCCTGGATCAGCTCTACGTGGGGCTGGCGACCCTGGGGCCTGCTCCTCCCATCTTCTCTGCCTTTCAGCATTCTTTCTACTGACCCTGCAGCTCTTTCTCGACTGCCCTCAACCCTGCCTGGGTTTGCTCAGCTGCCCTAGAAGCTCTTCCTGCTTCCTTCTCTGAATCCTCCAGCTTCTCCATTCTTTGATCCTCAGTGGATTTACACCTTGGTGGAGGCCCTTGGAATCTCAACCACAGGCCTCTGATGGAATTCATTCCTTCCTCGAACCAACCTTACTCTGGATGTCCTTGCTAAACGAAAGGAATCTCTGACATCCTGGGCCAGACAGCTTCACTTTCCACTGCCACAACACCAAGTGCCCTTGCTGTTGTTACGTTCATGCCGTGAGCCAGCCATGTTTTTTCACAAATACGTGTGCGTTACGTGTACTTTTTTATATTTGTGCATTGGACTTTCTCAACAGTCCCGGCACATTCTGATCCTGTCTAAACAGGAAAACTGGAAGTTCAGCGGGAGAATCCTTCACACCCTGTCCCCACCTCGAGTCTTCACCCTGGAGCGGTTCATCCCTTGTCAGTCCCGGAGACTGCAGTACCGGTGCCCTGTGTGTGGGGCCTGGCCTCCTCCCTGGAGCCCCACTCCTCACATGTCCATCCTTCAGTGTGGTCACAAGATGTATCTTTAAATCAATGGAGATTTCCTCTTGAGCACTTTAGCTCATGGAGACCTCATTATCCGGTGTCGCTGGCCTCCTCAACGCCCTGCACTCCTGCCCATCTCCCCTGCCCTCATCATCCGGTGTCGCCAGCCTCCTCAATGTCGTGTTCCTGCCCACCTCCATGGCAGACTTGCAATCCTCATACGCCCCACACAGCTCTTTGCCTCTGACGCTCCCTTCCTGCTCCTCAGATGGCCCCACCTGAAGTCCTCACGTCCTCTACTGTGCCCTCGTGGCTCCCAGGAGGTTCAGCTCCAACTCTGCCCTCGTTTTCACGTCATTCTCTTCTGTTGCATCTTTCTGGAGGTACTGCCCTGCTCTGCTTCTTGAGGGCAAAAACTATGGCCGTCTAGCCGGGCGATGGTGGCGCACGCCTTTAATCCCAGCACTCGGGAGGCAGAGGCAGGCGGATCTCTGTGAGTTCGAGACCAGCCTGGT
>NC_022018.1:59409529-59412837 GCF_000317375.1 Microtus ochrogaster
GGGGCAGCTAATGGTTTTGCCTAGTAAATACAGGTGTACAAAACGTCCCCAAACCCTGGTAAAACAAACTTGGGAAGGAGTAATTTGAATTCTGTTTGCCAGGGATGGTGTCTGTGCTGTGAGAGAACAGGAAGGATTAAAAAAAAAAAAAAATGGAGCCCCCGCTGGTGACACAGACCTTCTGCAGAGCCCTTCTGCTTAAATCACTGCTATGTTCACTCTGACTGTATCCTGCACCAACCTTGTTTTCTTCTGAATGGCAGCTCCCGTGTTTAAAGCCCTTTCCCTTTGTGCTTATGCCAGTGACGCCTATGAATGTGTCCTACTGAGGGTTCTGAGGGAAGAGCAGACAGACTCTACAGGCGGCCCACGGATTTCCCTCCCATGCACACTCAGGGATGAGACCCGAGCCAGTCCACCAGCGGAGAAGTCCGCATAAAGAAACACCAAAACACAACGCTTATCTTCCATTAACTGGCCATCTAGTTCTTGTCGCTGCAATGATCTACCGTCCCTAAAGCCCTGCCCCTAGTCTTTTCTGGTTGCTTCTACGGTACACAGCCACGGGATAAAACGGTACACGGCCCCGGAGTTCGCACACCACCACGGGATAAAACGGTACACCTCCTACAGACGCTTCACCTCTTTTCTTCTGGGACACCGTGCATGTCAAAATTAAAATACTAATACAAGCTATATTCTTTCCCCTCTTCGAACCAACCTGTCTTTTATCAGTTTAATTTGCAGGCCTCCTCCTACCTATAAACCATGGGATGGGCGTCATCGTGACTGTTGACAATCAGATCAGGGCTCCCGGAACTTACAGTAACTTGGCGGAAGAAGAGAGCAGGCTCACGCCAACAAGCACGCTTGCCTCTCCCATATTGTGCTAGCTCCAAAAGTGTATTCTGCTCGTGAGGTGACCGTGGAGCCCAAGGATTACTGAGTCCTACTCAGGTAGGCTTCCTGTCTTTCAAAGCTCTCGGTACCCAGTGCCAAATAAGGAGGACTCAAGCCCAGGTTCCCAGGAGGCAGAGCATTGAAGCAAGCTCAGGGACTGGCCTCGCTCCCTGGCCACCTGTGGCAACCAGCCCCGAGACTATGAGTATTAATCACTCAGTTCTTGGCTGAAGACACAGATTTGCGTAAGTAGGCTGTCCTGGGCAGGCTCCTGGGTTACATTCCACCTGGGCTCAGGACCCATTCACGTTTCTGCTACCTCCCCTGAGGTCTGAGGCCCCTGCTCTTCCCCTGTCCAGATCTTGGTGGGGAGGATCCTAAGGGTAAATCCTGAAGCTTGGTGAGTCCAGGGGCAAAAAGGGAGGAGGGTAGCACTTGTTTCCCCAGTGACGAGAGCAGTCCGGATCAGCAGGAGACCTTGAGAGACACTTCAGGTTTACCAACCTGGAGTCCAAGTCGGGGGTGGGGGAAATAAAGGGCTTAAAGCATTACAGAATTAACATTCTCGCTGTGGCTCAGGGAGTCCACGGCTTCTGTTACTGAACTTGCCAGACATGAAGACAGCAGGTTCCCTGGTTCCCCTTCAGCCCTGCTCACCTGGAAGGCTGCATTGCTGCGTCCTTGGTTGCCCGGGGCTGTTGGCCTCAGCTCCAAGCTCACTTCGGGGCCACTGGGCTCAGCATTCTTTCCCTGTTCTGACCTGGACATCCTCTGCCTGAGAGTGAGCACTTCCTCTGCTGTGCCAGGGGGCCACCTGCTGCTGCCTCAGTTTGGAAACCCTTCCAGCAACCTTTTAAATGCTTTGAGCTGGAACCTGGTTGGGGTGGGGCAGGCGGGGCGGGCAGGAGGGCGGGGTGAAGCCTCTCTTTGAGCACGCCCACCCCCTTCCTCTTTCCAGGGATGCCCAGCATCGACTTTCCATCACAAACGGGAACCTTCGTTTACTCTGTAGCCCTTTGCAAAACCGTCTACTTCCTGTGGATGGCGTTGGGGCCTAGGCAGGTGTTGCTGCATCAATGCCAGGCACTCGGGCACGTGATAGGTACACTATCAAGAAAGACGGTAAAAGGGTGAGGAGAATCAGGGGCAGGTCTGGCCTGAAAAGTTTTTCACTGCCCCCTGCTTCGGACTGAGGATTTCAAAACCCCAAGACCAGAAATGCAGAGGTGTTGCCACCTGTGTGGAAGGGGACTGACTGTTCCCTCCCTGATAATACCCTTCCTAGTGTTTTAAATGAACCACTCACTGTATAGCTTCTTCCTCTTTTTCCTTTTCTGATTCTTCTCCTCCTCCTCCTTTAGTCTTTTTTTTTGTTTTGTTTTGTTTTTTCTTTCGAGACAGGGTTTCTCTATAGCTTTGGAGTCTGTCCAAGCCTGTCCTGGAACTAGATCTCGTAGACCAGGTTGGCCTTGAACTCACAGAGATCACTGTGAGTTCAAGGCCAGCCTCTGTCCGGTGCTGGGATTAAAGGTGTGCACCACCACCGCCCAGCTTCCTCCATTACTCTTATCATGTAGTTTCTCAAGAGTGAAAAACTAGAATTATAAAATTTAATACTGCCCGGTGGTGGTAGCACACACCTTTAATCCCAGCACTTGGGAGGCAGAGGCAGGCGGATCTCTGTGAGTTCGAGACCAGCCTGGTCTACAGAGCTAGTTCCAGGACAGGCTCCAAAACCACAGAGAAACCCTGTCTCGAAAAAAACAAAAAACAAAACAAAACAAAAAAAAAGCTATACAGAGAAACCCTGTCTTGAAAAAGCAAAATAAAAATAAAATTTAATACTGGGAGCCGGGTGGTGGGTTTCTCCAAAGCCTCAGAGAAACCCTGTCTCAAAAAACAAAAAAACAAAAAAAAATTTAATACTGGAAGACAGTGGACATAAGAATTGGAGAGAAACTCTTCCTAGAGGCCGTATATAGATGGAGTTTTATGAATTGTTGCTAAATTGTTCTTTGCATGTTGCTGGTTTTTCTAAGGAGTTTTTCTAAGTGGCTTTTATTTTCACTGATAGACCCTAGATAATGCTTAGGGGATCAACCGAACTTATTGTGTAGCTTCAGTTCCTGGCTGCCCCTTTCTCAAGTCACCAAACTGCAGTTTAAGAGCTAAATTTAACTTACTGTCCATTTTCAGATGGCCTAAGAGTCAAGGGTGTGTTTTAATCATTGAATAATTGAAAAAATAGTTAAAGGGAAGAATATTTTACTATTTTTATTTTAAATCATTTTTTTAGACTTGAACACCAAGTACTGGGTTTTACCCTTGCACCCTTATATGCATGTGTCCTAGGGTGTCCTGGTTGATTGCTGGCGTGGTTTGAATGTAACTGGCCCCCACAATCTCAT
>NC_022018.1:59413207-59416667 GCF_000317375.1 Microtus ochrogaster
TCCCCACCTTAATGAGAATGGACCGAACCTTTGGAACTGTAAGGGAGCCCCCTCGATTAAATATTTTCTTTAATAAGAGTTGCCATGATCATGGTGTCTCTCATAACAATAAAAACCCTAACTAAGACAGTTACCCTCCCCCCAAGGCCTCATTGCGCCATCCACCCTCCAGCTGATTGCCGTCCTTTCTCCAGTTAGCTTTCTCTTGAATTTTCTATTACATATAGGGAAGAATATTTTATGACACATGAAAGTCATATGAGATTCTAATTTTAAGCTGGGTGTGGCAGCATACTCTTGTAGCTTTGGCGTTGGGAGGCAGAGACAGGGTAGCTGCAAGCTTGTGGCCAACATGGTCTGGACAGCGCATTTCAGCTCAGCCAGAGTCGGTAGTAAAACCATCTTAGGAGGAAAAAAAGGAGCAGGAATATGGGAGAGTTGATCAAAGTACTTTAGGCTAAGTCTAAGGACCCCGCTTAGGTCCTGGGGATGTTGGAAGAAGAGAAACAACCCCTGAAAACTGTCTTCTGACCTATCACCCTGGTTCTCAGACTCCTTCCCCCCTCAATAATGGAGTCTTTTTAAAAACTAAAATTGAAGTGTCCAAAATCGTTCGCCTGGAACCCAAGCATGCCCGTTTGCTGCACTGTTTAGGGTTGCTGTATGACAACTGCAGCCAGGTGACTGATGGCTGACATTCTTGCAACTCTCTGTTCAATGCGACAGTCCTGATGTTAGGTTTGTAACACAGTGGTAGGACTTTTGGACAGTGAGCAAAAGGCCCTGGGTTCAATCCCCAGTAGGCCATAATACAGTGTGTTCTCTGCCCATTGGCTAAAGACATGATACATGGATATGTCTGAGCCTATCCTCTGGCAGTAGAGAGGAGTGTACAGTTTGATTATAAAATACAGTGCGTTGGATATAGTGAGGCACACCAGAGAGATGGCAGAGAGGACTGTGAGTTCACCATCAAATGGGGCTGTGTCCCAAGACCTTGTCTCACCCCCCGACACATACAAAGACACACACAGTGATCACCGCTTCTCATTCCCAACCACACCATGAAAACTTGCAACCTGAGGAAGGGGCATATACAACCATGACCCTAGCATGCTTCAAATGGTCCCGTCCAGATGACAGGTTATCTCATATGCAATCGGGAGCCTGTGCAGATTTAACTCAGAACTGACGGGAGCCCATTGTTGAAACCAGTGCTGACTGGGTTTCTGGGGTATCGCCTGAGAGGGGTGCCTTGCTGTGAGCAAGTGTGGCTTGTTTTTCTCACTCTGAAAACAAGCCGTGCAATCGGAAAAAGAGATGGAAGTCTTCCCAGTTTTCTAGGAGTGTTTATCCCTCTAGAGTCATGGCAAGTCCTGCTTGGTTAGGGATAGCTGCGTCTCTCAACCCCTCTGGACGCTTTTCATCTCAGAGTCCTCCAACCTCATTTTTTTGTTTGTTTAAGTTTTTTTGTTTGTTTGTTTTTGAGATTGGGTTTCTTTGTGCAGCTTGGGCTGTCCTGGAACTCTCTCTGTAGACCAGGCTGGCCTCAGAGATCTGCCTGCCTCTGTCTCCCTAGTGCATGCACCGCCATCACCAGGTAGCCCAATCTCATTTTTAAACCTTGAAAGCACCATGTAGCAACCAAACCAGTGGATATTTTTTTAACCAGTGGGCTTTTTAATCAATTGATAACTATGCCCTTTGCCTCACAATGGCTGAGGATCCCTGTGTGTGTCCACCGAAACCAACCTTTGCACTGGAAGTACAAAAGCAAACTCAGAGAACACACTCTTCTTCCTGCCCATGCCACTCTGTGACCAAGTCACTCTTTGTGAAGGCGTTTTCAAAAGAAAAAATAAAGTAAGGCTACTGTGTGTAACATGTGTGCCGTGATGAGCGGGGGGCCTCAGGGCCACATTGCGGCCATATTTGCCTCTGCTGTTCTCAGGTCTCCTCACCTGGCACACACCATCATCTATCTGTGCAGGATGAAGAACCTTATTAACAGTAATATCTACGCTGAAGCTAGAATAAAATGCACCGGGTGTGTTGGTACATGCCCATGACCCACACATTCGGGAAGCTGAAGCAGGAAGATCATGAGTTCTGAGACTAAACTGGGCTTCACAGTGAGATTTTGTCTCAAAAACAGTACTCCCGCATGGTTTATAAATTGCATAACCTCACCCACTTTAAATTTCCAGGTTACCCAGCGGCTGAGGTGTCGTTATTTGGGGATAAAGCTGCTTGGACGTGTAGAGAATGTGCTGGCATGTATGAGGCTGTGCCTTCAGCCTCTAGCCGACAACCGACCAACCGACCGACCAACCGACCGACCAACCAACCAACCAACCAAACGACCGACCGACCAACCAACCAACCAATAAACCAACCGACCAACCGACCGACCGACCAACCAATCAACAAAAAACAACTTTGAGAAAAAAGGAAATATATATTTTAGACTGGACCACCTCCAGGCTTTGCTCAGCAGCAGAGTCAACGCATCTGGGTTTCCCTGTTCACTGCACACGCTGCCACCAGGTCCCAGGAGTGGCAGCAGAGTGCTTGAGCTGATAGAGCCCTGCCAATGCCTTTGGCACTGGAATGAGGTCTGTCTGTGTGGCTTATTTGGCTGTTTGAGTCTAACTTTTTTGGAATCCCAAAAAGGACAGTTTTGGAGCAAGCAAGGGAAGAAGACGAGGAACATACACTGAGCCGTTAGGCACCCCTCCAAACCATGAAGACAATGGGAGTCTCTAGAGGGCCAGGCCAACAAGTCACAAAGTCAGAATTTGGGCTCACGTCTCTGACATCTTCATAGGTGCCACAAAGGAGTAGTGTCTAAAGGAAGTAAAAGACTGTCCCAAGTTCCCCCAGCGCAGGAAGCAAGCTGCATACTCAGCATGGCAGATGAGCAGTGGTAAATAAAACCCGGAAACAACAGACCTGCCAGGGAGGCTGAGTCTGGCTTACCCACGCACTTTGAAACCCTCAACTGCTTGGTGTTTAGTCAAAGCACAAGGCGCCACTAGCCAGCTCGGTCCCCCGGAAATGAACGCTTGGAGTGTGGGCAACAGAGGCACAGGGGGCAGAAATCACATCTGAGATCCCTGCTCTGCCTGCAGAACTTTGAGAGTTCTAGAAATGGGTGGGCTCTGTGATAAAGAACTTACTCACTGAACAAAGGTGAGGGAAGAAGGGACAAGGAACTCTGGGGACTGAGGGGAAGCTCGGTGGTGGGGATCCCTCTTTCCCACCTTCCTAATCTGCCTTTCAAGTTTGTGTGTTTGTTTGTTGAGATAGGATCTCCCTATGCGGCACTGACTGGCTTGGTACTTGTTCTATAGCTCAAAGTAGCCTCAGACTCCTGACAGTCCTCCTGCCTCACGCTCCTGAGTTCTGGGATTACAGGCATACACCACCATGTTCAGTTAGTAGAGTTCTTCCTCTCTCT
>NC_022018.1:59416767-59421545 GCF_000317375.1 Microtus ochrogaster
TCTCTCTCTCTCTCTCTCTCTCTCTCTCTCTCTCTCCCCACCCTCTCTTTTTTCTTTTTGAGCCAAGGTCTTAGGTACCTCTGGCTGGCCTTGAAGCTGCAGATTTCAGAGCTCCACCTGCCTCTGCCTCCTGAGTGCTGAGGTCAAAGGTGTGTGCCATCCTTCCCAGCCCCAGAGAGCTTTCTTCCCATGCTCTACATAACGGCAAACACTGGTCTGCTCTGAGATCATCACCTTCCCGTGTGTCCTGCGGACTAGGTGTGCATTTGACGTCTTTACCTTCCCGTGTGTCCCGAGGACTAAGTGTGAGTTTGACATCTTTACCTTCCTCTGTGCCCTGAGGACTAGGTGTGAGTTTCGGAATGAGTGATCAGGGAGCCTAAATTCACAGCAGCCAGTTCTCCCCAAGAGCCTGAGCTGGAAGAGCTGATGGCCCAAACACACGGGAGCAGTCACCGTCAGGGTCACGGGCAGGGTTTGCACTGAGAGTGAGTAGTACCGGCTTTGACTGGGCATGGGAGGCTCCTTGCTGAGCTCACTCCACCAAGAGCAATGGTTTTAATTTGCTTCCCACACAGGCTTTACCTGTGTGTTAAACTGTCTCAGGTGAGGGGACTGCCCACAGCCCTGGCTGCTGTGAGTTGCGCGTGAGGATTATTGTTAACACTTGGTCTCTGAGTCTGGAGACCGGATGAGGTTGCTTCACGGAGAGAGTTGGGCACACGGAGTAAATGTCCACACACAAACCTGCGGGTGGCTGCCTTTCAGCTCAGTCCCCGAGGAGGCGTGGGCTTCTTCCCATTCTGGCAGTGTCAGAAGAATGGAAATATTGGTTTATTCAAGGCTGACAAAAGCAGGGGAGAACAAACACTGACTTGTCCTGGGTGAAAGCCTTAGCAACAGTCAACTTCTGGGTCAATAAAGACCTTCCAGGGAAATCCATTCTGAGAAACGAAGTGCTGAGGTAAAGGGCTTTCCTTTCCTTTCAACAGTATCATCGCTTGTGTGTGGTGTTCAGAGAACAGCTGGCTCTGTGAATGGGCAGCAGACACACCTTTACATGGACGCACCTTGGGTAGAAGTCTCTCTGGAAAACAGCCTGTTAGCAATCCAGCCCGTTGCATTCTTCCGGAGCAATAGCATGTCAATTGTGTGTAATTTAAACCTCTGCAACCCAGCCCAAGGTGTGTGTGTGTGTGTGTGTGTGTGTGCGCACACGTGCATGTGTGCACTCACATGTATGTTGTTAGCAAAAGTGTAGAGGCCAGGCCTTGATGTTAGGCATCTTTCTCAATCCCTCCTCACCTTATTTTTTGAGACAAGATCTTTCTTGGAACCCAGAGTTTGCCACTTTGGCTAGGATGGTAGCCAGCAAGCCCAGGAATCCTCCTGCCCCATCTCCTCAACTTTAGGTTATGTGCTATCATGCCTGTTTTTTTTTTATCTTGGTGCTGGGGACCTGAACTCATGCCTGTGTGGCATTTCACCTACTTAGCTGTCGCTCCAGGCCCCCAAAGTTGTTTCCTTTTTATTGTTGTTATTTTGAGACAGGGCATCTCTGTGCTTCTTAGACTGGAAGTAGCCATATAGCTCAGGCTGGCCTCAAACTCTCTTCAATGCTCCTGTCTCAGCATCTTGAATGCTGGAACACATGCATCCATGAACACACTTGGTTCACAGTCAAAGATATAAACCCTTTCTGCTGCAGGAAACACTGTCCCTTCTCAGTGTTTTCAGGTGTTTGGCTGTTCTGAGGGGGGAGAATCATCTTTGGAAAGAAGTGAATACTCAAATACATGTTTTATTGACTATTTTATAACCATTATAGCAAGAGGAATGAGTGGATGCTAACAGTCGTGGCTGAAAATCATATCCTCTGTTATTCCTCCCAATGTACAGTGTAATCATAAAGAGACACTGGGCCCTGCTGAGGGACATCTGCCATGATCCATATTCCTTGTGTGTAAGACCATTGGGGACAAACAAGGCAGGGACTTCTGGTTTACAGGACAGTAACCAGACACGAGAAATAGATGGAGTGCACCCTCCTTAGGGGTCCTGGAGCAAAGGAAATATTTATTACAAAAGACAATTTGGAACTGGTGAAATGGCTCAGAGGGTAAAGGTGCCTGAGGCCAAGCCTGATGTCAGTCCAGTCTCTGGGGTCCTCACCGAAGGACAGAGCCATCTCCACTAGTTCTTCCCGTGCATTCTTGCACACACACACACACACACACACACACACACACACACGCACACACGTGCACACACACAGACACTCATGCACACACACATGCATACATGTACACATGTGCACACACAGACACTCATGCACACACACACACACTAAAATAAATAAATGAACTTTAACAAAAACAGGAGAATACCAGGTCATGCACACCTTTAATTCAGCACTCAGGAGATGGAGGCAGGCAGATCTCTGTGACTTCAGGCTGTTACACAAAGAGACCCTGTCTTGAAAAACAAACAAACAAACAAACAAACAGCCCGGCGGTGGTGGCTCACGCCTTTAATCCCAGCACTTGGGAGGCAGAGGCAGGCGGATCTCTGTGAGTTCGAGACCAGCCTGGTCTACAAGAGCTAGTTCCAGGACAGGCTCCAAAGCCACAGACAAACCCTGTCTCGAAAAAGAAAAAAAAAGAAAACAAACAAACAAACAAACAAACAAAACCAAAAGAGTAGGCAAACAAAACACCACCACCACCACCACCACCACCACCAAAGAAACCATGGTAGAACATAGACTTCTGGTTCTCATGCTGTGACTGGAAGCCAGAGCAGAGGCTCTCAGTCTGGACGCCTCAGACACCACCCTCCCTCCTGGGTCTTCAGCTTGGGGCACTTGCTGGACTTTTCAGTCGCCATGGTCCTGTGAGCCCATCCTCTACTGAATGTTAGATACCTGCACAGGGACTGCATTTACTTTGGTTTCTCAGAAGAACTCTGATATAGGACTCAGTAGTCCCATTTTACAGGAGAGCAGACTGGAACTAAGTTATTCCCTAAGTTGCTCTGAATGAGGGGGAAAAAAAATCCTCAATTCTAACTGTAAAACCCATGCGCTTTCTAAGAACCTGCACTGTTTCTCAAACTGCAAGGTAAACCTGGAGTGCCTTTAACCACAGCACTCTGGAGAGGAGGAGAGGTGGGCAGAATTCTGTGAATTCAAGGCCATTCTGGTCTACACAGAGAGTTCCAGGTCAGCCTACTCTATCTAAAAAACAAACAACAAAACAAGTAAACAAAATGTATTTTGGCAGGCACAGGATGGTACCTGACTGTATCCTTACGCCGGGGGCTTGTGGGTAAGGCTGAGGCAGGAGTTTATGAGTTCAAAGTATTCTGAGTTATATAAAGAGATTCTGCCTCAAATAAAGGAAAAAAGGGGATTGCAATATAAGGTCACATGACCAATTCCAGCTTTTGGAGTTTGGTAATGTATTTATGCTAAACATCCTGACCTTGAGAACTGTATTGTATTTTTTTTGAATGGTCTTAGGACACACACCCTGGAGTGTTTATGAATGAAACTGTGATTTGCTTTCACATGGTTTAGTCGTAAACACAGCAGCCATAGCAATACGGTGCAGACGTGAATGAGCTTGAGACAGTAAGGGAAGCAGCGAGGCCGGGCAGCGAAGGAGGACCTGCTGTGGGGGGCGTGGATTATTCTTGGAACTTTTCTAGAGAGGCCTTTTCTGGATCATTCCTCTCTATAACATACTCAGTCTTTCAAGCTGTCTGTCTCAGAGCTATGAACACACCAACTATTAGTGATATTACATTTTTTTAAAAAAAGGTTTGGAACTGGAGAGATGGCTCAGTGGTTAGGCCCTGGCTGCTTTTGCTCACGACCCAGGTTCAGTTCCCAGCACCCACATGGTAGCTCCCAACTGTCTGAAATTCCATTTCAAGGCATCCAACACCCATTTTCGACTTCTGCAGGCTCCAGGCACATACACGGTGCACATGCAGGCAAGCAATCACGTAACATAACAATAACATAACATAACATTTTAAAAAGGAAACAAAATAAACAAGGGGTAAAAATTTACGTGATTGTAAGCGGCCCTGACCATTTACTGTAGGTCTAAAGGAAAATGGGTCAAATCATATTTTGAATGAGTATAATTTTTGCGGTGTCTTATTACTTCACACCCCACAGAAGAATGCGGTGGTGTCTCGGCTCTCAGATCGGGCGGTAAAGTGTGTGCAAGGTGAGGAATTCTTTGTGAACATTGTGAATGTGGATACTTTTGGTTGTTTAATTTTTTTTTTTTGATATATGATTTGCTGCACGGCCCAGTTTTACCTAAAACTGTTTAATACTTTAGTTTGGAGAGTCCTGGGATCCTGGTGTGGACGCTTTGGCAAGGATTAGCAATTGGTGTTAAGCTCTAGGCTGTGTCGTTGGTGAAGCGCTGACTGTTAGAGCCAAAGATGCAAGGGACGGTGATGCAGCATGCCGTGGACGACAGAGAGTCACAGTTCAAGGGGGTCATGTGCTTCCAGTGGGTCCCCAGACGCAGTGAGCCTCCAGTATGGCGCCACGAGAGGCCCATTCTGTCCCTTCTGTTTCTATGTTTGCCTCTTATTTTCCTTAAGAACTTCAAAGACCAGCCGGGCGATGGTAGTGCATGCCTTTAATCCCAGCACTCGGGAGGCAGAGGCAGGTGGATCTCTGGGAGTTCGAGACCAGCCTGGTCTACAGAGCTAGTTCCAGGACAGGCTCCAAAGCCACAGAGAAACCCTGTCTC
>NC_022018.1:59421645-59428280 GCF_000317375.1 Microtus ochrogaster
GAAATGCATGTTTATGGAGGGAGAGGAGACTGGAAAGTCACGGGTTCGAGGCCAGCCCTGGCTATGTAGGGAGTTTGAGGACAGTCAGAGATGGCTTGGTTTGGATCGTGGCATGTCCAGGTTGGTGTCTTGAGTCATTCTTCACCCGCTGTAGCCTTTAATGACTTGTGTGGATCCAGTGAGAACCCTGCTTGAAACATTGTTAGATTGGGACTTGGTGTAGTTGCAAAGTAATCAACTATTATTGTAAATGTTGCTATTTCTCAAATTAATGCTTGTGATCGTCATGATAAGCATATAGAATACTAATGTTTCTTCCTCAAACCATTTTGGCCCAGATCCCAGGATTTCAGGGTTCCAGCAGGTACCAGGATGCATCCATCCTTCAGGCTTTCTGGCCAGAATGCCACCTGCATGACTTGTGGAAGGCCCTTAAGGGACTAGAAGAGAGGTGGGCAGGGTGGAGAGAACCTGAAAGGTGTGGCATCTGGGAAGAAAGGGTACACACACATGCACACATGTGCACACATGCATACATGCATGCACATACACGGGGTCTGGAAGGCTACTCAGAGTGACTGTGCTCCTGGCCTCTGGAGATCATGCCTAAGGTGACTTGATGGTTGCCCTTCTCAGGAGAGAGGAGGAGAAATACTGCACCCATTGATTCTGCTGATTTCTGATTTCCCTTGCTAGACTGTGGGTCCCATGAAGGCAGAGCCTTTTCATTCACTGATGAACGCTGAGCTCTGCAATGGTGCTGGAATACAGCCCATGTCTGAGAACGATCCGTACCTTCTTATGTGTTCTGTTCCTGCTGCCAGGGGTAGAAGCCCAGGCTGGTGCACACTGGGCAAAGGCTCTGACCTCTGAGATGTAAGAGCTCTGAGACTGGACTCTACCTCCTAAACACCATCTCCTAACAGGACTACATGCTTCCAGCCCAAATCTTTATTCGATTGCTCAAAAATTGTTCACTGAGTGTGACATGACTCTTAACTTGATCTCATAGTCCTGAGCACAAGAAGCAACTACGTGGCACAGGTCTGCAGCTTGCAGAATGGCTGTACACATCTGTCACCACCCAAAGAGCTGAATGCTTGGGTGAGAGGCATGTGTCAGGCACACAGCAAGGTCGGAGTTCCCCAAGTTCTCCCCTTGCTTAGTTTCAGGAAGTGACTAGGAATCCTCATACCCCAGCCCTGACTCTCTCTCCTTTGATCTTAGCTGGGTGTGGCTGATCACAAAAGAGCCAGGAGAGGTTCAGAATCTCAAGTTCTTTGCAGCAGGGTGGAGAAGGGCTCAGGAAGTAGAGACTGTGTTTAGTGTATGGCTCTGCCCAGATTGAGCAGATGGGGCAGTGTTTCTACTAACACAGGTGCCCATGCTCAGCCAATCACCGAGCAGCCAAGAATCACCCTGTTTAGACCCTGAGGAGGCTCAGAAGTTAAACCCTGTGGGCTGCAGGCATGGTTAGGGTGCTTTCTTACTGTGACTGTTGTGGGGTTTAACCCCCAGAAGATAAGTTAAACCGTATCTTGGCTTGTATTGCTAGAACCTGTGGTAGCAGATAACCCAAGCCAGGGCTGTCTGTCCTAACGACGTGGGCTTTCCCTATTCTTTTTCTGTCTTCTTGGGCATCTCTTCCTGAAAGCCCCTGTGAGCAGAGCACTTTTGGACAACTAGAAGTCACTGTGACAAGCACACCACACAAGGTCCCCGATCTGACAGACAGGATGAGGACAGGAGAGGAGCTGACATCACAGAGGAAAATGTGCTGAGCTCCTGGATGGAGCTGCCAAGCCAAGGTAGGTGAGCAGAAGGAAGACCCCTGCCCATACGGCCCTGGGGGTACCATTTGCCTCTTATATCCCTGCTGGTCTCTATGCCTGGGAGGATACACCTCCATTCCTGGTCCAAGGGGGCTGCATTTGGTGGAGGGGAGAGGTCACAGTCTAGCATCTGAAACAGGACACAAAGAACAGTCAGAAATGACCAGAGGGCTGGAGAACATAGATACGTATTCAGGATAGGGATGGGTTCTGTGGTAGTCACTGCCTTTGGCACAGAGAGGAGGCTGAATCAGGGTCTGAGCTGCCTGTGGCCATTGCTGACTCTATTGTGTGTTCTTATGGAATTTATTAGAGTGTTGGATGTTTTTAAAATACATGTCACCCAGACTGGCCTCTAACTTGTCATTGGATCTGGGTCCTTCTGCCTTTACCCCCATGGTGCCGTGCTGGGACTGTAGGGACTTAGTTGCAATTCTGTGTGTGTGTGTGTGTGTGTGTGTGTGTGTGTGTGCACTGCATGTCTCTGATGTTTCTCAGCCTCCCTCTGCTTTTTGTTTGAGATAAAATCTCTCATTTGCCTGAAACTTTGCTGCATGGGCCAGGCTAGTGGTCTTTCCAGACTTCCAGGGACACCTCTGCAGTGGCTGGGATTGAAGTGCGCCACTGCACCAAGGCGTTACCTCCTCCTCCTCCTCCTCTTCTTGCTTCCCCATCCCCCATGCCCAGCCTTTAATGTGGATTCTGCTTTACTGTAACCTGCACACCAAATGTTTCCATCAATATGTTTTAAAATACCCGATTTATAATTTTTATTCTTTCACTATAAGAACGTAACAAAGCGCTACTACCTTGGATCATCGGGATGATCTGAATCTGTGTTCCTGGGTCGCAGTGACTCATGTTTGACTCCTGAATACATTATGTACCCACTTCGAGGTAAAAGTTGTGCTTCTGTGTCAACATAAGCAAATTAAGTCAGGCTCCAAAGGCAAATCACACCTTCTCTCTCCAGGAAGACTCTCTTCTACATATTTGATGATATTATATGTAAAAGATATGAAAGTAGAAGCGAGACAATGAAAAGGGAAGTATCAAAGTTTCCCATTGCTGTGATAAAATTCTTGAACAAAAGCCACGTAAGGCTTTATTTTGGCTCACAATTCAAGTTACAGTCCATCATGACGGGGAGGCACATGCTAATTCATCAGTTCTGGATCCCTGCTTAGGGAATGGTCACAGCCACAGTGAAGAGGGGTCTTCCTACATCGGTCAGGAAAGAGAATCCTTCAGAGAAATACCCAGACGCCCTGTCCCAGGGAACTCGAGATTCCGTCAGGGTGACATTAACCCTAGCACAGAAGGGAAACAACAGGGGAAGAGGGAGCACTGAAGAGGGCAGTGGAGGGCGAGTGTGAGCAGGGGTCATCATGAAATACGATTTCCTAGAATAAATAATTGTTAATTAAAACATTAAAGCTATGGAAACAACAGCAATGTCCAAGGCAGGAATCTGAATGACTAGCCCAGGAAGTGGAAACACAGACTAGGAAAGACAGCAGGAAGCACAGGAGATAATATGGCTGCCATCTATTGGGATAAGTGGCTTCAGAGACAAGCATTGAGGTGGGGTAGGCTGGGTGAGGCCTGGAGACTCTTGAAATGCTAAGGTCCTCATGAGGCGTCTAAGCAGAGAAGGTGAGAAGGAAGTTTAGGTCAGATGTAGCCCTCAGAAGCCAAGATGGAGGAACGTGACCAGACAGGAATTTAAACGGTGTGGACAGGAAACTACCCATGGTTAGCTTAGCTTTAGCACCTCCTAGCCCTCTCGGTGAACCAAGTCACACATCTGAAACTCCAACACAAGCCAAATGTGCTGGTCTGTGCCTGTGACCTTAGCACTTGGAAGTCAGAGGCAGAAGATCAGGAGTTCAAGGTCATTCTTGGATACACCAAGGGGATGTCATGGAGTACTGGCTGGTTTTGTGTGTCAGCCTGACACAAGCTAGAGCCATCAGAGAGAAAGGAGCCTCTGTTGAGGAAATGCCTCCATGAGACCAGCTGTAAGGCGTTTTCTCAATTAGTGATTAATGAGGAAGGGCCCAGCCCACGGTGGGTGGTGTCATCCCTGGGCGGGTGGTCCTGGGTTCTATAAGAAAGCAGGCTGAGCAAGCCAGGGGAAGCAAGCCAGGAAGCAGCATTCTCTATGGCCTCTGCATCAGCTCTTGCCTCCAGGTTCCTGCTCTGTTTGAGTTTCTATCCTGATTTCCTTCAGTGATGAACAGCAATGTGGAAGTGTACGCTGGTTAAATCTTTTCCTCCCCAAGTTGCTTTTTGGTTATGGTGTTTCATCGCAGCAATAGAAACCCTAATGAAGACACATGGGCTAGATGGGACCCTGCCTCAAGCAAACCAACCCCAACACAGAGCTCGAAACACACTAGGTACTCAATGAATATGAGCTACTTTCTCTTCCACAAACACTTGCCTGAATGAACTGACTTCAGCGATGTCCTCAAACAGTGATCTTCCAACTTAACTGAACTTTAGGAATAAACATGCTGACGGATACAGCGGCGGTTTCAGGACATGAGCTGTTGCCTGCTTGTTGAGTTATACAAGGAAAAGAAGGTGGTCAAATGAACCAAAAAGTGTCTCTCAGTTCTCTGTCCTGGATGGTTTCTGTATTCCCCTGACTTCTCTGCTGTGACCAGACTACAGACTTACCGTCCAGCTCCCAAATGACTGCCCTTCTGCCTGTGAGATTGGCTCTAAGCCCCACTGCCCAGATGCACAAAACCATCTCACTGTACCCTGCCTTGTTTGTTCCAACCTAGGATGGACTAGAGAAGAACAGGCAGCATGCGTGTGTGAATATTCAACACCAGGATACACACACACACACACACACACACACACACACACACACACCAAGACAACCCCCCCCCAAAAAAAACAAAACCCAGTATGTCCTAGCTTTGAAGGGAATTTCCGGTTTGAAAATTTGCTAATGGGTTGCATCCTAGCCGTTCTAGGTTTACCCACAAGATTTGAAGATTTGGGGTGCCCTTTCTGGGGAGTGACCTGGCTTCTGAGACTCCATGTGCTCCTTCATGATGGCGGTGCATAAAGGCGGAGTAGGGAGGGGAACTTGGCCCTAGCAGGCTTTCATGGCTTAGAGGCAGTGTGAAGGGTTCCAGAGACACGGGGCTGTCTTCATTGTGCTGATTCTGAGACAGCATTGGGTTTCCAGAGATCGTCGAGTGCCAACCACTCACGAGTCTGCGGTGAGAGCCAGCGCACAGGCAGAACGGAGAAAACACTTAGGACTTCTTCTGCTTTCAGTCAAGGGTGACTTTGTTTTTATGCTATGCCCCCCCCTTGATGGTCTGGGGGAGCCTACAGCTCCCTTTTCAGAATGACGTTTTTAAATGCATATCATAACATGCATATGATTACAGAGGGAAACCAATATTCACCTGTAATTAGAAATTTTAAACGTGTGATACTGAGGTGAAACCCCTGGTAAGTTGCCACACTCTGGTCAACAGCACAAGCAACTCACAAAGTCAGTATGCCCTAAAGCCATACCAGTAGAACAAGGGTTTACTGGGAGGTGAGGTCCTGAGGGTTGGGGGGGGGGTTAAGAGAGAGTTGATGTGAAGATGACCAAAGTGCACACATGGATAAAATTGTCGGCAGAGTGTGACGCTAAGCCAGGATGGTGCACAGCTGGATGGTGGCAGAGAGAATGTGATCCAGCAGGATGAGATCACACATTTGTATGTTCTACCCGGGAAGCTAGAGGCAGGAGGATGAGCACAAGGCTGAAGCAAGCCTGGTTCAAATAGCAAGTTCCAGGTCCATTGGGCAGTGTAGTGAGACTCTGCTTTAACAAACCAAAGCCAACCAAAACAAAACAAAATATCAAACAACAAAAATGAAATGATGTAAGAAAAGACCTCAAAAAAAAAAAAAACCAACAACAAGAAAAAAACAAATCCCCCCCACATAACCTATCTATGGCCTGCAGCCACTCCACAGGCATATTCTGCTGATGACTGGACCATCCCCACTGTCTGTCTGTCCTTCCTGTGTACTGACACTGGGCCATCCCCACTGTCTGTCTGTCCTTCCTGCATACTGATGACTAGATCATCCCCATTGTCTGTCTGTCCTTCCTGCGTACTGACGACTAGATCATCCCCATTGTCTGTCTGTCCTTCCTGTGGACTGACGACTGGACCAACCCCATAGTTGATCTATTCAACTGTTCATCCAATGTCTAATCCTTTTTTTGCCCCAACAAAAGGCAACGTGTCTTAGAACTGGGAGTTCTGGAATACTGCCTACCTGTTCTGCAGGTGCGCTGTGTTTACTAATGCCGTCCCCACAAACACCCCAAACCTGTGCTGCAGTAACCACCTCTCAGTGAGTGAAACTGGTATAATGTGCTTTAGTATTAGTGCAGTACAACACACCCACATACCTAATGATTAAATAAGTTTAAAGTAGTAATGAGTAAATGCTTTTGAATATCTCGAGTAAAACACACACACACACACACTACATACACATGCATGTATACCGCATACACACACATACACACATAACACACATAAACACACAACACATACACATGCATGCACACACACACTACATACACATGTAAGCACACCACACACATACACACACATGCACACACACATACTACATACACATGCAAGCACACCACACACACATACACACACACACATGCATGCACACACCATGCACACACACACACTACATACACATGCAAGCATACCACACACACACACACCACAACACATACGCACATACACA
>NC_022018.1:59428380-59429896 GCF_000317375.1 Microtus ochrogaster
ACACACACTACATACACATGCAAGCACACCACACACACATACATACACATGCATGCACACACCATGCACACACACACTACATACACATGCAAGCACACCACACACATACACACACACCACAACACATACACACATACCACACACACGCACACCACACACACATACACACACAACACAACACATACACACATACCACACACACATACACACACACCACACACACATACACACACACACCACACACACATACACACACACACCACACACACATACACACCACACACACACACTCACACCTGCACAGTGGGGGACCAATGGATAAAATAAAAAAATCTTTAAGATCCCGGATTTCTTTTATGTTCATTCACTTCTCCACAGGCTTCACAAATACCTAAGAGAAACTGCTTTGTGTTTGGCAGTTGCCGTGGGGAGGCAGCCGTCACTTCCACCAGCAGCTGGAGGAGTTCTTAGCAACCCGCTAGGTAACGTCAGGCCCTTGACTGTACTCTAGAAAACAAACTTCAGGGCAACCCAGTGTGAAAAAAAGTTAGTGAGTTTATTGTTGAGACAGTCCTAGGGAAAAGGACAATGTTCACACCAAATGTTCTCAAAAGAGAGTTGTGCTTATTACTCCTCAAAAGATGTAATTTATATCAAGGTTTAAAGAGGAAACCAAGCTTAAGTTTTAAGTTGTTTAAAAATTAAGTGAGAATACGCGAGTTTGTAAAAATCCCGGCAAGTGTGAAGATATTCTCCAGATACCTGAGCTCTTCCTTCTGCCATGTGAATATTGAGATGGTGGTCCCATGAAATTAATATTTCTCCAGGAGTCTCACGCTGGAATAGGCCAATCAGAAGAGGAACCTGTCTCCCAGGGGATGTCACACAGCCCTGACAAGTCAGAGTGAAGCCTCAGAAAGACTGGGCAGGCATGGGGGTGAGAGGAGGGGAGAGGAGCCCCTCCCTCAAGCCCCTGATGGAAGCCCAGAAGCTAGGACTCCAACACATTTGCTACAAAGGCTGCTGGTCCCGGGTTGCCAGTTCTCCACACTGGAGAGACTCCGTGTTACAGCTGGGCTTCCACGCATACAAGACACAGACATCGCCCGAGAATCTGAAATAAGACTGCTGACTCTGGACAGAGATACTCTGCTTCCCTGCATCCTGGGATCCTTCTTAGCAACCGCAGTCCTGTTCTGTGTCCCTGGAACCACGCTGTGTTATTGGGCTTCTTAGCAGTACTGACTTCACATATGCCAATTCTTTGTATTGAGATGTGGTGTCTCCTTGAGGAACCCATGCCCACACTTGGGGATGTCTTACCCCTTTTCACTCTCTGTGCTGGGGAAGCCGACACCCATGCCCTCAGGGTTTCTTCTCTTGTTGTCTGAGAACCCTTTCTTTTAGCGGCTGTGCATTAGCGGATATTAAATATACGATCTTCATAGTGTGGATTTTTTAGGTTACCTCCATAATGTCTAATCTTCCTCACAAAGTATATGTAGTTTATAGCAAG
>NC_022018.1:59430471-59432227 GCF_000317375.1 Microtus ochrogaster
TAATTAATTGATTTAGACTTGTTTATTTTATTTTATGTGTATGGCTATCTGGCCTGCATGTCAGCCTGTGCACCATGTGTGTGCTGTGGCCTTGGAGGACAGAAGAGGCTATCAGATCCCCTGAAGCTGGAGTTCTAGATGGTTGTGAGCCACTATGTGGGGCCTAGGAACCACACCCAGGTCTCTGCTAGAACAGCTGATGCTTTAAACCTCTGAGCCGTCTCCCTAACCCCTATT
Source organism: Microtus ochrogaster (assembly GCF_000317375.1). Taxonomy (NCBI): domain Eukaryota; kingdom Metazoa; phylum Chordata; class Mammalia; order Rodentia; family Cricetidae; genus Microtus; species Microtus ochrogaster. The sequence continues at coordinate 59,430,709 of NC_022018.1, forward strand.
TTTCATTTTCTTATATGCCAGGCTGGCCACATGCTCAGGAATCCCTTCCTTAGCCCACCTTGTGTTTAGATTATAGATCTTTAGTGTCATGACCAGCTTTCCACTGCAGTGTGTGGTGATTCCAGCGGCCTGTGTGTCTTTTTCGTTTTGATATTTGACTATTCAAAATAATTTTTCCTTTCATTTATATTTTTACAATTTATTGATAGCCAAATTTCTTACACCACAAGAAGGGAAAACATTGAATAAGTAGGCCTTTGATAACGTGTGATAAGGCATGTGTGTGTGTGTTTACGCACGATTGTCCCACATCTGCTCCTTGGGGTATGGACTTCCCAGTTTTTCCCTTCTTGGGTGGGTCAGGTGGTCCGAAGAGCAGCAGTTGGGCAATGCTGTGTCCTTGGCATGAATGACAGAAGGGACACAGTACGGCACAGACTCTGGTGGCCTGCGGAGTTGCTCAACACTGCTGAATGCAAACTCATTGTATAGATGCTGGATTATTAACTCAGTTTGAATTCCTGGTAACTTGAGAACAGGGACTACATTGCTTTGCCACACCTCATTGCCTCCTTGTTTCTTTCCTGGTACCCAGTGCAGTGCCCGGTCCTGAGAGACAAATGCCGATTGTTTTAAACAGAGACAAGCACAGCCTAAGCAGGCACTAAGAGATCTGGTGACAGAATCCCTGTACGTTCCTTGCACGTGTGACAGTGAAGGTGACTTTACTCAAGTCCCCCGTAGCCTGGGGAGGCTGAGAAGAGTTAGAGTGGAGAACGTGGAGGCAGGGGAGTGGCCACTCTGGGAGGGATGCCAGGAGGCCATGGCGGAAGGGAGGCCGTGCCCTCAATCTGGAGGACTATGGCACGTGAAGGTCTGTGAATGCGAAATTAACGCAGGGCCCAGAGCAGTGTGTGTGCTGTGTGAACCTAGGACACGGGCACAGCTGCATCTGAAGCCACAGCCTGCTCTGCCAGTCGTTTTCCAGACCTCAGTTTCTCCAATTATAGAATGGGTACGGTTGCTCGTATCCTTGTGGTATTTGTAGCGACTATAAAATCTTAATTAAGATTAAGAGCTGAATAACGGGGCTGGGAAGGTGACTCCGTGGTTAAGAGCATGGGCTACTCTTTCAGACGACCCCGCTTCGGGTCCTACACCCACATGGCGCTCACAGCTGCCTCTAAGTTTAGTTTTAGGGGATCCAATGGGCTCACATCTGATGCACAGACAAACATTCAGATATACATACATGAATACATACATTATATACATACATATGCATACACGTAAAATAAAAATAAACACAATCTCAAGAAACATTAAAAAGTATTCAGAAATTAACCAGGCATGGGGGAAAGAAAAGAGCCACCAACTTTTCAGGTGAAGTGACTCACACGTGTGGTCCTTGAACACGGGACCAAGGAATACTGTTAGCAGTCCACTTCAGAGAGATATTGTAAGATGCTTCTCAGAAGGTAACATCCTTTCTCGGGAGAATGGGAGCGTAACAGTGTAC
>NC_022018.1:59432958-59440146 GCF_000317375.1 Microtus ochrogaster
TGTGTCAATTTGGCGTAAAACTGGCCAGCGCAGAAAGCTAGTAACAACAATGGATCAGGGAACTGGCTCAGTACAGAAAGCCTTGCCGTGCAAGCATGCCAACCTGAACTCAGATCCCCAGAGCTCACATAAGAGACAGGGCTGTGTTGTGCCTGTAATCTCACCCATCTGATGGTGAGATCGGGGACAGGAGAATGCCCTGTAAACACCCTGGTTAGCCGGCCTAGAGTACATAGCACACTGACAAAAACCAAGAGAGACCAGACCCTCCTCAAACAAGGTATGAAGCAAGGATGCTTGAGGCTGTTCTCTGACCTCAACACGTAGCTTGTAGATAGTGTACTCTCACAAACACTAACGTGAGCACACACATGCTTATGAATGAATAAATAATTCACACACATGTATGCAAATAAATAATAAATACATAATTTAAGAAGACCATCAGTTGGAAGAAATTCTGGACTTTGTAGAGTCAGTAGTCAGCCCTGCATGTCCATGGGTTCAACTAACCACAGGTTAAATGCTGTTGTTTCTGAGGTGTACTACCATGCTTAGAAGGGTTGTGTCTGTACTGAGCATGTGCGAACGCTGCTGTTGCCATCACTCCTAAGCAGCGGGGAATAACAACTACTCTCTCTCTCTCTCTCTCTCTCTCTCTCTCTCTCTCTTTCTCTCTCTCTCTCTCTCTCTCTGTATCTGTGTCTGTCTTTGTTATTTATTATTTATTACCATTGTATATGTGTGTGTGTGTGCTGTCAAGGACAACTTTTGGAAATCAGTCCTCTCCTGCCAAAAGCTCCAGGAATCAGACCCAGGAGGCCACATCACTGGCAAGCCGTCCCACCAGCCCCGCGGCTATTTAAATAGCACGTGCACGGTGTTCGGTGTCAGGAGTAACCCAGAGGAGACTCAAATGCACGAGGATGAGTAGGTTGTGTGCAACTCCCAACACCATTGCATATTGGGGGTGTGAGCCCACGCAGGCTTTGGTATTCCCGGGGTCCCGGGACTAGTCCCAGTGTGCACGGCTGGAATGAGGAAGTGTGATGCTGAGCCTGTGGGTGCAGAACCTGCTGTTCACAGTTCAGGGTTTATCTGGTCACCCACATTCTCAGTCCCCACTGAGCGCTAACCCATTGCTAGGACTAATCTTGTGAGATGCTTTCCACCAAGGCTAAAGGTCTGCGACTTAGCCAAACCCACAAAGTGTTTCCAGACTGCCGTTCTACATGGTTTATAGTTAATTACTGCTGAGTTTAAAACAGTTGGCTTAGCTGGTGCATACCTATAAACCGAGTTACCTGTAATACTTTGGGGGAGGCCGAGGCAGGAGATTTACAAGTTCAAAACTTGTTTGGGCAGCATGCAGACACCCGGTCTCAAAAAACAAAAAATAAAATAAAAAAAAATAAACAACAAGAAAAAGCTGCTTAGTTAGATCTAGGTTAAGAACAAAATCAGACATTGGTGTGTTGGTTTACGGCGGGCTAAGCTCTGTGAGCCGCAAATCACTTGAGGGAGTTGGAAGGAGCTTGTGTGTCTGAATCTGTGTGAGCAAAGCAAGCCAGGCCCCCATTCCTGGATCTGGAAGTTCACAGCCGTCCTGCGATGATACATCCTGCACAAACTGGGTCAGTTTTTCTCAGCCTGACACCAACTAGCGCGGAGAAGAGGGACCTTCAGCGGGGCAGCTGTCTCCGGCAGATTGACCTGTAGGCATATCTGGGGTAAGGCCCAGCCCACTGTGGGCAGTGCCACCTCTGGGCAGGTGTTCCTGGGTCTGTAAGAAAATAGGCTGGGCAAGCCACACGGCCATGGAGAGCAGGCCAGTAGGCAGTGCTCTAGAACGCTCTCTGCTTCAGTTCTTGCCTTGAGTTCCTGCCCCGGCTTCCCTGGTGATAGACTTCAACCTATAAGCCAAATAAGCCCTTTCCTTCTCAAGTTACTTTAAACTGTTGTTTTATAACATAGCAAAGGAACCTAGCTTATATCTCCTAAGGGAGAAGAAGCCTTTCAGCTTTGGCATGAAGGGCTTTTGATGACTAAGGCGATGTCTCTTCCTAGGACATCAATAAGGCTTCAGTTCAATGGGCTCTGCACAGCTGCTGGAACTGTTTTATTCATACGGTTTCTTTGGTTGTGCTTAGAAAGGACATTGTATCGTGGGAAGTTCCAACTTCAGCTTTTTCATTGACTTGGGAATGTAGGTAGGTAGCCGGCAGGTGTAGCAGGTGCTTAGAAAGAGGCCCATCTTAAAATGATCTGTTTGAAATTGAATTGTGTTGGTGTACGCCTTTAGTCCTAGTACTCAGAGCAGAGGCAGTTGGATCTCCATAATTTGGAAGCCTGCTTGGTATACAGAGAAAGTTATGGGCAAGCCAGAGTTACATTGCTGAAGCCCTATCTCAAAAAATAAACTAAACTAAACTAAAATAAAATAAAATAAAATAGGATGGAATTGCATAGAGGACACACCTGGCTATGAAGCCTTTGGCAGACACCTGGGTGCAGGGATGGGGGAAGCTGGAGGACAGTGCCCAGGCTTGGCCTTACCGCATCGGGCTGGCTGATTTGCTTTTCTTCTGTCCCTCGGTGTAGCTTGAAACTGAACAGCGCAGCTATTTTCCCTGAGTCCTCTTGCCCTTCAGTGGCCCTGATGACTAGCTTAGCAAGACCCTCGGGATTTCCTGGCTGAATCACTGGTTGAGTCACAATTTATCTGCAAAATTTTGGTTTTTATTTTGTTTTTGAAATACTTATTTATTTATTGCCCAACTTCTCTTTACTGAGCTCTGGATGTTAAGGGACAGCTCAGCTGTGGACATGGGACGTAGAGAGGTGAGGAGGGGAGGCCCTGGTCCACATCTTTCCATTCCCCCTCAGAGGCCACCTTGGAATCATGTCCAGTCTTTCCCAGCACGCAAGTCCCTGGAGTGGCATCTTTTCGTCACTGTCCCTCGGTTCTACAGAGACGGGGGACTCTGTCAGGCTGTCCTGTTCTTAGCCATCGTGGGAATCCAGGGCTCCAGCAATACAGACAGGATGCCATTTTCTTTGTCAGACAGGGTCTCCCTTTGTAGCCTAAAACTCACTGTCTAGATCAGGCTGGCCTTAAACTCATAGATCTTTGTGCCTCTGCCTCCCAAGTGCCAGGATCAAAGATGTGCTTTTCCCAAACACATCTAGGAGGAGTGAACCCCATTCCTCAACACCTTCCCCTTCTGCAGCCCATTATGACTTTGTGAGGGAGAAGCTTCCTCAAGGTCAAATGAGGCAGGGTATGTAAGCTTAGAATTCCTTCTTGGGTCCGTTAGTCTGTTGGGGATAGATGGAGTCTCGAAAGGAGGTGTGCAGGTGGATTGATGACTGCAATGGTTTGCGGCCTGCGCATGGTTGCAGTGTACAATCGATACTGCAGTGTAGCTCAGTGCTGACATTCCGTGGGTAGGGGGGTGGCTGGGGGCAAGATGCCCGTACTATTCTCCCAGGCACCCCCTTCCTCTAGGAATATGTCATTTCCAACATATATGTTTTGAATGTGAGCTGCAGGGCCCTGGTGCAGGCTTAGCTGCTTTCTATGTGGCTCAGCCTGAAGGGCTAGCAACACGATTCCACAGGCAGGTAGCCATGGACTAGGTGCCAGGCTTCTGTTTACTTCTGCAAAGAGGGACCAGGCAGGGACATGGCAACACTGGAAGAGAGGGGTTCAGTTTATATTTTGGGACATGTGGATTGTCAGGTTAGACACAGACTTTAGCTTGCCACAATGCAGGGCACCAGCCAGTGGTGGGGGTACCAAGACAGCTGTATGCTGCTACCTTCCTCCGCTGAGGACTTCCTCTAGCTTTTAGGGACATTAACTCAGGCCCAACCAGAGTGCATGGATTCAACCCTTGAGAGAATTCCAGGAGCCAGTTTAAGAAGCAGAGTTGGAGATTTTGTTGAAGGCATTTTAGCCTAGGCTTAAGAATGGGGGAGGGGGAGCGATCAGAGGAAAGGCAGCCTTGCCTGTGAGTATGGCGGTCCCCTTCCCTGTATCCCATTGGTGACTGTAGATGGGGTTTTGGAAGCCTTTGGCAATGTCATTGCTCTAGGGGTTTCTGGAGACCCTACCCCTCCTCTCCCTGTTTCCTTCTTGATAACTGGTATTACAGGTTGGCCCTGCAGACACTTTGGATGGATTACAATCTCACAGGTTGTAAAACCAGAAGTCACCAAGGTTGCTCAAGGAGTCAATGGGTCCTTTTCCTAAAATGGACTTTCTGGGGGGGGGTTCCTAGGAAATTGCAGGTTTACAGCTGTGAAGGGAGAAGGGCCATAAGCAGTTGATTGCGTGCTGGGCTCTGGCTTTTCTGCTGCATCTGTTCTCCTTTCCCTCCCACATCCCCAGCCTTCCCTGACTTTCTATTGTCCTGCAGAACTTTGGCAGTACTGGGACTTGCTTTTCTATCAGGTCACCGGTGAGTCAGTTTTATTGATTCAGGTTAAATTCTAACCCTGCAGAAGTGAAAACCGCCTGCATTTTGTAGCCGGTGAGGTTTGAGCAGGGGAGGGGGAGGTATTCTGCGAACCTGAGACCATGAAGTGTTTCTACCTGCTGGGGACACTGAGGGACACTGCACCGGCTGGACTGCAGCTTCTCTTTCAGGGGAGTGTGGTTGATGATCGCAGTCGAGTAGACACTGAGGCATAGAGCTCTGACTCAGGGCTCTCCAGCAGTGATGACTTTTCCAGACAGGGAGCATCCTCACCCGAGCGTACAGAGCATGTCTTGGAGGGGCTGGAGGGGAGGAAACACAGGATATTCCCAGGAGTCGGGGAGGAGGGCCCCCGAGAGCTCAGCTCCAGTCTTGCTGGCCTCTCTGTACATTTTGGGAAAGTGTTCTTTCAGATGGGCACGTTTAAAAAGGGCGATGGCAGCCTGGGACACACAGTTTCGGAGTGGAAGTGACTTTTGTACCGAGCAGAGATTGCAAAGGCCTGGGACCATGGCTCAGAGTCAAGGGAGATCTCTTCCTGCTGTGAGGCCTCATTGTGCAGTCTCTACATCTTACATGTCTGCTGAGATCTCTCTCTCTCTCTTACACACACACGCACACGCATGCATTCACGCACCTCCCCTTTCTTTCTTCCCTCCACCCTCCCTCTCATGACAAGGCCTGACATGAGTTCTTTTTGGTATTTAGTTTTTTTTTTTTGAGTTCAATTCAATTACAATGTTTCTCCCTTCCCTTTCCTCCCTCTGAACTCTCTGGAATACCCCTCCCCACCGTCTTTCAAATTCATGGCCTCTTTTTTTTTCCAATTGTAATTGCATGCGTGTATGTCTTTGTAGATACATACATATTTCTAAATATAACCCGTTGAGTGTATATAATGTCCCTCGTGTGGCATGTGTCCTTCGCCCGGCCAGCTGGGCATGCTCACTGGCATCACCCTCGTTTGAGTCTCACTCGGTCACGTCAGTGAGCTTACAGATAGAGCGGCCGGCCGTTGTTACCAGGAGACACAACTCACAACAAACTCCCTGATCCTCTGCCTCTCTCTCGCAATCTTTCCTCCCCCTCTTTCACAAAGCTCCCTCAGCTGTAGGCGATAGAATGTTTTGTAGAAGTAACAGGCCGCCTCCTGTACCAGGGGTGACTCAAGCAGACCAGGGCAGGGGGCTGGTAGGACACCCACTCTCTAGTGCTCCTTTACCTAGTAGGGTTTGTCAGGCACCCCCATCCCAGCTAGACTTGCTTAGGCACAGATTCAGCTTCCCCTCATTCTCTGGGGACAGAAAAGTCAGCCTTGACTGAGGACTGAGGAGAGCCAGTGGCACCTTTGTGTTTACTTGTGGGCCGTGCACAGAGGGCCTCTGTGCAGTTTCTCTGGCTCTTCTGAGGGAAGCAGCTGTAATCCTTGGGAGGACTGTCCTTTCTGCCTGACTCCAGGGCTGAGGTGTGGATTTGCACATATTCCCAGCTGCAGATCGCTGGGGGAAGATGCTTCCGCCAGTTGCAGGGAGTTTGGCCCTCACTACACACAGGCTTGCAGTAGAAAGGTAGTCTGGGGCCAGGCCAGCTGTGGAGGAAATTGCCTAACATCTGGAGTCCTCTGGACAAGACCTATAGATGTGATGGATAGGGAGGGCTACACTGGAAGGATGTGTTTAGTTTCTGTTCTGCGGGTGGTTCTGATTCATAGTTAGTGTGGAGTGTCGGGAACATGGGAGGGGGTGTTGGGTAATCACAGATAACCTCTGTCTACCTCATCATTTTGCTGGCAAGGAAACTGAAACCCAGTGAGATCTGGAGGAAGTTCGAGAGTTTCAAAACTTGGATAGTGCTGAGTATTTCAGAGACCAAATGGAGAAATGAAGGGCCAGCTATTCTATCTTCCTGGGACTCAGTTTCTCCATTTTATATGCACACACAATGCATCTGTATGTGTGTATGAGTAAAGGGCTCATGTGAGCGCTTGCCACTTGGGCGCCAGTCCCAACATTTTCTGATCCTAGGTCCATCCTGGCACACACCCTGGCCTTTCCATTTTCCATTTCTCGTAAACATGGTTGTTTGATTGACTCATTAAGGCCAAACACTTGAAACAACTATGTTCATATCATTTAAATCAGAAGAATAATTCTTTGAAGGAGCTCAGACTAGTCCATATTTGACCAAAGAGTTAAAACCTGCAGTGTGTCTGGTTAGGTCTGTGTACTATCAATGAAGGAAAAACCAGTTGTTTTCTTCATGAAGCAGAAACCTGAATATTGGTCTGATAAAATTCAAGTTACTATTGGGTTAATAGAAGTGTAAAGTGCTTAGACAGATTGCTGACATAGCCATGTAATATACACACCTTATATGAATTATTAAAATTGATGTGGGATTCCCCTCTGAATGCTGCGATTACCATTAATGAATAAAGCAACTGCTTTGGACCTATAGCAGGGCAGAACTTAACTAGGTGGGAAAAACAAAACTGAATGCTGGAAGGAAGAAGGCGGAGTCAGAGAAAAGCCATGGAGCTGCCGCTGGAGACAGAGGTGCTGAAACTTTGCTCGTAGGCCACAGCCTTGTGGAGATGCACAGATTAATGGAGATGGGTTAAGATGTAAGAGTTAGCAACTAAGAAGCTAGAGCTAATGGGCCAAGTAGTGATTTAAATAATATAGTTGCTGTGCAATTATTTACAGAG
>NC_022018.1:59440933-59446006 GCF_000317375.1 Microtus ochrogaster
ATCTATCTTCTATCTATCTATCTATCTATCTATCTATCTATCTATCTATCTATATCATCTATCCATCCATCATCTGTCTTATCTATCCACTATCTATTGCCTATAAATAACCTATCTACAATCTATCAATAATCTTTCTATGAATAATCCACCCATCTATCTATCTGTCTGTGTATGTATATATCTACATCTACCAATCTATCAATTATCTATCAATCATCTATCCTCTCTATCTTTTTATATCTATCTGTATGTCTGTCTGTGTGTCTACTGTCTATCCAGTTACAGATTGACCACAATAGAGAACACATCAAAGTCCAAGGGTTACTGAAGAGGTCAAATGAGGCAAGCAGAAGGTTGCTAGGATGCAGAGGAAATCTGCAGGAATTAGATACTAGAGCTTCTGCTTGCGAGGCCAGGCTGCAGGGTGTAGTGTCATTTCTGTATATTTTAATAAATCAGGCTTGCCTGAAGATCAGAGAGTAAAACAGCCACATTGGTCAGCCTTACAGCCAGGCAGTGGTAACACATGCCCTTAATCTCAGTAGTCACAGTAGTTGCCATAGAAACCGGGCAGTGCATGCCTTTAATCCCAGTGGTCCATGCCTTTAATCCCACCCCTAGAGAGGAATTTAAGACGGGAGGAGACAGCTCTCAGTCACAATCTCATTACGAGATTCCTGGAGGCAGGATCGCCATTCTTGGACTGAGGTTGAAGTAAGAGCCAGTGGCTGGCTGCTTTGTTTTTCTGGTCTTCAGGTTGATCCCCAATATCAGTCTCTGAGCTTTTATTAATTGTGCTTCAGTAGGGTCATAGTTGAACTACAGAAACGGGGTACGAGATCTCCACGGAAGCTGTAGAGACAAAAAGCAGGAGTGGTACAGGCAGATGGACACACGGAGGGCGGGTCAAGGTGAGGAACGAGCGGACGAATGGATGGAGATGTGAATCAGCCACATCACCAGTGAGGCCTGAGCAGAGCTGAAGGCCCTGGGGCAGGTGGGTGTTCTCTGCCTGTGGACCTTTGACGCACAGACGATGACAGATCAGCGAGGACTGTCACCGTGTTGGCTCCTCCTCTTTCCGGGGTCCATGGGAGCTTGCTGCACCTATTCTTCAGTCTGGCGTGTTTTGTGAGTTCTTGGGCCCGGATTCCACGATATGATTTTTAGATGCCCATGTTTCCCCTCTACTCAAGCGTCACAAGGCGGCTCCTCCCCTTGTGGTGATGCCCTAAGATGGTGTTTACGTAAACAAGGTGCAGAATCACCCTGCCTCTGAGTTCACCCTTAAGATGCCATCAGGAGCTGCTTGCGAAGTGGAGTCTCACAGCAAGGCCCTGGTGATCTCCATGGCAGGAGCAACCATGTCCTTTGGACAGCTGAAGCCATTTCAATGATGTCCTACCCCATGGGTTAGCGGTCAGTGCTTTTCCACTTGGGGCTACTCCAGAACTCAGCCTCGGACCTTGGCTGCTGCTGAATCGAGTTTGTTAACGAATGCTAAGGAGACACTGAACATCTGGGAACAGGGACTTTGGGACTAGGAACAGGCAAGCATGCTGGGGACATCACAGGCACGGGGGTCAAAGACTTGATACATGTCCGAGTAGCATCCAGCCACACGGAAACCTCTACAGACAAGCAGGGACCGCCTGGGTTCTTCTGAGCTTAGTGTCACATGCTTCTCTCTCTCCCCCTCTCTCCACCATCTCCTCTCCCCTGCCCCTCCCCTTTCTCCTTTCCCCTTCCTTTTCACCGTGCTTGGGAAAGTAACTATGATGTGTACTTGTGTGTGGAGGCCAGAGGATAGCTGTGGGTGTTGTTCCCCGGGAGCCACCGCCTACGCAGAATCTCTCACTGTTCTGGAGCCGAGCTCGCCAGGCTGGCTGGGTATTGAGGCCCAGGGAGTCGCCTGTCTCTCCTTCTCCAGCCTCGGGATTTACACTACCCTGACTGGTTTTTAAACTAAACAAAATGGAGGTTTAGGAATAGAGTAAGGGCTTCGTGTCTCTAAGGCGAGCACTCAGTTGGCTGAGATATCCCCCAAGTCCTGTGAATAAAGTTCTATGAATATAAATTTTTTTTTTTTAAGTTTAGAGAGAAAAAAAAGGGGGGGGGAGGGAAGGGCTGTGTTGGTCTAACTGCTCATTCTAGTTTTATCTCCAGGAAGGGAAGGTACCCAGCCTGTGATGACCTGAAAAGGCCACTTGGTGGCAGTGTTCCCTTTCTTTTGGTGCAAGGTAACCCAGCCCCACTACAATGGAAGCCCTTCTGGGGACTTTTGGACAATCCCTCAAGGTTCAACTTATGGGTGTTAGGCAAAGATGCAAAATAGGACCCTGAGTGGAAAGTAATGGCTGTGACAGGAACCTCATGGCTCCTGCTTGTCTTCCTTCCTAACTGCAGAGTCAAGCTTCAGAGGGAGAAGCTGAGCTCGGTTTTCTTTCTAAATGTTCTCAAGCCAGCTCTACTTGGTGACACGGTACACAATTTAACACAGCATTAGAAATGAAATTATTGGACTGGCAAGGTAGCTGCTAAGCCTGCTGACCTGAATTCCATCCCTGACACTCCCATGTGGATTAAGAGGACTGACCCATGAAGGTTGTTGTCCTCTGGCCAAAATATACATCACACACACACACACACACACACACACACACACACACACACACACACACACACACGGTGGTATAATGCATACATATAACAAAAAGTCTAAAAAATAAATGGTACCTCATTCACTAATTTTTAAAAAGATTTTTTATTTGATGTGTTTGAGTATTCTACCTGCATGTACGGCTCTGTATCACATGCATGCAGTACCCATAGAGGCCAGAAGAGGGCACAAGATTCCATTCTAAAGCTGCAGGAGCTTGCCAGTTGTGGCGTGGATGCTGGGAGCTAAATCGAGATCTTCTGCAAGGGCAGCCAGTACTCTTAAACACCGAGTCAACTCCCCAGCCCTCCTCATTGCCCATTTTATTCATTTTCCAAGGTCATTCTTCACAGCATGCTGTGAACATTCTGGAACACCAGCCACCACGTCCCCCATCCTAGACACAGTTTCCATCGTTCCGTGTTAAGCGCGACCTAGACCTTGCCGCCAAGCTGGAACTTTCCCATTCCTTGCTGGCTGCTGCAGGCCCAGCTCTTTCTGTCCTGATTTCCTGTAGCTGATATTTTATAGCCTATATATAGGTGGGAAAGGATAGAAATTATTTTCTATCTTGCTTCCAGCCTGTGGTCTCTCTGTTTGGCACAGGATGCTTTAACCCACACAGCACACTGACTGTGTCTCCCAGCTTGCTGGTGTCTATAGATTTGGTCAGGTGGCCGCTGCAGTCTGTCCCCAAGCTGTTGGGAAATGCAGGTGTGTGTTGCTCAGTGACAGGGACACTCCTACAGCGTGTCCTGAGGTGACCTCGCTGTAGAACACTTCTAGGCAGTGGCATTGTCACCAGCAATGCGAGTGACAGCCCATTCTGCTCCACACACCATCAGGATTGAATCTTCAAGCTGTGTTTTATTGAGAGAACCAGGGAGCGATCTGTGAGGACAGTGGATTCACGTACAAAAGATCCGTTCTCCCAGAAGACTATAGGCAAGGGGAAACAAAGGCAGCCAGTCAATTCAAAGTTTGGCTTTCCCCTCTGGTTAGGTGACCTTTTTACTTATTTATTTTGAGACAGGGTCTCACTATGTAGCCCCGGTTGGCCTGGAACTTGCTACGCAGACCAGGAAGGCCTAGAACTCATGGAGATCCACTTGCCTCTGCCTCCTAAGTATCCTAAGTGCTGGGATTAAAGGTCTTCACTGATAAGTAGTCAGTCTTGTCTTGGAGATTTGTAGGGTTGGGGCCTTTCCCCCCTTGTCTCTTCTCTGTAGAAGGGAGGCTCACAAACACTGTGCCTGTCATTTGGATGACATCTAGATTGAAGGTCGAATTGGAACAAGCCAAACATCAGCACTGTGCACAGAGACTCCTAGAAGGAAGCACAAAGGGGCTTTACATTATGAAGAGACACGTGACTGTGGCAATTCGTAAAAAGGAAAGCACTTAATTGGGGCTGGCATGCAATTCAGAGGCTTAGTCCATTGTCATCATGGTAGGAAGCATCGCGGGATGCAGGCAGACAGGTGCTGGAGAAGGAGCTGAGAGCCCTATGTCCAGATCAGCAGGCAGCAGGAAATGAGTGAGACACTGGGCTTGGCTTGAGCATCTGAAACCTCCAAACCCATCCCCAGTGATGTACCTTCTCCTCCAACAGGGTCACACTCCCAATAGTGACACTTGCTGTGAGCCTACAGAGGCCGTTTTCATTCAAACCACCTCACTGCACACTAGGAAATGTAGCACCAAGCTGGAGAGATGGCTCTGTGGATAAGAGCACTGGCTGCTCTTCCAGAGGACCAGGGTTCAGTTCTCAGTTCCCAGATGGCAGCTTGTAACTGCCTGTTACTCAGGTTTCAGGGGGATCTGACACCTTTACACAGACATACACACAGGCAAAGCATGAATGCCCATGGAATAAAAATAAATAAATTATTAAAAAAGAAAGAGAACACAGCGCCTATGTTGTGCAACTCCCTGAGTCTCTATTAGTCATAATTTTCTGGAACCATCATGTATTGGGGTGATCTTGGGTGAAATGTGTTTATGGGGTGCATGACTGTACATTGGGGGTACAGCTATGTGACACAGTATGCTCGTTTTCCACCTCCACCAATTAGTTTAAGTGGTATGTGCTAGGCATCATTCTTTACCGTCGTAGAGAACATTCTATCCCCCACAGTTTAGATTTTAGTGGACCTCAAGTCTCCGGTCAGGGACACCTTGGTCCATATTGAGTTCAGCTCATGTTTAGTCATCATGATAATGGGCTGGTTACCTATGTGCTGAGCCGGCTGCTGGCCTTCACGTGTGTAACATGTCTGCACTGACCTGGAACACAGGAGTCCTCTCAGAAGAGCAGCAGAGAGGGCCCTTAGGGTTTCTCAGGGTCAGCCCTTCCTTTAAAGAGCAGCTGCGGATTTTGAAACACTGTCAACTAAAAGTTTCTACAAACT
>NC_022018.1:59446810-59450213 GCF_000317375.1 Microtus ochrogaster
CTGCAGTTTCACCGATTGCCGCTGGAGGGCACTGCTGAACACAGATTGTCCTCCGTTCTTGCCCTCTGCGATCTCAACCCAGGCCAAGGGCTATAGTCTACACAGCAGGACCTGTCAAAGGAAGGCGTTTGCTTCCTTCTGACCTTACCCAGAATAGGGGGGTTCTGGGTGGGTTCTCTCGAGTAGTTCTTAGACATTCTCCCCTGGACTGACCCCCAACAGTGACTCAGGAATCCCCATCGGAGCCTCTTGTTCTTGAGGGCTGTAAACACTTTGGGGGTTCTCTTTCTCTCTGTGATATTATGTGGGGACACACACCTGCTATGACATACATTGGAGGTTAGAGGAAATATTTGTAGGGTTGGTTCTTAACCTTAATGTGGTTTCTGGGGATCGAACTCAGGCAATGGACTTGTGTGGCCAGCACCTTTACACGATGAGCCAACACACCGGCCCCTACCCTCTTCTTCAGGTGGCATTGTGACCATTCTTCCTGGTTGATTCCTTTTTGTTCTAAAGCAAAAATCTGATTACCTCCCAAAGAAGGGGACAGGCAGGTGTTCCTTTAAGGGGTACAGCTGACCACAACTTGGTCCTGTGCAGGTAGAATGGATGTTAGTAGTTGGAGCATGGAGAGACAGCATATTGAAGAAGACATTGAAATCTTAATGCATGAGTTGCCCTTTCTCATAAGTGGGTTTCTGAATCCTTAAATATCAGTGGGCTATGGGAAGAGCTTTGAATCACCGCAAACGTGTGTGCTATCTGATCTCCTGAACAGTCTTGCAGGGCAGCAGCATTGTGGTCACTTTGCAGATGAGAAAGGGACTCCGGGATCACCAGGCGTCAGTGTACAGGAGCTTAGAAATTGCGTCAATTGGGTCACAAGGTCTCACTTGATCTGTCACACGCAGCCTGTCTGCCTTGCTCCAGCTTTTGTCCTGCTTTATCCTGGGCCTCTCCCGACATACAGTCCTCAGAGGGGCCTGTGGAAAGATTGCAGGAGGGGTCAATGAGATTTTTATGAACTGAGAGCTTCAGAAATAACTTGCCCTTCCCAAGGAACCGCTGATTTGATTCTTGAAGTAGTCCATCCCATTAATTCAATTAGCTAATGGGGATGGAAGCATCCTAATACACAGGAGCTGGAAGGGTATCGGCAGTCACATGCTCGGCTTGTTTATCACAGGGAGGGGGGTTCAGTCACATGCTCCGCTTGTTTATCACAGGGAGGGGGGCTCAGGGAGCCTGTGTGACAACAGCTGGACAGCAAGGGTCCGCAGAGTAACTTGGGCATTGCGTCCCGAGGTCAGTGCTTATTTCAAATTCCTTTGTGATAACATTGGCTTAGAGTTTTGTGTAATTATTACAATAATGAAAATTACTAAAGTGTTAAAACATGCAGGACTCTCATTTCTGATTAAGACAGAGTAACAAGCTAAGTTTTCTGTCACTAGCAGCTAAAAGACCAAGCAAAAGATGCGGCAACTCTCTGTAGGCCTTTTACAGAAGATGTCACCGGTTGTGGCTCTTGAGAGAGGGGCGTGCACAGGGTGAGGGCCATGCTCAGACTCCCTTTTTGGTTTAAGTGTTCCCCAACTTCAGGAAAGAGGAGCTTCAGTGGGGTGCAGAGCAGCAGACTTAATGCTGCGGGAAAGGGAGACAGAGAAGGCGGAGGCTGAAAGGGCTGTGGGTGGGTTCGGTACTCCAGGGGAGGCAGTTCAAGAGATGCCACACTCTGGGAGTTTCCTCCAGGTCTTTATCTTTAGTGGCGCGTCTACTGATGAAGATCTAAAAGACTAGGAGAGGCCAGTGTCTGTGAGCCCCTCAGGGAGCAGCGATTTTAGACCCCGTTGTAGAGATGATGGAGAACCGATCCTGCCAAGTAGAAGCTCTGAGTAGACCCATCATGAGAGCAGGGCTAAGTCCCATCAGTGAGGATGTGGGCACTGTCAGGGTTAAATCAGAGATGCCAGGTCCACCTTAGAGCCCAAACCCCCAAAGTCAAAAGGGTCAAGATGATGATGGCACATGACATAACTCAGCTGGTTAGCAGAATGACATGCCACCGTGTGCAGAGGCAGGCGAATCCAGCGTCTCTGTGATGCGTCACTTCCCCCAAGAGCCCCGTCTTAGTGTTATCATGCTAGATCAGGTTCCGTGTTCCAGTACGTGGCTTTTCAGGGCTACACATATTTATGGCATGACAATATGTAATAACAAGTTCTAGATACATGAAGAATAAAGTTATGGGGCTGGAGAGATGGCTCAATGGTTAGGAGCATTGATTATTCTTCCAGAGGACTTGGGTTCAATTCCCAGCACCCACATGGCAGCTCACAACTGTCTGTAACTCCAGTTCCAGAGGATCTGGGATCTTCACAAAGACATGCATGCAAAAAAAAAGCAATGTAAATGAGATAAAAATAAATATTAATAAAAAGTTAAACACATAGACTTTCTTTATAATTTAAAATGCCAAGCCTCTTTCTGTTGGTTCTTTTTTCTGTTGGAGTATTTCAGCTAGTTCTTGCTGGTTAATGGAACACAGTATTTCTGAGATTCAACAATGGGTTTGCTCCTCTGCTCTAGAATCACAAGCTGATTGTTTTTGAGTTGTTCTTATTGTCCTGACTCATCTTCCTTGACTAGAAACAGTGTTAAACTGTAGAAAGACTGGCTTCCTTAACTGACAGTGCCTTATCAATCAACTGGGGGATACTTTTGTATCCTGTGTCCTGTCTGCCAGCTCCCAAGTAACTGACAGAGAGGCTTACAAATGCCTGTCTTATGGCAAGTCTTGTTACTAGCTAACTCAAGTCTTGTTACTAGCTAACTCTTACATTTTAAATTAACCGATATTCCTTATTTATGCTCTGCCACGTGGCGGTACCTTTATTACCATGTGGGGTTCATCCTGCTCCCTCTGCATCTGACTCTGCCAGCATTCTTCTTCCCAGCATTTTCCTATCTGGCTCTCTTGCCAATCTCTTTCTGTCCAGTTATTGCCCAGTCAGCTTGTTTCTCAAACCAATCACAGTGACATATATTCACACAAGGTAAAGGAATATTCCGGAGCAGGATACTGTCCAGAAAAATGCCCAAGGGTCTCCTGTCTTATTCCGTTTCTTCCCCCTCCTCTCTCCAGTCTCCCCCCTCCCCCCTCTCCCTTCCCCTCCCTTCTTTTCCTTTCTTTTCGTAGAAGAGATTTTTGCGGGGTTAGAGTAGGTAATGGGGGAAATTCAGAGTGTATTATATGCTCTGGGTGATAGTCCAGCTTTCATTGCATGTCTAGATGGCCGAAGAAGGCAAAAGAGCTCTAGCTTTAGAGTAAATCTTGAAAGCCTTCAGGAGAAGTGTTGGGAGCAGTGAACCCCCAGACCCTGAATTTCTTGTAAACAAC
>NC_022018.1:59451403-59453748 GCF_000317375.1 Microtus ochrogaster
CCATCTCTCCAGCCCCTGGGAAAATTATTTCTTTAGTCTGAGTAGACACTTAACATTTTGAGCTACCCCACTTGGGTGGGCCAATCATCTGGCCAAAGGTCACCCCTCAGGTAGAAGGATTCGCATTAAGCCACGCTAAAGAGATGGGAGGAACAATTATCCCTTCAGTGAGACAACACCCTCCTCCTCGAATGGAATTGGTTGCAGAGCTGCAGCTGGGTGGCGTCCTAGCTCTGTGAATGTTTCTGAATTACTCTGGAAAGCATAACTTCCCTGTTTCTTCTCTTTTCTAAGTATGGCTTCCTTGACACCTGGAGTTCACTCCCTGACTTGTGCCTGCTTGTCCACCACGCGTCCAACCTCCATACCTAACCCCAACGGCATGGCTTTCTCTCTTCTTCTGCCCTGTCTTGTCCTCCAGGCAGCTGCTGAGGGACAGCCAGCCTGCTTTTGAGTTTTTCTTTCAAACTCTAATAAAATTATTATTGAGCTCCTTTTAGAGTCTGTGCTTAAATTCCTTTATTAATGAGACTTACCCCCCCCCCTCCAAAAGGGGCCCTGATTTCCTTTCCAACAGCATGAAGAGCCACCGTCTGCAGGCCTCTGCTCTGTGGGATAGCTTGGGGGTTGGTGGCAGTTCTGGTAAAAGCAGATTCTTTTCCTTTCACTAAAAAGTAAGATTGCTTTTTAATCAGAAGGGAAGCAGAAGGTTTCTTTTAGAAATCATTTTATTATGATTACTATTGGATTTTGGGGAGATTTACTGTTCTTGAAATAAGTACATTTATTCAAGGATGGAATAAGATCAAGATTATTAATTATTTTAAGGCAGAAAACATCTTGAATCATGAAAAATCTTAATTCATGAGTCTTAATCATCCTCCTGTTTGTAACGGCAAATGGCTGGGCCAGTGGCTCAGGCTTCTGCACCCTCAGAATGCCGTGTAATTATTTAATAGTATTTGTGTTGTTTGAAGTGAAGCCTGGAACAGGGCAGGGGTGGTTGTCCATCGCACACTGGGACTGCCCTGGTGGCTGAGGAGGTCCCAGAGAGCAGGGGCACAAACGCAGGGCTCACACAGTGCCCAGCTCTTCTCTGACAAAGTCTCCCACAGGCCTATCACAGGGGTTTCACAGACTTAGTGTCCTTTGGAGAGTGGAGACGGTGAGATTTGCTGACTCAAACCCTCAGAAAAGGCCTTTCCGCGGGCCCAGAAAAAACCAGCATGTAGTGGAAAGACAGTTGAAATGCCAGTTGACAGATGAGCAGACTCCGTAGCTCCCTTTCTCCTGATCCTCGACCCCTTCTGAGTTCCCGTAAATGAGTAGATCTTGTTTGTTTGTTTTTATGAGTTGTATGGGGTGCTTTTAGAAGGTTCTCATGTTAGCAGGTGCTAAATGGAAGGATATGGCCCAAACCATTGGCACACCTGGCTCCTTCAGACAGGTTCCTGACCAACTACAGATTTCCGCTGCTAAGAGCTCCCATTGCTTTGTGTCTCTTCCCCACAGAAGCATCAGCTTTGCCGATGGTAGCCACTATTGTTCAAGGCGAGCTGGGGCGTCACGGGGTCTCTCTTTCTGCCCCAGGCAAAGTAGGACATTGAAGCTCAATGAGGAGTGCTGGTGACGACCGTTCTATCAGAACTGGACTTGCTGCCTTGTTGAAGGTGGCAGCACTTACTGAAAATGTTAGGAAATTACAACAAATCAAAAAGCATTAAAAGCAAATGACCTCTGCTCTGAGTCTCCCTCCTGCATGCAGGCATCAGTAAACTCTGTTGTAGACGTACAGACAGGTGATGCTTTAGCTTCTTCAGACTGTTGCTGTAGCTGAATGCCACATTGATCCCACGCTGAGAGAACGGACAGGACCCTGGTTGGCAGAGGAGGCATCTCATTTTATTATTTCTTTTATTTATGATAATTACATCATTTCCTCCTTCTCTTTCATCCTTCCAAACCCTCCCATATACTTCTCCTTTCTCTCTTTAAAATTCATGGCCTCCTTTTTCATTAACTGTCATTGCATGTATATATGTATATACATATATATTCCTAAATATATTCTGCTCAGTCTGAATAATGTTATGTTAATCCCACCATCAGAGTTTAAAGCCAAGTTTGAAGCAATTAAATACTGGCCAGGAGGATGGGCTCTGGCCAGGTCCATCTCTGATTCCCCAGAAAAATAGTCCTGAATCAAGTTTTGCAGTAGCTTAAGTATTTCCCATCAGGTCCAATCAGGGACAAGCATACATCCTGACATACCTCCAGCCTATACCCAATCAGGGTCAAGCATACATCCTGACATACCTCCAGCCTATACCCAATCAGGGGCAAGC
>NC_022018.1:59453958-59465975 GCF_000317375.1 Microtus ochrogaster
CATACCTCTAGCCTACATCCAATCAGGGACAAGCACACATTCTGATATACCTCCAGCCTACATCCAATCAGGAACAAGTGTAAGCAGAGGCTGCTCTTTCATTCCCGGCCACCCACATCCAAATAATCACAAAGAAACTATATTAACTACAATACTGCTTGGCCAATCACTTAGGAGGTGTATTGCTAGCTAGCTCTTATATCTTAAATTAATCCATTTCTATTAATCTATGTATCACCAAGAGGTTTGGCAGCTACATGGCATCTCCTTGACTCTCTCTCTCTATATATATATCTTTATTCAGATTTCCTGCCTGGCTATATTCTGCCCTGCCATAGGCCGAAGCAACTTCTTTATTAACTAATGGTAATAAAACACATTCACAGCATACAGAGGGGAATCCCACACCAGTTTGCATATATCCTCATGCATTTCCTGCCCATGAACCTCTTGTCCAAGTGTGATCAAGCACACCAGGTGCAGATGGGTCAAACAAACTTGTTTAGGGAAATGAAAACACATGGCTTGTTGTCTCCCATAAACAACAGCTTCCAGCATTTCAGGAACCGTCTGTCCCTGGGCAAGGGACTTGGAGATCAGAGGCATCTTGTTTCATGGATCTCTAAGGTACAGTAATTAAAATTTAAAATGTAACTTTGGCTCCCACAGTTACTCATGTGTTCATTTTCAGGGCTATTTGGTTTTGGACACCCAGTAAGAGTGTTGTTTCCTGGGGAAGACTGTTTCTCTGCCCTGTCCTGGAATACGCCAATCATTAGGTCCGGACATACCTGCAGGAAAGCTCTTCACATTAGACTCTAGAAATAGCAGAAAACCTGTAGGGTAAAAGGGACAACTGGGGCAGGAAACCGACCAATCACTGAGCACCCTGACCCTAAACCCAGAGTCAGAGAAAGAAACACACCTTTAGAAAGACTAAAGACATGTACCCTGGCTCTGAAACTAGTGTCAAAGAAACACACTTTGTCCCTAGAATCAGAGCCAGTGAAAGAAATATGCCCAGGTCCTAAGATTAGAGTCAAAAAGCTAAAAAGGACCAGTGAAAGAAACACAGATTGGCCACGAATTCTGAGCCATCTCTGCCCCTGACCAGCTAAACTGACCAATCCCTGAGCAGGGAATAATTAACCAATCCCCTTTCTCCCTGAGAAGACTCTGCCTCTCCACCCGTTCAGTTAAGAGCTGTTCTTAAGTGGCAGAGGCAGCAGCTCTCCTGGACTCCTCCTTCCCAAATAAACCTCTTTTCTCAAAAGAGTCTTGGGTCCTTCATCCGCTGGCACCGAACAGCAGAACCTGGCTGGGAAGTCCCTTAGGGGACGGAGCTGAGAAACCTTGCTGAGATGCTCCTTAGGGGGCCTCAGCAAGGCTGCGGAGCAGAACAGAAGAGCCTTGCCAGGATGCTCCTTAAGCTGGCTGAGCAAGGCTAGCTGAGGAAAAGTAACAACTTTTCATTGGAGAGGGAGGATATTGCTACATTTCTGCAGGAGCCTTCCCCTAGCCTAGTGTTAGCAGAAGAAACATCTTGGGTCAGAGAAGAAGCAGACAGCCCTGCTAGGATGCTTCTGTAAGGGAGCAGAGCGGAACTCAGCTGTAGCGGCTCTCCAGGAGAGGCGCAGGATCCCTATATCCTGCAGGGAGACTATCCCCCACTGCACCCCAGCTTCAGGTATCCTGGCTTCTCCATAGTCAGGACACCTTCCCTCCAGGGCTGAGCTGTCCCATTGCAGCTCCAGCCTCTAGAGCTGTCCTATTGCGCCCCCCCCCACCCCCAGCTGTCCTATTGCAGGTCTAAGTGTATCCTGGCTTCCCGATAAGTCAGGATATCCCAGCACCACTACTGCTGTACCACACTCCCCTACAAAGCCATCCTGAAAGGTATATTGGGAGAAGATTCCTTCAGCCCCGTCTGTTCTCTCTTGAGGTTGTGGCACATTTTTCTGCAGTAAAGTCTGCTCATGTTTTGTGTACCTCATCTGAATCCTTGTGATGGCAGCTGCAAGTGAAAGCCAGCGAGCAGGATGGGCCTGGGGAGTAAGCTGCCTAAGACAGCACAGGCTTTGTGTTGGGGAAAGTCTGCGGAGGGGGCAGCTCTATAGTAGCAGGGTCTGCTGTTTGCTTCCGTGCTGGGGAGTTGCAGGGCTGAGTGGGGTGCAGGGAAGGAGACTTGAATTTTCATTTTTACTTATTTATTTTTTTCTTTTTTTGGTTCTTTGGACTTGAGATTGGCCATGGCTAGTAGTAACCAGTGCAGACAGTTAACGATGTTAGATAAACAGTAGGCACCCTTCATCGAGGCCTTTTCTGGGGTCTGTGGAGCAGAGAGTCAAGAATCTAGACAAAGAAATTAGTTTACTTCCAGAAATCAAATTATCATTATTATTGGAGTTGTCAAGGTTTAACCAAAATGGAGGAATTTTGCAAAATGGTGTGACTGGTTAACAAAAAGGATGAAGATCATTGGGATGGGGGTGTGGTGGCTGCTGGGAGGCATCCAGAGAAAGAAACTGGTGACAATATGAAGGTGGTCATAGGCAATGTGGACATAGCTGTTCTAATAAAACTTTATTCAGGGCTAGATTCGACCTGCAGGATACAGCTGCCAATTTCTGAGCTCACCCTCACTTTGCTAAAAGCATGCCATCTCCAAATGTTTAAATTTTACTTTCTTCATATCCTTAGCGATATATTGATGGAGGAAAAAAGGGAACAATCTTTTATGGGTAAAGGCATTTCAATGGATTAATTAGTTTATCGTTGCCGTGTTAAAGACTGAACCTATAGCCTTGTATGTTATAGGCCGGTGCTGTACCATTGACCTACCCCACCCACAAGATGCTCTCATTAAACCAAAAGCTGTATTTAGACATATTTTAAACTCGGCGTTACTTAGGTTTAACAGAAGAGAATGAGCAGAAACGAGACCGCAGAATCTGCCGAGATTCACACTGTGTCTTCACCGTTCGTGGTGTCGTTCCTAAAATATTTCCTGGGAGCGAAGGCAAAGGACGAGGATGGGAAGACTGGAATGTCTTTTACTTTTCAACATTGTAGTTTTCCATTTTGGATGGGGCAGTTGGCTTCCTTCCGTGATAGAGAATAAGCATCTGCCATTTCTCACGCCTCTGAATATCCATGACAGGCTCATTGTCTTCAAATGTTCTATTGTCACAGCACGATGCCGGGAAAAGTGCCCTTAGGGAGTGCGTCCTGTCCGAGGCACAGACACACGGGAGGGCATGAGGTCACGTGTTAGCGGTTGGTCAAGGGGCAGAGGTAAACGCTGCTGCTACCACAGTGCCCCCCCCCCAGTGATTCGTTCACTTTCAGGATGGATCTTTCTGCCCCGTTTAAACCTCTCTGGAATTGTACTCACCCAGGAGTACATCTCCTGGACAATTCTAAAGTCCATCCAGGTTGGTGATAAACATCTACTATCAAAATCCCACCACTTGGCACCTAATACATTACTTTTTGTATT
This sequence comes from Microtus ochrogaster, assembly GCF_000317375.1. Lineage (NCBI taxonomy): Eukaryota > Metazoa > Chordata > Mammalia > Rodentia > Cricetidae > Microtus > Microtus ochrogaster. The sequence goes on from NC_022018.1 coordinate 59,457,458, forward strand.
TTTTGAGACCAAATCTCTCTTTGCACAATGGACTGGCCAGGTACTCATTATGTAGCCCAGGCTGGCCTTAAAACTTGTGGCGATCCTCCTGTCTCAGTCTCCTGAGCCTTAGGATTTACAGTTGTGAGCTATTGTGCCTGTCTAAACTCAGCACTTGTGTGTGTGTGTGTGTGTGTGTGTGTCTGTCTGTCTGTCTGTCTGTCTGTGCACTACATGGTGCAGGTGCCCGCAAAGGCCAGAGGAGGGAGGGTACCGGATCCTCTGGAACAGGAGCGACAGGAAGCTGTGAGCTGTCTGATGTAGATGCTGGGAGCTGCGTGGAGTCCTCTGCATGGCCAGCAAGAGCAGTTACATCTCTACAGCCATACAAATGCATCACATTTCAACCATCATGTCCCAGCCCTTGGTCACGGGGGCTCTGTCAATGCAGAATACATTCAGTTCCCTGTCAAGAGTCCCCTCACATAACAGTCCAACCCTGTTCAACGTCTTTTTTTTCTTTCCGGGATTTAAGTCCACCTGCTAATTGTGAGCCACTACAAATGAAAAGTTATACATTTCCAACATAAAATAGTACCAAATAAATACTCCAGTTAGAACAAAGAAGACTGGAGACAACAGCAAAGAAAGACCAGACAGAAATAGTGAAACTCATGGGGGCAAACACCAAACACCCCATCAGACTAGCCTGGAACTTTCTGTGACGCTCAGGCTGGGCTCGAAGTTGTGATCTTGCGCTTCAGTTCTCTGAACGGTTGCATGCTGCAATCGCAGGCCTGCACCATTATCCCGATACTTTGCTCTTTTCAATGGCCAGAGAGAGCGGAACAGTTTTCCTTCAGTCCTCACTGGTGGGGCACCAGGACCGAGTGGGGCCAGTTCTGCAAAGGATACGTTAGACATCTTCTCTTGGCAACAGACGTTCCCACGAAGGCCTCCATTAATAGCGGTTAGTGGTGGTTAATCCCGACAACATACATTGTGGGTAGTGTGGTCTCATTAGTTTGATTTCTCTAGTCAATAACCACACCACCAAGTGACTCGATAATCACGGTCGCTCTTCTGCTGGGAATGAGGTAGGCTGTGTGCTGTTTGTTTCTCATCAGCAGAGGACTGAGTATTTAGAGGTATTTAGAGCCAAGGATTTAGAAAAAGAAGAGTTGTTTTGGAAAAAAATGCTGGGAAATTTGTGAGTCATTTTATTTCCTGTAGGATATACTTTAACTTTTGAGCAGGGGTTTGGATTTCTAAAACTTAGAGTTTCCTCCCAACCCAAGTCCAGGAAAATGCCGCCTCTGCTTGCAGCGCCAGCTCCGTGTGACGTAGATTCCCACCGTGGCTGAGTCCTCACCCGTTCTAACCCAGTGTTGGCTAACAATCAAGTAGCCAGGCAGTTTGTCCAAATTACAAGTCAGTTTGAAAATAGAAAAAATAATATTTAATTATAGCAGAAACGACAGGACTTAAAAATCTCCCACCTGTGAAGTATTAGGAGATAAAGTTTAATATGCACTGTGAGATTGCCTCTTTCGAGATGAGTGACCCGGGAGTGCCCTGCTTGGACCCATCAGCTGCCGCAGCATAACAAGGAAGCTGGGCATGTCAGGTTTGGCTTGGGCAGCTCTGGAGATTTTCTAAGCCCCAAATCTCAGTCCCAGGCCGGGATGGCAGGTAGAATTAGGGCTGGAGTTGAAGGTATGTGGAAGTCCTCCCTTCTACGTGGCTGTGCTTTCCACAGTTAAAGCTATCCACAGTCAGGAAATAGTAAATGGAGAATTCTCAACACAAATTGTCCATCACTCTGAGGAAGTGATGGCGTCTCTCACTGTCCCCCTTTCTCCTGTCCCACCAGCTCCACTCTATCGTGGTGCCACAGGGACTGTGCTTCCTAAAAAAAGAAGAAAAAAGTCCCCAAATCCAGTAGAGGGAAAGTTGGCGGCTGCATGAATATTTCAGAGGGAAACGGGAGGAAAAGAATGGCCCTCACTTTCTGTCGCTGCGACCGTCAGAGATGCTCGCCCAGCTTGTACAGAGACGTGGGCTTATGTAGACTTTTGCTTCTGGAGGGTGAGGCCATGATTGATCAGAACAAAGCTCTGCCTCTCGTGACAGGAACCGATGGAGAGTGGAGAGCGAGGGACTGAGGCCCACTGCAAAGTCCAGCTCGCAGGGGATGGAAGACCCTATTATGGGATATGTTTTCATAATTGCTCTGTTTTTACACGTTATCTTAAATTTCTCTTTACATCTAATTTATAAATTAAACTTTGTCGTGGGGTTGCATGTATAACAGAAACAGTGCAAATTTGTTATCATACATGGCTTCACATACTCACTGAGTTTCTTCTAGCACAAACCTCAGATAAGGGGAGACTTGTAGTCTTTTTTGCTGTTGTTCTTTCAAGACAGGGTTTCTCTGTGTAGCCCTGTTGCCCTGGAACTTGCTTTGTAGACCAGGCTGGCCTCAAACTCAGAACTCAGAGATTCGCCTGCCTCTGCCTCCTGAGTGCTGGGATTAAAGGCACGTGCCACCATCACCCGGAGAGTCTTGTAGATTTAAGGCAGAATTTCTTTAGAGAAACTTAAATATTTTTGGTCTTAAGGCCTTAACTTGAGGCCCACCCACACCACAATCTTCTTAAAGCCACTCATTGCCAATGCTAAGCACCCACAAAACTGTCTACCCTCAGAAACGCCAAGAGCAGTGTCTCACTGAAATATGAGGTTGCCCTGAAACCTAACCACCATTCATGGTAGTTGAAGCTCGCGTGTTTCCTCAGAGAAGAGGAGGCAGGAGGATGAATTTCCAAAGCAGACCCTGGTATGGAGGGAAGGCAGGAGGTGGGTATAACACACTGACCTCAAAGTCAGTGTTCTGAGACTCGGAAGGAAGGATGATAAGCAGGATACCTGGAAGGGGCGCATACATCAGTTTACGATGTCTGAAAATGTTTTGCTTGAAAAACAAGCTCTGGACCTGGAGAGATGATTCAGTAGTTAAGCGTCGTGATATTTCATTTGTATTTTAATAAAGCTTGCCTGAGCCGGGCGGTGGTGGCGCACGCCTTTAATCCCAGCACTCAGGAGGCAGAGGAAGGCGGATCTCTGTGAGTTCGAGACCGAGACCAGCCTGGTCTACAGAGCTAGTTCCAGGACAGGCTCCAAAGCCACAGAGAAACCCTGTCTTGAAAAACCAAAAAAAAAAAAAAAAAAAGCTTGCCTGAAGACCAGAGAGTAAAGCAGCCCCGCTAGTCAGCCTTACAGACTAGGCAGCGGGGACACACACCTTCAATCCCAGTTGTAACACTAGTTGCCATAGAAACTGGGAGGGGGGTGCATACCTTTAATACCAGAACTAGAGAGGGTTATAAAATGATTGAGAAGAGATAGCTCTCAATCTCAGTCTCATCTCTGAGATGCCTGGAGGCAGAATCGCAATTTTCAGACTCAGCTCAAGGTAAGAGCCAGTGGTTGCTTTGCTTTTCTGACCTTCGGGTTGAACCCCAATTTCAGTCTCTGAACTATTATTAATTGTGCTTCGGTGAAGAGCACTGGCTGCGCTTTCAGAGGACGCGGATTTGATTCCCAGTACCTACATGGTGGCTCACAACCATCTGTAACTCTGGATACTAACACATCGGCGCCCTCTTCTGGCCTTTGTGGGCACTGCATGGCAATCCGTGCATTGCATGAAAGCACGCAGGTAAACCATGAAAATGCATTAAAAAAGAAGAGGTGTTTCTCCAAGTCTGAGGCAGATAGTCCTTTGGGGGAGGAAATGGCTGTGAGTCTGGGCTGTCAAGTCTGCGTGGAGGAGTAGGTTTGACCGAAAAGCTGATGAGAGACAGAGCTGCAAGAGAGCCCACAGCCCCCTTCCGAAATCTGAAGGAAGGGAATCAGCTAGGAGCCAAGGACACAGAGATTAACTTCACAGAGATCACCAGTGCTCATCCAAGGTGTGTAAAAACATGACTGACCGCAGTCAGCACAGTAACAATGTTTATCTTACTGTCGTGTTTTAGTAAATGTAAACATTTATTATGGACCTACAAAATGGCCCAGTGGGTGAAAGAGCTTGCTGCTCAAACCTGAAAACCTGAGTTCAATCCCTGGAGCCCTTGCTGGAGAGAGAACTGGTTCCTAAAGTTGTCTACAGCCTCCACACATGTGCCGTGCCATGCATCTGCGCACACACGCACACACGCACGCACGCACACACGCATGCACGCACGCACGTACACACACATACACACACACGCACGCATGCACACACATACATACACACACATGCACACACACACACGCACACACACACATGCACACACACACACACACACACACGGAAATGACAGTGTGATCCTACTCAGGGCCCTCCTCCCTCAACCTTACCTTTCTCAAGATGTCTCACTACCCCCAGCTGGGAATTGTGCCAGGGAAAATTCCCTGGATTTGGAAAGGATTCTGTTCCAAGTTTCCTAATGTACCAGCAGGATCATGCGTGTCATCGTGTAGAATGTTGCTCACAGATGGGAGCTGGGAAGGCTTTATGGTTTGATTATTAATGTGTCAGCTTAATCTGTGTATTTAACAGAGCTCATTTCCCGTCCATGGAAGCTGACCATTGGCCTCCCCTCAGCCCGTCCGCCTTGGTGCTTTAAGTAGACTTGTGGTGTCCAGCTTTGGTTCTCAGGTGTCCTGGTTAGTGCTTTTCCTCCCCACGGCTTTCGCTTGGCTTCTATCTGAGAAAAAGGGCACCTCCTGCTTCACTTCCCCCTATGGTATTTCCTAACTCTGGTCCGTACGTCAGAAAGCACCACAACCTTGAGGTAGAAAACCACTAAGCAATTAGTTTCACAGTTGTGAGGGGTGTGTGCGGGTGGGCCCCAGCAACAGTTTGGCTGCCTTGTTAAACAGTCTCAACTTCTGTCCCTGCTGTTTCAGAATTGCAAACTTCTGGTTAAAAATTTAAAAGGAACTACTTGTAATGCCCCTAGCATTCACTTCGGCTGCGTCAGGACCCTGAGTGAGCACTGAGATGCTATTAAAGTTATATGAATAATAAAATACCTCCAATCAGGAAAGTTTTACAGGCGAGATTGTGGCCTTGACGAGTCTCCCTTTGCTGAAGGCCTCGGGGTGGGGCTGAGGGGCTGGATGTATCCTAGCAGGCAGAGGCAATTAAGGCCTTCTAAGAATTGTGTAATTTGGACCCTCATTTTTTTCCCACCCTTATTAGGAGTAAAGACTGTGGGGTGTTTCCTGGGTTGTAAATGACAACAGAACACAATATAATAAAGTTCCAAGAAACCACCTTGGGCCACTTTGTTTACAGGTGGTATTTATGAGGGCTCAAGTTTTACAAGGTAACTTTATGGGTGAAAGGTCAAAGGCACTAAGAACCCAAGGCCATGTGAAAAACAAGTCTGAGTGTGATAACAGCTTTGGGTTTTGGAACAGCACAAGCTGTGTCCTTTCAAGTTAGCATAAGGTACAGTGGGATTTGTCAAGATGTCTTCACACGTATATACTGTATCGGTTCTTATTTGGTCCCACTGCTGTCCCCCTTTCTGGTCCCATCCCTCTTCCAAGTAGTTCTGGTTCAGTTTCTTGTCATATAGACATCACACACACACACACACACACACACACACACACACACACACACACACACAAACTTGTCTTTCTGAGTCTGCCTTGTTCACCGAGCATTCTCCCTCCAGCGCCCTCGATATTTCTGCAAACACCCTCATCTTGTCCTTTATAACTGGATAAACCCGCTGTGTGTCTGCAGCACATTGTCTTCATCTGCCCACCTGTTGACGGGCGCCCCGTCTTGTCCCACAGCTTTGCTGCTGTGAATGGAGCCTCAGAGGCCCTGGACAGCAAACGCAAAAGTTCCCTGGGTGAACACCCTGGATGGGCACAGTCTGTGGAAGTCCGGATTTCTTGAGAAAGCTCTATTATTTCTGTAGCGGCTGCACCAGTGCCTATCCCCAAACAGAGCTGGCGCACCGAATCCCCAGCGGCACGGAGTGTTTTCTGGGTGACTTTTCACATCTTGCTAGAGATTTCTAGATGTTTCCAAAGTGCTTGCTCCATCTAATCCACAAGCAATGTGCGAAAGATTCAGCTGGGGTCGGCCTGCGCCATTCTGCCGAACCCAGGCAGGATGTGGGATCTCACTTGGATTCTGATTTCCTTGATGACTGAGGAGGTTAAATACCTCATTTACTTATTGCTTTATAAAAATTCCCCTCCTTCTCCGTGCGTTCTCACTCTGTCCCTTCCATGTTTAGCAGGCACTCTATACATCTCATTTTGTGTGGCTGCTCTGTAGGTCCGCCTGAAATAGTGTGTTCATTCAGATGGCGAAGAACTGACACACAGAACAGATACGGGGAGGCAGGACCTAAGATCTGAACTCAGTGATCACTGTGTTTGGGTCTAACATGTTCTCTCCCTCAACGCCAGCAAAACAGACATGTGGTATGTGTAAGAGAATTACAATAGTCTCACACTAGCCCAGAATGGAGGATAATAAAGGGTTCTTTATTTAGGGGTAGACTCATAGATTAACAGCCCTCTGCATGAGCAGGGAACAGGAAATGAATCCAGCAGGAGAGAGAAAGAGAGAGACAGAGAGACAGAGACAGAGAGAGACAGAGAGAGCATGTTTATACATCTGTTTTTATAGTACCCAAGGCCACGCCCAAAGTGGTCCAGCATCTGGAAGGCCATTGGCTGAAGGAGTTCCCACAGCAGATAATGATTTAAACACACTTTTGAGTTTATATGGATTTTGACAGAACGTGAATCATAAATCCATACTATAAACCCAATCTGAAATAGTCTGTATGAAAACTGGGTCTCATGGTCTTTAGATTTGGGCCTACCGCTATGATAATCTCACTGAGAAAGGACTCGAGTCTGCTCCCTGGTCTCACTGAGAAGGGTCCAGCCTGCCCCCTGTTCTCACTGAGAAGGGTCTAGAACAGAAGCCGATGGGGCTGAGAAACTTGTGGTTTTTAAGAAGACAAATCTCTTGGTGATACTATAAAAGAGAGGATGTATGTGCCAAAGTAAAACTGGAGCTTCTCAGCCCTTATCTTTCTTGAGGATTGTTCCCAGGTTTCCTCCCCACAAGGCTGTCAACAGCACCTGATATTCCAGCCATTACTGGTTTCGAGTGGAGTTGGCACTCCTTTGTCTGTAAACAGTCACATGGTGAAGTGTGTGTGCACGCGCGCATGTGTGCAAATGCGTGTGTGTGTGGGTGTGCATGTGCGTGTGTGTGTGTAGGGGCTCCTAGCTGTAGCCACTGGACTCTGGCCAGCAATAGGCAGGAAAGCAATGGAGGCAGTACATGAATAGACAGCCAGGATGCAGCCATGAGGACGCAGGAGTTGCTTGACCCTCCTCTGGGCTTGTGGCCCAGGAAGTCCACTGAAAGCTGAGGTGGTATAAGTTGGAAGAGTATGAGGATGCGAATGTACTCAGGAAAAGTAAGCCAAACTGAACCACCATGCACAGATGCTTACATTAGCTGCCATTGGCCACATTCCGCCTGTTTCATAACGCAGTATAAAGGCGCCTGGGCTTTGCAGACAGCCACGCCAGAAGGAAGAGTGGAAGATGCGTGAGTGTCCTTTGTATCATTAATTAGGGAACTCACAGAAGTCAAGTCAGTGTAAGCGTGGAGCACCCATCTTTAGAAGAACAGACTGGTCCTGCATTCGGGCAGTGGGCTGTACTTTGCTGGTGTTTGACTTAAAGGGTCTGTGTTGGCTCAGTTTCTTGTCAACTTGATGCAAGTTGGAGTCATCTGGGAAGAGGGACCCTCAACTGAAGATTTGCCTCCACTGGATTGGCCTGTGGGCATGCCTGAGGGGTACTTTATGATTAATGGTTGATGGGGGAAGGCCCAACCCATTGTGGATGGTGCCATCTCTGGTCCTGCATTCTATTAGAAAGAGCAAGCCATGAGGAGCAAGCTAGTAGGCAGCACCCCTCCATGGCCTCTGCATCAGCTCCTGCCTCCAGGTCCCTGCCTTGAGTTCCTGCACTGACCCCCTCAGTGAAGGCCTGGGACTGCACTGGCATGTGGAACCCAATAAACCCTTTCCTCTCCAGCTATGTTTGGTTGTGGTGTTCATCACAATAGTAGGAAGCAAACCAGGGCAAGGCTAAAATAGGGTATGGCAGTATAGTTTTCCTTCTTTAAAAACACATCTTTAATCCAGCACTCGGGAAGCAGAGGCAGGCAGACCTCTGTGAGTTTGAGGCCAGACTGACCCAACTAGTGAGTTCCACGACATCCAGAGAGGCATAGTAAGAATAGAAGACTTGGTTCCCAAAACACACACACACACACGCACACACACACACACACACACACACACTCACAAACACTTGCAGACACATGCACAGAGACGCAGAGACAGATACACATATATACTCACAGACATACACAGACAAATGCACACATAGACACACACACAGACACACAGACACACACACA
>NC_022018.1:59466290-59484327 GCF_000317375.1 Microtus ochrogaster
ACTCACAAACACTTGCAGACACATGCACACATACACAGAGACACAGAGACAGATACACATATATACTCACAGACATACACAGACAAATGCACACACAGACACACACACACAGACACACACACACACTGAAGCACACACACACCCACCACTGACTATGGTGCTGTTTGACCTACGGAGTGTCTTCAAGTCTTATGGGGACTGTATGAAGTCCTGATCTAGAGCTCTGAGTGGCGGTTCACAGTGCTGCCTTGGGGACTAACGCCCTCCGACTCTCGACATCTCCTTCTCTGAAACTGCATGTGAATCTTTCTCAGAACTCATTGCCAAGAGAGGTTTGGCTTTCTCTCCCTGATTGAAGTTCTTATAACTCACTGTTTCCCTTTTTGTTTTGGCTTCCAGGAAGCTCAGTCTCTATCTTGAAACCCAATTATGGTGGCTATAAAGAACCAGCAGGGTGCATATTGGTTTACTTACCAAGCAATGGAATTTTGCCTTTATTTTCATTCTTTGTGTTTCTCTAGCTTTGTGTAGCTCTAGTTTGATTGTGTCAATTCCTCTGTGGAATAATGCTGAGTGTTAATATGAGCTTTTGTCATTGACATGGAAGAGGCCACTGATTGTGTTCATAATATCTCCAGATTAGTCACAGTCCAAACATCTGTCGGCGAGACGATTAATAAATTGTGGGGTGGAGCGATGGCTCAGCAGCTAAGAGCACTGGCTGCTCTTGCAGAGGACCCGAGTCACTCCCCAGCACCCACATGGATGCCCACGATTGCGTGCAACTCAGGTTCCAGAGGCTCTGATGCCCTCTTGCTGCACATGGTACACACATGCCCATGCAGGCTCACAACAAACACATAAAAACACATAAAAACACATAAAAAGAAAGTGGTAAAATCTTGAAGAGATTTTGCAAAGCAACAAAAGATGAAGCAATGTTTACATAGATATATTTACAATACAGACAAGACTCACCAATATTGTGCTGAACTGAAGAAGCCAACATGAAAGAACACAAACGACATGATTTGCTTACATCAATTCCGAGGACAGAGTCAGTGAATTAAAGCCATGGAAGTCAGATGTGAGGGCCGTGCTGGTTGGAAAGAGAAACGTCTTCCTTAAGTTCACATATTTGAACTCTGGGTCCCCTGGTCATTTGGGGAGGTGATAGGCTTTGCTGAAGGACACATGTCACCGGGGGGTGGGACTATGAGGGTTCTTCTCACCTACTTCCTGTGTGCTCTCTCTGCTTCCTGTTTTTGTTTCACGATGATCTTTCAGATTTCTGCTCTGGCCACAGACTGCTGTACCTTCCCTGCCATTGTGGTCTCTCCTCTCTCTCTCTCTCTCTCTCTCTCTCTCTCTCTCTCTCTCTCTCTTTTTCTCAGGAACCTTGGCCAAAACAGCCTCTTCCCCAAGTCACTTTGGTCATGGCTCATTATCACCAGCAACAGAGAAATATCTGGTGCAGTCTTCCTGGGAAGAGCGGGTTCCTCAGCAGCCTCAGAACATGCCCCATGGGGTGTTTGAAAGACCCAGTGTCCAACACTAAGCCACAATAGAGGTAAAACTCACTGAAAGGTGATCAGGAAGACTGTATTTTTCTTCACTTTGCTGTATGTTTTTGTTAGTCGTGTTTCTGTTGTTGTAACAAAACGCCTAAGATCACCGACTTTCAAACAAGGGTGTGCCAATTATGGTGGTATGGACCTTCAACCTGAACAAGACCAAAGGAGAAGAATCAGGAGTTTGGACCACTCTGAGCTACACAGTGAATTCCAGGCCAGTCCGGGCTACACAGCAAAACCCCAGCTCTCTCCCACTTCCTCACCCCCACCCCTGCCCCGGAAAGAGAAAATGTTCTCAGTGGTTGGGAGGCTCCAGCAAGTGGCTTGCTGTTGTCTGGGGAACCTTATGGCTGTTAAGCATATGCAGAAACATTCAACCGAGAAAGCCACATGCTTAACAACACCTAGGACCCAGCTGAGGCCACTTGCCAGGCCGAACCCTGGAAGGCAGCACTTGCCTGTGACGTAAAAATCACCCTTTCTAGCCTCACCTAGGGTGGCAGTCAGGACCAGCCCCAGTCCTGTGTAAAGTTGGCACGTGAGGTGTGATATTAATTTTCAGGGTGGAGAGTGTGTTCCAGTGAGCATTGTCGTAGCAATAGTCAGTAGCAGTCAGTCTCGGCTTGGGTCTTTGTAGCCGAAGGAACGTTTAACAAAACAGAGCGGGAAGAATCAATATCCATCCCCATCCTTGTCTTCACACACTCACTGCACTTACAGATGCTCAGAATGCAACCTAGAGTTGGCCTACTAATGGCTTAATGGGGCAAAGCCATTTGGAGTTTGGGAAAGGGAGATTCTTGCGGACCTAAGAGACCCACACTTTTAGCCGTGGCCTCCAGGAAGGGCTGAGCTCATCTGACTTTCAAAGGGGTCAGGGTGACTGCCGCTCAGAGGAGGGTATAAGACTGAGGTGTGTGGAGGAAGCATCTAATGGAGTCTGTCCTAGCTGAAGTCCTGGCATCCAGGGAGGGGAGTGAGAGCAAAACCCTAAGCAGATTGAATCCAAAGGACATTCGGCTCAGCATCTTTACAGATAAAAAATTCCAGGTTACACCGTTAGCCAGACAGTTTGTCAAGTCCAGCCTCTTGCTCGGATCTGTAAAACTCAAGTCAAACTTGAATGAAACACACACACGCACGCAAACACACACACACACACACACACGCACGCACGCACGCACGCACGCACGCACCAGAATTGTGCTGGTGGGGTGCTGGCTTTTCCTGTTTGATATGAGACGTACCCAGTAAGATGCAGGTGTGGGCTTCCTTCCTTACGCCTTATTCTTTAGTACATCTAGAATAAGGAAAGGAAAGGCCTTCGACCAAGGTTCAGGATGTCAAATTAATGAGCATTTGTGTCACTGATTTTAGGCTCAAAAGGGCCATTTTTGACTACTTCTGTTACATCCAAGCAAGGCTTCCACTTAAACAGATCCAGGCATTTGGGGGAAGTGGTTCTGATGGAGAAATAAATCCCTCTCTTAAAATTCCAGTCTTAGCCTGGCACGGTGACACACAGCTTTAATCCCAGCACGCAGAGAGCAGAAGCAGGAGGCTCTTTCTGAGTTCAAGACCAACCTGGTCTACAGAGTAAGACCCAGGCTTAAGATGAAACAAAACAGCTAAGAAAAGGAAATTGTAGGTATTAGAACCACTAGATCTTAGGGCACACTTTGGCCAACCAGAATCCTGTTAGCTTTCCTCTTTTTGAGCACACCCTTGGGGTTGCTGACTAGGTAACTTGCCTTTGGCTGAGAGTGCCAGGGACTCAAAGGACATTGTCATTATGGGGCTCCCACGGGGGAGTGCCCAGCAGAACAGAGACACGCAAGTGAGCCAAGACGCTTCCACAGCTGATCACTAGGCTAGGAAGAGCTCTCCCTCCCTCTTCAGTGAGGAGCAGGAGATGCTGGGAGCCATTTTGGATGATTCTGGGGCTCCACATCTCTTCATTGATCCTCACTGAGCGTCTCAGGTTCATCTATGTTGCTGTCATGGGGTAAGAGGTCACAGTGTAGGGGACAGAGGCCAGTCACTGCTGGGAACCTTTTTGATTTTGGGAAACATTGTTCTTTTGTTGCCTCTGTGCCCTTCATTACCTGAAAATAAATTCCTCCATTAAATTTTAAGTTTTATAAATGACATTGTGATTTTGGATTTATCCTTGGATATTATCTTGTGGGCCCAGGATTTTAAGATAATGTTTTTAATTGAAGGGAGTTGGTGGGGGCCCTGGCAACAAGGGTCTTGAGAACAAACTGCTTGTGTTTAGCCTAGTTGGCCTGATTCTTCTTGCTGATTGCTTGGTCCTGATAATGCCATTGACTTTGTGTTTTTATCTTGTTGCTTTGGTGCGTTCTGTTTAAATGCTTTATTTCTACTTCTAGGTCTTAGAATGGACTTTAGATTTCTATAGCGCCTTTACTTGTTCTGGACAAAGCGTGTCCCTGGCGCTCAGCTGGGAGCACTCATGTCAGCTGGACAGCCTCGAGGGGAAGCTGTCCTGAGTAAGAAGCTATTGGTCTTCAATGGCTGTCACGGTGAGATGAGTCTTTGCTTATCCAGGCTGTCAACAACATGTAAACGAGGCTGTTGAAAAGCAATAGGGATCTCTTTCTCACCGTTTATCGAGAAGTCCTCAGTCAAGGTCTTGACTGGTCTGGTGTCTGGCAGGGTCCGCAGGTAGGTTTGGTGTCTGGCAGCACCCATGAGCATATCTGGTGCCTGGCTGGGCATAGTGCTTTCTCTATGGGTGAGAGTCTGCCTCCAGGATCTCTTTGATAAGGACATAAATCCTATTCATGGTAGTTTGATGTCATAACCAATGGACTCCTAAGAGACCTCACGCCAGTTGCACTTCAGCAAGTGTGTTTGATGTGGATGGATATACATATTCAGCATTTAGCAACTGCCCTATGCAATAAGACCTACAGGGCAGAGCTGAGGAGGGAGTGTCCTTGGCAGGGGAGGTCGTGAAGGGCTTCAGGCTGGACTTATACCACCCTTCTTTTTCCTTCTCCATCCGTGTAACCCCCAGCTGTGGTTCCCAGCTGTTCCTTCTTCATTTCCTGAGCATGTTAGGCACTCTGGCCCTGGACAACATTCTCTAGATTGTTGCTAAGTCTTTGCTGATACTAAGATCCAGGGAACAGAGCCAGATGGATGCTGAGCTGTCCATGGTGCTGTTTGAGGAAGCCCGAGGCACTGGCATCGGTGTTTCCCCAGCACCTTGGATCTCGAGTTTGTACACAGTGTGCCTTGGGTTCCACAAGCTCAGTTTACTCCAGTTCGTTTGAGTAGACAAAACAGCTGTCCACAACACAACACAACACCTTGGCAAACTTGGAATGGGCCTGTAAGGGGTTTGCTGCATATATGATTTTGTGTCTGATCCCACCTGATCTGAAGGTCACAGAACCTATTCTAGATGAATATCCACAGATCCAGGGCACCAGGCACCCTCTGCATCTGTGGGGCAGAAGGGCAGGAGGAGTGAGAACCAAGCATTCTTCTGATTGAGGCAGTCCAGATTCTTACCCCCTGACCTATTGGCCTCTTCTCCTCCTCCAGGATGGATGTCTAGTCCAGGGAGCTGTTTATTAGTTCACTGAACTCTTTAACTGGTTACCCCTGGCAATGGCCAACTGTGGGTCTAAAAGGGGGAGACATTCAATTTCCCCCGTCCTCTTTCTGCCCTGTATCTGCCCAGCCCCCTAAGCAGATGGGGACTCTGAGCTTCTTTTCCCAGATAAAGAGCCCTCTGGCCTGGAGCGGCTCCTCGGCTCCTCGTTCTCTTGTTTTCTTTCCTTTGGGGGTGGGCGGGGCTGGGCTTAGGAGGGGAAAGTTGTGTGTCCTTGGCTGATGAGTTGTCTGTGGTACTGCTTGAAGTCTCTGGTTCCCTGGTGGGTGGCAGGGGATGGGGGCATGTCTTGCATTGCCAGGAAGGGAGGAGGGGATCTTGGTAAGGAGTGAGAAGGAGGGTGCCTACTGTCCAGGGGATGTGCCAGCACTAGCCTTCCAGTGTCCCGGAGTCTGGCGGCTGAGGTCTGTCACCTGTACCCATTGTCTAAGGGATGTGGCTGCTCTAGCCCTCCAGTGTCCCGGAGTCTGGCAGCCGAGGTCTGTCACCTGTACCTATTGTCCGTGGGATGTGCCAACACTAGCCCTCCAGTGTCCTGGAGTCTGGCGCTGAGGTCTGTCACCTTCCTCTGGGAAAGAATTAGTTTCCCGACTATTCTCCTGGAATCTGAACTCCTGGGAGGTCTGTTAGGCTCACAGACAGCCTCTCTCAGTGGGGCCTGCCGTTCCCTTAAGGCAGCGGTGAGGGTAGCGACAGAGAGACTACAGTGGGTAGGCGGGGCAAGGCAGGTGCCTGACAGCTCTGGCTGAAACCTAACACCTCTTGCTGTCTTCATCTTGACTGCAAACAGTGCTGTTTTCTCCAGTTTGATATGAACAAAACAGCAGAGCCTTTTGCGACTCTGTAGATTTGTGTTACTGAAGGGGAAAGGGAATCTTGTGAGTGAGACCCAATTCCCGCTCTTTCTGGTCACAGTATAGCGTAATTAAAAACATGTAGCTCTCTGAATTCCCTGATTAAACCAGTTGGAGGAAATTATCCCAGTGTAGGAAGCATCTGATTTCGAAGCTGATGTTAGAGTTTCCCATCAGCTTTAGGAGCTTTCTACAATATGGCTGCTTCATTTGGGTCAAAAGGACTTCCATTCTTTGGGAACATATCATTCGAATGAAAGCCATTGAATGAGGCATTCGGGGGTATGTTGTTAAACTCCATGTAAGCTATGACTTTTTGTTCAATAAGTTAATGAGAATGGGATGAGTGGCACCGTGCCAGATCCTTTATTGAGGTTTAAGGCTATGAGCCATTTGTTTATGGGTTATGTTTTAAATGATTATTTTTAATATGTTTTTGGTAATATGCATTATGTACATGTGGAATGTAATTCAAAACATATGAAAGAGTGAAGGTGGAAACAAAACAAATTTGCTTTCCTCATCCCCCAGATCCAGCATCTCGGGGAACTACCCTCTCTTTCCGGGGTCACCCACGGCCTCAAGGCTCTCGTGTGCCGACAGGGACATGTGTTATCTGCTATTCTGTGCCCCACATTATGACGTTTGAGACACAGTTTCCCCGGCTGGCCGTGCGGACTGCCCCCTAATTGTTATCTTTCCCTTCAACTGCTCTAGAGTTGAAGACGCTTGGTAGCGTTAGGTGTCACACTGGCTTACGACGTCCCTTGCTGATGGCAGTTAGGTCTAGTTAGTTAGCTAGTCTTTTAGTCACAAGCCATTGCTTCGCTCTGTGCATAACTTGCTTTGCATATGGAATTTAAATTCCTTTTAACTTTCATGAAATACTAGAATACCCCGGAATCTGGTTCCACTTTTTTGGTCTTAAAACTAGTTTTTATCTTCCTAGTCAAGGTATCTTTTCTTTGCATGAGCAAAACATGTGCACAGTATGTGCATTTGCACATGGCGTCTTGTGTGCATTCTTTCCTGAGCCCTCTCTGGGAGAAAATACATCCAACAACAACAAAATCACCATAGTCTAGCACGCACCCATGATGGCCGTTGCGGAGAACTCACGTTCTGGTTTTAAGTGTCGGATTTTAGATTTATATTATTTAAAAATATGTGTCGGGGTGGGAGTATCTGTGTGTGGGTGTTTGCACACGAGTGTAGGTGCCCTTGGAGGCCACAGGTGTCAGATCCTCTGAGAGCCAGAAATACAGTTGTGAGTCACCTGATGGGGTGCTGGGAATCAAACCCTGGTCCTCTGCAAGAGCAGCAAGTGATTTTAACTGCGGAGTCCTCTCTCCAGCCCCCGCTCATTTTAAACAAATGGAGGACAATGCTTAGCTATGGGAAATAAATGATTTTATCTGGCAGTGAACTGCAGATCCGCAGGAACCTACTGAGAAATGTTAATAACAGCCTGTTGAAAGATCCCAGAAACTCTTGGGAGACGAACACTCTCAAGGATTGGTTTTAAAGACTACATCCTCACTACTGACAAATCAAAACACGTGAGCAATGGGCCTCTTACATATTACGAGTCAATACAGGGCCAATGCCATGGCCTGGTAACATCCTGGAGCTTTTGTTTCTATCATGTGTGAAAATAGAGAAAGAGTGCCATTGTCTCTGTCAATGTGACGTAAGCTTATATATCTATATCTATATCTATATCTATATCTATATCTATATCTATATCTATATCTATATCTATATCTATATCTATATCTATATCTATACCTATATCTATATCTATATCTATATCGGAGAAGATCTCTACCAAGGAAATGACTTGATGGTGTATCTGTGGGAACATTTTCTTAATTGCTAATTGGCCTAGGAGGAGAGCCCAGCACACTCTGTGTGGTGCCACTGCTGGGCAGGTGGTCCTGGTTGTTTAAGAAAGCAGGCTGAACAAACCAGAGGAAGCGAGCGAGCCAGCAAGCAGCGCTCCTCCATGATCTCTGCTTCAGTTCCCGCCTCCAGGATCCTGTTGAGTTCTTGCCCCGACTTCCCTCAATGATAGACTGGGATGTATAAAGATTGCAGAGCACAACGCCTGTCTGCGCTCTAGCGCTACCATACAGTTCGCCAGCTTCTGGCAAGGGGCTGGAGATTGAAACACACAAAGACACACAGACAGAGACATGGACCTCTAGTCACTGGTAAGAAGCCCCTTATTGAACAGCACCATGGAGTGGGCCAACAGGTGAAAACCTCATCCTCTGATCCTCAAGGCCAAGGCAACACGTGCTTGTGAAGCAGAGCTGGTAAACAACTTTGA
The DNA here is from genome assembly GCF_000317375.1 of Microtus ochrogaster. Classification (NCBI taxonomy): domain Eukaryota; kingdom Metazoa; phylum Chordata; class Mammalia; order Rodentia; family Cricetidae; genus Microtus; species Microtus ochrogaster. The sequence continues at coordinate 59,474,697 of NC_022018.1, forward strand.
CACAGCTTTCAGTAACTCAAATCAGAAGGAAAGTAAAGATCTCTAGCAGGGAAGAGCAGCTGGAGGCCAGGACTCCAGGTCCCAACAAAAAAATAAGCCAAATAAACCCTCTTCCATCCAAGTTCTTTTAAAGCAAACGAGAGCAGAAATCGGTCAGAGAAACACGGGAGTTCTGTGGCAGACCTGACTGCCCTGTTGTTTCGGGAGGTTGTGGAAGCGTTCAGAACGCTGGGTGAAACGGCCACTGAGTCCTTCAAGCTTAAAGGGTTTTCCCGTAGGCCTTGGAAGAGAAGAACGCTAAGAGAGACTCAAAGATGGAGGAGGGATGGCTTGTGGAGCTTCACAGGGAAGCAAAGGCTCCGTCAGGTGATATTTTGGGCTTTGAATCCTTGGAAGTAAAACCTTTGCTTGGTCAGTTGGAGCAGGAAAATAGTCTTAAGAAACAAGCACCGTCTTTAGTGAAGAATTCCTCCAGAGCCAGCTCAAGAAGCTGTTGTGCAGAGGGCCAAGGCTGTAGCTCAGTCCGCCAGCAGAACTCAGTGAATGATGCGCGAGAGTCTCCAACATGATCATGGTTTTGCAGGCAGGAGGGGTTAGGAGAACAGCTGAGATTTGGCTAGGAGAAGCCAACCGTGTAAAGGAAACTAGAGGACTGAAGTTATCCACAGAGGAAAGCTCAGGCTTGAATCCACATGGCAGGGTCACAGTCCCTGCAGAAGGCAGGAGAGGCTACGGGGAAAGGCACAGTCTCAGCTGCAGTAGAGATGCTAAGATACTGGAGATGTCAGGCCTGTGGGCTGTCTACCATGGCAAGAAGAGCAGGTATGGAGAGGGGCTGGCCTGAGCCTGGGAGAAATGTAGAGCTGAAGCGGAACCTACCTACGACTCCCAGAGTCCAGGAGTCACCAGTAAGCATCAGGTGTTGGATACTGAGATTTTTACTCTGTTGGTTTTGAGCTTTGCTATGATCTGATCGTAACAGGGCCCTGGTTCGTCCCTCTTAGCGTAGGAAAGTTTGTAGCTTGCTTTGAATTTTATAGAAGCACACAATTAAGAGGCCTTGGATTGAAAAAAAAATACATTGAACTTTTTAAAAAAATATTTATTTATTTATTATGTATACAATATTCTGTCTGCGTGTATACCTGCAGGCCAGAAGAGGACACCAGACCTCATTACAGATGGTTGTGAGCCACCATGTGGTTGCTGGGAATTGAACTCAGGACCTTTGGAAGGGCAGGCAATGCTCTTAACCGCTGAGCCATCTCTCCAGCCCCTACATTGAACTTTTAAAAACCTTAAAATTTTAAAGACTGTGGAACTTTTAAAAGTTGTATTGTCTTTTGTATTTTGATAGTAATATGGGATTTGGGGACAAACAAGAAATGGATTGTGTGTCGAAACTGACAAAAAAAGAATATCATTAGTTTATGCCAACTTAGCACAAACTTAAATACAACTGGGAAGAGAGATTCTCAGCTGGGGAATCATCTTCATCAGACTGGCCTATGCGCACATCCTCGGGGCTTTTGTGGTGTGTGTTAGTGGTTGCTCATTGATGTAACCCACTGTGGATGGTTCCGTCCTTGGGTCTTGTTTAGAAAGATAGCTGGTATTCTGGAGAGATGATTCAAGGGTTAATAGCACTGGTTGACATGGGTTTAATAACCCCCATGGCAGCTCACAACCCTCCATAACTTCAGTTCCAGGGGGTCCAATGCCCTCCTCTGACCCCTGTGGGTACCAAGCATGCCTGTGGTGCAGAAAAATGCATGTAGGCATAACACTTATACACAAATTAAAGCAAAAGAAGAAAGACAGCTGAGCAAACCAGTAAGCAGTACCCCTCCACCATCTCTGCCTCGGTTCTGGACTCCAGGCTCTTGCCTCGAGTTCCTGCCCTGATTTCCCTTGGTGGTTGATGTAACGTCTATGCTGAAATCAGTCCTCTCCTCCCGAGTTGCTTTTGGTCCGTGTTTTATTTCAGCAACAGAATGCAAATGTAATAGGAGGTTCAGAGCTGACTGCAGAACACGGATCACGTGAGTGCACAATCACGAATTCCCAGAATGCAACAGAAGCACCCTAAAGAGAAATAAAAGGCGACTTGACATCCGTGCCATTTAGATTGGGCTTTTCCTTGTGCAGGGGGAGAAGAAATGCTAATAAGGAAATAAATATCTCAGTAGTTTTGACATCTGGAACTTTCTCTTTGACACGCTGGAGGTCAAAGGCTAGGTTCTCACGGTTTTCTGGACTTTTGGCCTTCACTCTCAGCAGGAGGGGCTTTTGACCCACTGACTCTGCACGTAGCCCGCGTGCAGGGTGTCCTGCACACGCAGAGAGACACAAGGTACAGGTGTCTGCAGTCATTTGGGCTGCTAATGTCACTCGTCTGAAAGATGTTTCTTTAAAAAATATTCCTGTATCACTATTTTAAAAAAATCCAACACCATGAGAATACAGCCCGCAGAATCAACTGATGGCCTCACGGGGGCCCACAGAGATCAGGGCGCCTGTAGCAGTCTGACCCAGGTCCTCTGCATGCATGTTATGACTGAGTAGTTTGGTGTTCTTTTGGGACTCCTAACCGTGGGAGTGAGGCTGCTCTGACTCTTGCCTGCGTGTGGAGACCCTTTCCTCCGGCTGCGTGGCCTCCCTCAGCCTGCTGTGATGGTCTGTACCCGGGCTTAGAGCAGACTGTCGTGCTGTGTTTGGTTGATGCCCCTGTGTGGCCTGCAGTTTTGGGAGGGGAGATGGAGGGAGGGTGGATCTGGGGGAGAAGGGAAGTGGGGAGGAGAGACTGTGGGGAGGGGAGGGAGGGAAAACTGAGCTTGGGATGTAATATATGAGAATAAAAAAGTCCCAACATTTGAGAAAATGGGAAGGATGGGGAATTACGGGTTTTGAGTATATTTGAGTGTATGATTCTATGGAGGTCAAGAAACAAAGGAGGGAAATTTTGGGCGGGGAGGCCCCTCCAATTCAGTGGTGGACTAGATGCAGAAAATCCTGGGCCTGCTCTTTTCCACCATTCTGCTTTAGATATTTTTATTTTTATTTTTATTTATGAGTGTGTGTTTGTATGTGCCCCAAGTGCATGCAGCATCTACAGAGGCCAGAAGGGGCTGGATCCCCCGGAGTTGGAGCTGTATGCAGTAGTAAGCCCCCTGATGTCAGTGCCGGGAACTGGGCCCTCTGGAAGAGCAGCCAGGGCTCTTCACCAGTGACCACCTCTCCGGCTCCTCATTCTTTTCGATGATCCTCAAATTTCTCCACATAGCAGCTCTGAGCTTAGAGACTCCCCACCCCTGCCCACATAGCATTGTTTCCACAACGGGCCAGACATTGATTGGGATTTCCCCTGCAATATGGGTCCCCTTCTCCCCAAAAGCTTTGCTGACCAAGCCTTGGAAGGGGAGTGTCCAATCACCAGGTCTTAATTAGGTTGCCCCACCCCCTTGCTGTAAGGCCTCAGGAAAGAGCAGCGCTGTGAATGAGGGAAAAACAGAGGCAGCTAGGAGCCTGCGGGGAATCCTCACCAGGTCTGGACCCAGGCATAGGCCACCACATGCTAAGGATGAAATGAAAGACCCTGCCTTGATGTGTAAGCAGAGACCCTCATTCACTCAGTCCAGCCTTCAGGCAGCTCAGAACTCCCGCACAGCCCTCCTCTCCCACCACATCCAGAGCTCTCGAGCCTCCATTACCTGGATGAGTATGGCTTGGTAAAGCTAGGCTGCCTCAGAATATAAGTGATATTTTTGCAGTTTTGGATCTTTTTTGCTTTCTATCTCTTTACAAACAAAACTACAGCAAAAAAAAAATGACAAAAAGAACACACTTATCTTTGTTCTTTAAAACAGTGTTGACGCATGACTTTAACCCCAGCACTTGAGAAGCAGAGGCAGGTCGATTTCTGTGAGTCTGAGTCCAGCCTGTTTGTAGAGCGAGTTCCAGGACAGCCAGAGCTATACAGAGGAACACTGTTTTGAGAAACAAAACCAAACCAGATAGAGAGAGAACAAAAAGAACAACATGAAGTTGGTTGGATAGGGAGGGTACCTGGAGGAGCGAAAACGTGATCAAAATATATTGTATTTAAAAAAAAGAAATAGAATTTTTATACTAATCCTTGGGAAGGACATGGTGTCAGAATAAGAACAGTCTTGGGAAAGACAGTTTGTAACCCTCTACCTGGTCTGGTGTCTGCAGCATTCAGGATGACCTTGTGGTGAGCCTATGCAATGTGACTTCATTTGACAAAAGCTGATGTTATTTATGCACTTTGGAAGAATGTTGTAGGAATCTGGAGTTTCATGGGACCTGTATGAGTGTAGAAACAGCGTAGCCTCGTCAGTTCTTACAAGGTATATTTTATGCACACAATGTTATTTCCTGGCCTTGGGGGAGGTGAAGATATGACCCAACTCTTCCTGAGCTATTTGTTGGAAGAGAAGTTGAATTCCCTGGGCACTCCGCTGTGCTAGTGTTAAATCGTGCACCTGCCAGCTAATGATCTATAGACACAGTGTAAAGAGGCCCCGCATCGCATCCCTGCTGCCCTCCCATCCCCCTCTACCACTCCCAGCTAGAGTTCACTTGCTCTTGGGCTTCAGGGACCAGATGCTTTGGATCGCTCTGTATCTCACCTTGCACTGATTGGTTCTTTGATGAGCACAGGGACTGCCTGATATGTAGGTTGCTATGACGTCATAGTCTGTGCTGTTAATGCCTTTTGCCTTTTCGACTGAATAATTAGGTTTCTCTCCAACTTTATATACCCCCTTTTGTTCCTAATCTGTGATCTTCTGATTTACGTTTCTTGAATTCATCAGTCTAATGTGGCCTTTGGCCCCCATTGAAAGGAATACTTGCATGTGAAGGTTGTGGTCTCCCTTGCACCAGTGGGACCTTGACTAGTATCTTTATTATTCATTCTGAAGCCAGCCATCTGTTATTCAGTCTGGTGTGCCACATCTGTAATGTTTCGGCATCTGTAGTCCTTGTGAGTAATTGACAAAACGCAATGGATGCGATAAATCAGACTGCCTCGCACAGCCCTTTACGGTGTCGACCAGAGAAGGAGGCTGGACACTGGCAACTGCTAATAACTGGAGCTTTAGGTCAGAGAGCCGGAGGAAGCCTTCATTAGTAATCAGGTTGAGCGCCTGTTTAAAATGGGTTCCCCTCGTCAGGTGAGGAGACATGAGGTTTGCTGTTGCTGTATTGCAGTTCTACCGAAGGAATGGCTTGTTTTGACAAAGCGGATGAACTTGGACCGCAATGTGCTGGATGACAGAGGGAGCTTGATATATCACACCTGTCATTGAAATTAAGATTTATTTTCTTGAAGTACAAATCTGGAATACCATGACTGAGGGACCACAGCACAGTTATGTTACATAATAGCAGACACTGAGAAGTATAATTCCTTATATGGACTGCAGGTTCCTTTGGAATCTCTCTCTCCCTTGCCCTCTGTGTGTGTGTGCACACACGTGTGTGTGTATAACCCAGGTTTCCGTCACTGAGCACAAGATTTAACTCAAACCTACTGTTACTGTTGTCTTTTTATAATTGGCATCTTCCTGATGTTGGCTGAGGATTGAGGGGTACACTGGCAATAGTGTTCAGTGTTCATCAATCTCTCAGGAAACTGTGCCCTCCAAGCTGGGCTAGTAGTTTTTTTTATACACCAATAATAAACTTGCCCAGAAATAAAACTGGAAAAAAAAAACCATTTACAGTAGTCACCAATCAAACAAACACACTAGAGATAAACACTAGGGCAATAAACTGAAAAGACACTAAAAATGGAAATACATTGGGAGAATCAATATTGTGAAAACAGCCAAAAGTGATCTAAAGATTCAATGCAATTCCTGTCAAAATTCCAGTGACATTGTTCATAAACCCGGGAAATAGTCCTAAATTTTATATGGAAGCATAAAAGACCCCCCCCCCCATGGCCAAAGCAATTCTAAGTCGAATAAATAGTGTTAGAGATATCACGCTGTCTGATCTCAAACTATACTACAGAACTATAGTATCCCAACCAGCATGGCACTGCCGTAGAAACAGGCTAGTCAGCCCTGTCAGATCTGACAGGGCCAGAGGAAGGCACTTGAAAGACAGGCTCAGAAAAGCCTTCTGGGAAGGACTCAGGGAAAAACACCAGAACTGACAAATGCCGTTATAGGAACTTGATGCTTCTTCCCAACCAAGGAGACCACCAGGAGAGTGAGATGACAGCCCCAAGTGGGAGAAAATCTTTCTTCCCCTGGGTGTGGGTGGAGCTTTCATTTCCTTTCATCCCGCCCCCAGCCAGGGTCAGTCCCAGGTCCTGTGTGGGTAGTCAAGGACTCACTCTCCAGCTGTATCCTGCCCTCTTCTCTCTAGAGTGTGGGTGTGGTCACAGCGTTTGATTTGGCCAATGACAAGTGAGTAAAAGGCCATAGGTCACTTTCACGTGGAAGATCCTCTGACCTAGACATTATCTCCCAAGCTCCCTTCTCTCTTCCGTGGTAAGCGTTGGTGCTGTAGCAATGGTGGCAGCTGCGGTCTCCGTCCTTGAAGGAGGATGGCAGAGGCCAGATCTCCTGTACCAACGTGAACTATACTTGGGGCACGAGACAGAGCCATGCCCTATGGTGTCAGGCACTGAGCCTTAGGGTGGCTTTGACACCTCCCACCCCCGCCCAAAGCCAGACTTTACTTAGTATTTGCACTGTCAGGGATAGTAGTCACCCTGAATCACACATGCTTCTCTAGGAATGGATCACACAAAAGAGTCACAGCCTAGACAGCCACATAGCTACGGAGGGACAGAGCTGAGACCTCAAACCTTGTTCTCACTGATTCAAAGGCCTGAGCTCTTGGACCCAAGCCTACCAACTTCTCGGCACAGTACTGAATACATTAGAATCCATATGGGCCAAAACATGCTCCGAAGAGCTGCAGCAGGCATATTCCAAACTCGGGATTTATTTAAATCTTTCTGAAACAAAGTAACATGAAAAAGATCTAGATGGAAGAACATCAGAATTAGTTTTGAGGCCTCCCCCCAATGTCAGAGCATGCAATGGGTTCAATATTTAATCCCATCCGAAGGTGATTTAAGTTTAATGACTTTACTAGGGGGTTGAAAAAAAATCTCCTTGGGTGAGATTTTAATTTTCCACCTGTTTCCATGTAGGAGTTTTGAAAACCTCAGTAGATTTTTCTCAAAAAACAAAACAGACACGTTTAAAAACACAAACAAAAGAGCGATAAACAAACCTATTTGAGGAAGTGTGGTGTTCTCTCTCTCCAGGAAGAGTCAGGTTATCTGAGTCCTGGCAGGGGGTGGAGCACAGCCAAGGAGGAAGGGGCTCTGGTGGGCGTGAGGCTTTGGGTATCAAGGGCTGCAGTGGTGAATCACCCCACTAATCCAGGTGCAGCCTGCAGCTTGGGCGGGAGGGATAACCTCGCTCATCTCTCGGTTCCTGGGACTGACACCCCTTCTTCATTTAACCAGGGTGGCCTTCCTTTCCACAATGATTTGTTAGGTTTCTTTCAAGATCAGTTAAGATTTGAGTTCAGTTGTCCTGCTGGGAAGGCATCCCTAACTGTTTCTTCCTCCATATGTAGCCTCTCCTTCAAACACGAAGAAAACCACTTTACAAATGTGGGTAGTTCAGATGTTACATTTACAGAAAAAGTGTGCTATTGTGGGTCTATTTCAGGATGTCAGCCATAATGTATGTATGAATATAAACACACGTTTATACACATACACATTTTACATAATGAGGTCTAATTACGAATTGCTGAATTCATTTTTGTGGGTCCATGTGCTCTGATCACGTGTGTGAGAAAATTTAAACCTGGGTCTTTAAAAAAAAAGCACCAAAAACCAAACAATAACCCAGGCCTTAGAACAGGAGATAGAGGCTGCTAATGCCCCAGATAAGGCTGGGAAAGCAGCCCTGAGAGACGAGTTTTTCTTGCTGTCGTCCACACGCTCAGCACACAGGATTCCCCTGAAGTGGTCAGGCCAGCACAGCTGGGGCATAGGCTAGTCTCTGCCACAGCAATCTCCTTTATTCTAATGAAGGGTATGCATCCTGACTCATGAAATAGCCAAGAAAGAGTAATCCTACAACTACAGAAGACCAGACCAATGCTCGGGGGAGCTCTATCCATGTTTCATAAACATCAAAGAGAAATATTTGGGTTTGTTTTGTTTTGTTTTGTTGACAAATTTCATATCAAAGAAAGCTAGACAGAGGAATCCATTAGGGCAATCATTAGTGTGGGCACTAATGAAAAGCCTTGAGACGTGAAGAATCAATAATCCCACAATCCCCAGTGTGGTTCCCAACACCAATCGCTGTGGTTGGGAACCAGGAAGGGTGTGTGTGTGTGTGTGTGTGTGTGTGTGTGTGTGTGTGTGTGTGTGCGCACGTGTGTGCACACCTGTGTCCTGCAGGAGGGAGTTGGAGTGGAGCAGAGATGATGGTAGAGAGACCGACATAGCTTTTGTCACGCTCTGTGGAGATGTGTTAAGAAGATAAACCTTGGCTAGGACCTTCTTGCTCTCTCTTTGAATCTGCACTGCTCTGTTTCTATGATGGCATGTGAACAGTCAACCCGACAGAATATAGGACCATCTTGGAGAAGCCTCTGGGTGTGCTGGTAGAGAAATTGTCTTGATTTCATGGATATGGGAACACCTACCCACTGTGGGTGGTGTTATTCCCTGGCTGGTCCCAGACTGTGTAGGTGGAGAAAGGAAGCTAAACACAGACATGAAGTCTTTACCCCTCCTTCCTACTCAGCAATGCAATGTGACCAGATGCCTTAAACTTCTGGAGCCATATGTCCCAGCCACAATGGACCACACCCTTGAGCTGTGCTCCTAAAGCCTGCATTTTCTAGCCATCGTGGACAGCACCCTTGAACTATGGGCCAGACCAACCCTTCCCTCTTGAGTTGCTTTCATCAGGCAACCCCTGTGATGGCTGTTCTTGGTTGTCACCTTGATTACATCTGGAACCAACTAAAACCCAAAAATGGAGGAGTTCACCTGTGAGGGATTTCTGCTTAATTTGAAGCGGGAAGATCTACTTCTAATCTGGATCCTGAGGTAGGAAGATGCACTTTCAATCCAGCCTTCTGCTGGCAGCTATATAGGGATATGGAAGAAGAAAGCCTTTGCTCTTTGTTTGATTGCCCTTCCTTGGCTAGCACGTCCTTTCTGTCACTGGCACTAGAGCCGACTTCTCCAGAGTTCCAGCTTATACTGAAGACCAGCTGAGACGCCCAGCCTTGTGAACTGAACAGTTACTAGATTCTTGAACCTTCTACTCATAGACAGCCATTGCTGGACTAGCTGAATCACAGCCTGTAAACCACTCTAATAAATCCCTTCCTATCTGTCTATGTATGTATGTATGTATGTATGTATGTATGTATGTATGTATGTATCTATCTATCTATCTATCTATCTATCTATCTATCTCTATGTATGTATGTATGTATGTATCTATGTATGTATGTATGTATGTATCTATCTATCTATCTATCTATCTATCTATCTATCTATCTATCTATCTATCATATACCTATCCATCCATAATGCATCCAT
>NC_022018.1:59484712-59505097 GCF_000317375.1 Microtus ochrogaster
TCTATCTATCTATCTATCTATCTATCTATCTATCTATCTATCATCTATCATATACCTATCTATCCATGCATCTATCTCTGTCTGTCTATCTATCTATCTATCTATCTATCTATCTATCTATCTATCTATCTATCTATCTATCATATACCTATCATCTATCTGTCATCTATTCATTCATTCTATAAGTTCTGCTACTCTAGAGAACCCTGGCTAATGCAAACACTTCATTTCATCCTAAATCTATACTACCTAGCTGAACTCTTGAATCTTTCCCAAGTATAAATTATTAAATAGCTGTTTCTTAATTTCTTTTTGCATCTTAATCTATTTTTTGAGACAGGCTCTCCTATACACCTACCTAGTCTTTAATGTGCTATGTAGTCAAGGAAGACCTTAAATCTGTAATCCTTTTGTTCTGTTTCCCCGCGGCTGAGATGAGAGCGAGTGCTACCACACCTTTTTATTTTATTTTTCATTTATACAGTGGTGAGGATAAAACTCAGGACTCTTGCATTCTGGGCAAGTGCCATGCAGACTGAACTATGTCCTTTGCTCAGTAGCTACATAAAAAAAGATGCTGTATTTTAGGTTCCTTTGGTGTGACAAGAATAACCAACACAGGGGAAATCAGGGTCCCTTCTTGGGGTTCTTAGTCTCATTAATAAAATAATTTAAGAGTGGACGCAAATGAATCTCAGGGACAATTTTATTAGTGTTTAAAAGACATCCTCCCCCACAACCAGCGCAAGCGAGCTGTAAATCTCAGTAACTGCCCAGAGAAGGAAAATGGAGAAAGGACTGGGAAAAAAAGTCAGGCTATTTAAGTCCACATGGAAGCTAGACAGCATACACACATACACACATACCACACACACACACACATATACACACATATCAAACACACATACCACACATACACACATACCACATACACATATCTCACAAACAGCATACACACATACACGCACAACACACACGTATACATACATACAACAAACACACACATACTGTGGGAACTCCTTCAGCCAATAGCCTTTAAGATACCAGCCTACTTTGGGTGTGGTTTCATGTGCTATAAATGTTTCAATAATTGTACTATCCTAAGGAGTTTAAGTCTTATATTATAAATAAGTTGGCCAAGTCATGAGAGGAAACTAACTACAACTATCTAGTCTTCAATCCCATCGAAGACCTGACAAGGGAAATAATATTACTTAAGTAAACAGGAAGTACAATCAAACAACATTCCAAAATGTGCAATAAATATCAACCAGGTGGAGTCATTATGGGGCCCCATCTTCTTCCTGGAAACTTCAAAGGTTACTGCAGGAAAATTCATTGTTCATTGTGGAAACTTAAACATTATTTATATAGACATATCCAATTAAGGTATGATAATAACAAAAATAGGTATGGAGAAAAGTAAATTTTTTCTAAATTCTGTCTTCTTTCTATCCCATACCAGATGGCTCCTGACGAGACAGAAACTTTTAACAATATTCTTGGGTCTAGAGAAGGATAGAGCCATCATCAAACTCCAAAGCCAGCCTTGATTTTTAAGTGAATCGTGATTATTGTTCTAGTGGGCAGCACACACACACACACACACACACACACACACACACACACACACACACACACACTCAGTGATTTTTTTACCCTCAGATGACCTGTCCTCAAAAGTCATAATTTTCTTTGGTGATCCTATCTGGATAATTATCTTTTCCTCTTTAGGCATCTAGATGTCCAGGGTCTCTTGACCTTTTGAAGATAAATATTCTCTTGCAAAGACAAGAACAGAACCCTGCTCCAAGCCTTGTGACGTTTCCTTACAATCTCTAAGGTTGTCACCTCTGGGGATGAGGATGCCATTTCTCTTTCTCCAGAGGTTTCTCTTTTTCAAACTGAATCTTTATTGATTTTGGTGGTACCCACAGCTTTTCTTCTCCTGTGGAAACAAGAGTGAATTCTCTTCCCCAATGCAGCGCATCTCCTGATTTCCGTTCTAAGGTTAACACATCCATGAAATACACTGGCTGATTTAATTCAGAAGTTTTTTCTATTATCCAATGTCTCTCCAATATTAAACAATGTTGTTGTTTTCTCATTAGTGTTAAGAAAATTCAAGGTTAATAAAGCATTATGTAATCTATTTCTGGGGGTATTTTCGGTCCCTTTCTGTTTGTTCAGCATATCCTTTATAGTTTGTTTTTGTCTTTTATGGAAATCAGTGAATATAAGGTGAAGAAAGATATACACTACGTATTAGGGAAGAATTCTTTTTTTCTTTTGATGTGTGTGTATTTGCATGCACACTCTTGAGGACATCAGGCATCTTCTGCTACCATCTTCAATGGGTGCAGGATTTGAACTCATGTCCTTTTGCTTGTATAGCAAGTGCTCTTGCACATTGCACTACCTCCTAGCCCCCTAACAAGGAAGATAATGTAACATACATTTAGTCCAATATGTACCTTTTCTTGCCTCTCCTGAAGAGATATCAATTGCTTCTTTTCACAGAATGGAGTCAACATACTTAAGTTCCTCACCTAAAGGACTTGGAGCCAGATGTGTTTTGAGTATTAATCCTCCCAGTGGGCCCAGACAGCACTCTTTCTCAAACACAGTATTAATATTTTAGCAGTGAAACATAGTGACGTTGAAACTAAATGGGATAGATAAGAAAATCATTTTTTGGTTGTCCAACAATTTTGTGCCGTGTGTGTGTGTGTGTGTGTGTGTGTGTGTTTGTGTATCTTAGAGATTTAGGAATTTCTAAGTTTGGAAGAAAAATTATGGGCCTGTATCATACCAGCTCTGAGCACCAAGTTTGTATACATTTACCCTTCCCAGGGAAGTATAGAGTGGAGTGAGCTAGACCTAAGACAAACCGAACCCGATGTTGTTAGTGCCTATATGTGTAAACAGATGTCATCTGAGGTAAAATGACTTTAAGGGCTAATTAGGAGTCTGATCAGCATAGTACATGAAGGACTTCTCTACAGGGAGGGCGCTGGAAGAGAGGACAAGGGCTCTCTTCACGGTCTTCATGGCCACGTCTCACCTGGGTTCACTGAGCCATGGTCTCAGAGCGGCCCCTGGGAATCTGCTTCTCTGTTCCACCTCCCTCCTCAGATCTTCTTCAGGGATTGATGGGGCCATGGCAGAGGCACTGGTATTTATCCTGGGTAATTGGATTGACCCTTAGAATGAAAGGCTAGTTCAGATGAAATGAAATTTTTAAGAGAAGGGCCAGACTCCTGTTTGGGGCATCTGCAGTTTGTATCAGAAGATTTTCAGCTTCTGGTCCAACAGACCAGAATTCTCCACCATATAAGGGAAGTACACTTTCTGCCCCAGCCACATTCCCTGGGAGCCCCTTTTCCTGGTTGCTTCACTGCCTGTCACTTGTCCCCTGTGTCACTGGCTGGGCCAACCTTATGTTCTCTTTGACTTTGGTTATAAGATGCAGAAAATCAGGTGGCAGAGGCCTGAGCTCAGATGCTTGTCTCTTGAGTCCGTGGATTTTTCAGACTCTTTTGAGGTGAACTTTATTTTATCCTGTGAAGCTGGACAGAGCGGAGGCCACTGGCCCCGCAAAGGGAGAGACACTGGTGGGCTGCTGTTTCAGGCAATAGCCAGCTGACGTTGCACACTGCCAGTCCTTATCTTGAATGGCAATACCTTTTTATAAAAAAGCAAGACAGCTAGATCTCTGCAGGCCCGAGAGCCTGGAAGAGCCCATACATAGTGTTCACAGATCCTGAAGAGTGTTCAGCCATTAAGAACCCTGACCATTCTTACAGAGAACCCAGCTTTAGTGACTTATACCTACAAGGTGCCCTACTATCTTCTGTCACTCCAGTTGCCGGGGATCTGATGCCTTCTTCTGGCCTCCACAGGCACTGCACATGTATGATGCTCAAACATGGATGCAGACAGAACACTCGTATACACCTTGAAAGAGGGAGCCATTATGGGGTTAGCAAGAAACTAGGCACTGGGGAAATTCCCAGGAATCCACAAGGATGACCCCGGCTAAGAATCTGAGCAATAAGGGTGAGGGTGCTTTAAAGATTGGTGACTCCCTTAATTGCCATCATAGAACCTTCATCCAGGAACTGATGGAAGCAGATGCAGAGATCCACAGCTGAGCTCCTGGAGTCCAGTCATAGAAAGGGAGGAGCAATATTATGAGCAAAGGGGCCAAGACCATGATGGGAATATCCACAGAAGCAGCTGACCCAAGCAAGTGGGAGCTTACTGACTCTGGACTGACAGCTGGGGAGCCTGCATAAGATTGAACTAGGCCCTGTGAATGTGGGTGACAGTTGTGTGGCTTGGCCAGTCTGTGGGGCCACTGGCAGTGGGACCAGAATTTATCCCTAGTGACCGAACTGGCTCTTTTCAGCTCAGCTACAGGGAGGAGGCTTTGGTCCTGCCTCCAGTGATGTGACAGACTTTGTTGACTCCCCATGGGAGGTCTCAGCCTCTCTGAGGAGCGGATGGGAGATTGGGATGGGAGAAGATGAGGGAGTGGAAGGACAGGTGGGAGAGGGAACTGGGGTTGGTATGTAAAATAAGATTATTTTTTAAAAAGTTAAAAGTCTAATTATATAAAATTTAAAACTTTTGCAGTCCAAGGAGCTACTTGCTCATGCCTCTGACTCAGTCACCCAACAGTTAGAGCCAAGCACAAGCTTTTGTCCTCAGAAAGCATCTCTGGTAACGTTTAGGTTTGTACCGCAGCATCCTGGAAGTTGGGGAATCATTTTTACCCAGTGTTTTCAGGTCTTATGTTTTCTTTGCCATTTGCTCCACTGTTTAAAAATCAAACAGCAGCATTTTATGTGTTTGCGCTCGAGTGCTTTAGAAACTGCTCATCGGTTCATCTCGCACTGCCTTACGTCAAGAAATCTTGAAAAAACTCTTAAATTGACACCAAGTCTGGATGGCACAGGACAGTAGCAGTGAGAGACCCACAGGTAATCGAGACACAAGGTGGGTTAATTAAACAGAAATGACTTAGAAATTAAATAAAATTAAGTAGGAGGCATTACCCCCTGGGAGCCTAGAAAGATGGTTGTAGAATTAAGTAGAATTAAATTAGATTCCTTACATAAAATTAAACACAAGCTATCAGCCCATGGGCATAACTCACTGGATTGTCATTTATGTGTTGACGTTAAAGATAGCATAGAGCAACAAAGAACATATTTACTATGGCACAGTAAATGAGGCTAAGAGAAGGAAACCCCCAAAGTCTGCACTTTACTGCTGGGGCAGGGTGTTCAGCTAGGGGAGGGGGAAATCAGTGACAAGTGCTCTCGTAGAAAACAGTGCTCTCCTGGCTCATAGAAAGCATCCCTCAACACCGTCCACCTGCATGAGCTTTCCAGGGACTACCATGGCTCCATAGGATGTTGGAAACGCTAAAACAACAACAACAACAACAACAACAACAACAACAACAACAACCCCACCCTCTCAATGGAGCAGAGGTGATGCTGACACCTGGGTTCTGGACAAGAGAGCGGGAGCTGTGCTGTCTGGAGCAGATCTCCCTGAGTGATGATGCCAGGGCCAATCCCATGCTGCCACACTTGCCCAGGTCACTGCTGATGCTGGGAAACAAAGACCCAGCCACCTACCCCTGCTCTACGCAAAATGCCTTCAGTGCTCATTTCCTTTAGGATCTATGTATGTTTTTTATCTTATGCATATTGGATGAGCCTGCATGAGTTTATATGCAGCACAGGCACGCATGTTCCTGTGGAGAGGGGAAGATGGCGGATTTACAGGCAGTTGTGAGCTGCCATGTGGGGCTGGGAACTGAACTCTGGTCCTTTACAGGAGCAGCCTGGGCTCTTACCTGTGGCGCCTTCCCTCTAGCCCCAGTGCCGTTCACGGAGAAGCAACACAGACTGCACAGGGCTTGGGCAGCATCTCCACAATGCCTGTTTTGAGCTCCTGTGTGCTGTAGAGAGAGCAGCTTTCAGACTATGCCTGGGCATGCATGGCAGAACCAATCTTATGAAGCAAGTTCTGATATACCTGAGGTCCATCAGTGTGAGCTTAAGTACCAAGATAGAATACTCTGTATCGTGTGCGTGTCTGTGTGTGTGTGTGTGTGCGTGTGCGTGCGGTGTGTCTACCCATCAGAGAGGCCGGAGGAGGGTGTCAGCTCTCCTAGAGTTGGAGTTAAAGTAGTTGGGAGATAACTTGCTGTGGGGTGTGGAGTCAAACTTGGATCTTCTGCTAGGGCAGTACAAGCTCTTAGACACCTCTCTAGCCCTCTGTACTCCAAGCCTACACTGTACAGATAAACTGCCACCATCTACTTACATAACAAATACAACTGATAATTTATTGGTGCCAATAAATAAATATACGCACAACTACATACATTCCTACCAGACAGCAGACTTACTGGTCACACCAGCTCATCATCAGGGCTGTAAAAGACAGAACATCCTAAGACCAATAAATGGCAGCTGCTAGCTCTTCATCTGGCCACATGTCATGAACCTCATCCAGGAAAAACACCACAAGGTTCCCACTCCTGTCTAGGTACAGTTTTCCCTGTCGTGACATATAGCCCTCTTCCAACTGACACTTGGGTCTGCCTGCTAGCTGGCTCTACATAGGAAACTCTGCACCCGGGATAGCCAGACACCTGCTGGGTGGCAGGAGCTCTCCTCTCTTTTGTAACCTTTACTTGCCCTGGTTTGTTATTACAGTTCCATTTGCCGTCCCTGTAGCAGGGTCTTCACACCCCATTTATAGACTCCCGTTTCCTCTTTTTCCCAGACTTATTTTTTCCCACAGAGCAGCTGTGGTCCAATCTCCCCTCCCTCCACCTGGCCCCCTGCAGTTCACACACTTCCAGTGTAACTGGAGAAAGCACTAACAATCAAGGCTTGCAGTAAAACATCTCGGGGAGAGATTTTGCTGTTGGAGAACTCATTTGTCTCCAGGAGGATGCCTCCGAGCAAGGGGATCTTCACTGCTGAGAACAGGCAGGGAGACGCCGGTAATGCCACAGCTCACTTGTTGGAATTAGGAGGGGCACACACCACTTTGAGGCCACAGGCAATGAGGGTGGTAGAAGGCATAGAGGGTTTGCCCGCTATGCAGCCACCCCTGTGAGGGTCATGGCTGTGTGGTTCTGTCACTGTCCCATGGCATCTTTGTAGCCTGGCTCTATTCTGGGACCTGATGCCCACAATAGAAGGGATGTGTGGCTGCTTTGGGCAAAACCGGGTCTAGAAGACGCCTTCTCCAAGTGTTGATGATGCCTTAAGGGGATGAAACTGGTTCTCGTGGGGCATTTTTTTTTTTAAGGTTTAGGTCACAGATATGTGTATAAGATGTATTTAAAAGGTGTATACTGACATTCTGTTAACTTGGGGTACAAGGGAACACATTCCTATGATGGGTATTCTTGTTTATCAAGTTGACTATGTCTAGAATTAGCTAGAACACAAACTGCTGGGCACACCTGGTAGGGAATTTTCTTGACTAAATTATTTTGAGGTAGGGAGACCCACCTTAAATCAGGGCCATGTTTTCTGCTGACAACCTTTATAAAGGACATGGAAGAAGGAAGCCCTCCTCTCTTTCTCTCTCTCCCTCTTCCTATCTACCTACTCAGTCTCATTCTCTCTGGCAAGTCCATTCCTTCACTGGTGTTAGAACCTACTTCTTTAGGATCCCGCATATACTGAAGAACAATTGAGACATCCAGCCTTGTGGACTGGACAACTACTGGATCCTTGGGCTTTCCATTGGAAGACAGCCATTTTTGGACTAACTGGACCACAGCCTATAAGGCTATAAGGCACTTCAATCACACACACACACACACACACACACACACACACACACACACACACACACAGTCAATCTGCTTCTCTATAGAACCCTAGCAAACACAATGTTTACAGAATAGTTTATATATAAAGGGGTGACTTAGAAGACAGGTGAATGACTATTGTCACCTGTGTCAACTTTAAGAAGAGTAATCTCTAGGGCATTGAGTGATCCAAGTAGACGGACGCAG
The DNA here is from genome assembly GCF_000317375.1 of Microtus ochrogaster. Classification (NCBI taxonomy): domain Eukaryota; kingdom Metazoa; phylum Chordata; class Mammalia; order Rodentia; family Cricetidae; genus Microtus; species Microtus ochrogaster. The sequence goes on from NC_022018.1 coordinate 59,492,775, forward strand.
GTTTGGACATGATCTGGCAGCTCCCCTTTGCCCATTGGTCCCTGGCCTGTCTCTGGTTGTGCAACGTTGTTACAGGGACGTGAAACTTGTGGGTCCTCACTCTTCAGACAGACCCTCCAGTGACTGATGGAGTGCGGGGCCGAGCCGTCTGTTTCTCTAGACTTCTGCACCTACTTCGTTACTTCATGGGTAATTATTTCTAATTGTGCTTTTATAATTTAGCCAATTTCTGACCACTGGAATAAAACATTTGAAGCTATTAAGTAGCTTTGTCTTTAGGGTGATGGATGTAGGTGATGCCTGACTCCCCCACCAGGGCTAACTTCTCATATTTAAAATGTTGGATTAGACAATACAGTGCCTTTGACAGTGTAATAGATTCTGTTTAATAGGCAATGTCTAAACCTGGACCTAATTCACCTCATTTAGTTAATGTAATTTTCCCCACAAGGGGCGTTAGGAGTAAATCTCTCTGACATGTGTGAGCTGATAAGCCCCGTGGAAGCTGCAGGAGGACCACTCACATCACCACCGTGTTCAGACAGAAAGGCAGATGTGGTGCCCTGTGAAGCTGGTGCTTCATCCATTTTTTCTCCTCACTGTACAGCCGTGCACTCAGCACCCATAAAGAGACACCAAATGGACCCAGAGCATGATGGGAATTGTTGTTCATTATCCTGCGGTTGCTGTAGGTTTACAAGGCTTGACATAAAATGCTGCCCTTTTCTTCCTCCCACAATTGTGAAATTGTTTGTAGGCTCGTATTTCTATATGGTATGGCAGCCAGGCCCTCAAGCCATAGTTCCCCCCTCCCCCTGAGGTGGTCACGTAATCTTCCAGACAGGCTGTTGCTACCCTAACAAAGGGTCAGGATGTTGTTTTGCTGATGCTAATTCAGGCCTATGTGACAGAGCTAGCATACAGACCAGGGAGGCATGACAAAATGCGCATAGAAAGGTGCGGTCAAAAATGTAGACATGACCAGAGACATTCACCTGGTTACCTAGGGAACAGAATGCTAACGAATTTCCCCCTAAGTTTATGTTTTGGCATAAAGGTTGTTTGGAGAATAAACGAGAGGAATTTTTCAGGATGTGAATCAGGATTTCATGAAGGATCACTGAGAATTTCTTTCCTGATAAAGCCATGTGAGTTGTTCCTTTATTCCTGTGCCTCCACACAGGTCCAGAGAAATAATTTATGGTCCTGGGCTGCCACCGGACCACAACAATTGTTCAGACTTCTTTATCCTTCTCTCTTCGAACTAGATATGGAAAGGACAGAGAAGGTAGACAAAGAGGAGCTGGCTGGCTTCTCATGAGCTTGGTGCACTCCTGATGGAGGAGGGTCATCTGTCTATGTGTTACTTTCATTGGTTAATAAAGAAATTGCCTTGGCCCTTTGATAGGACAGAAAATTAGGTAGGTGGAATAAACAGAACAGGATGCTGGGTAAAAGGCAGTGAGGCAGACGCGATGAAGCTCTGTCCCAAGATGGATGTAGGCTAGAATCCTTCCCAGTAAGCCACCACCTCGTGGTGCTACAGATTATTAGAAATGGGTTAATCAAGGTGTGAGAATTAGCCCACAAGAGGCTAGAACTAACGGGCCAGGCAGTGTTTAAATGAATACAATTTGTGTCTTGTTATTTCAGGGCATAAGCCAGGCGGCCTGGAGCCAGGCAGCAGGAACGCAACTCTGCTCGCTTAATCACTACGCACTCGTCTGTGGGAATTCATCACTAGCCAAGAGCAGCACCTTGGGTTGTGACACCAACTCTACAGGTCCGACTGTTTGTTCCACTCCTTTATGTTCTCAGTCCGTGTTTCCCTGAGTCCCACGTGGATGGGGACCTGTGAGGTAGAATTAAATGTTTATCGGCCTCATGGGTTCTTCCATAGCTTGCATCGGCTACAAATCATGTGGATATAGCCTTTAGTCCTCACCTGGGGTTGATGCTCCATTGTTTTCTTGGGGAGACTTGAAGAAGTAGCCACAGAAAGAGCACCGATGGCAGACCGAGGGAGTGGTTTCACCTTGTTGAGATTCGTGAGCTATAAAGCTTGCTGGACTGGTTTACGGGACCGAGGGTGAGGGGTGGGAGACTCAGGAGAAGATGAACCTACTGAAAAAGCACCACTTCACCCTGGGTGGCAACCTCATGGACAGTATACGGTTGAAGTCTACCCTCGGTGAGCCTCCCCCCTCATATACTCCTCTCTCCCCTCAGCACCATGCATAGCTGAGCAGCAGGTAGAAGGCTGGGACCTCCGTTAGGGTCCTGTGACTCTGCCCTCTCTCTTTATACTGGGAAGTAGTAATAACCCTGTTACCATGACCATAAACCAGTCTCTCCTGAATTGCTCTGCTCATTTCATTGCCATGACTACGGAGCCAAGGTTGTTCTGTAGGTCACAATCGCAGTTTCTGCTCCATGATGGCAATGGCCGTGTCGGGCCCAGAGGAAATCATTCACAGCCGCAGAAATGAGGGATGAGTGAACCAGCAGGTGCTCAGTAATGACAGCTATTTCTGGACTCTTTAGCAGGAGCCACTTAGCGCCATATGGATAAATGGTTCTCTCAATAGAGCATTTGACGGTCCTTTCTACTCCCGGCTTGCAAGAGAGAGTGGCGGTAGTTTAGGGAATATGAAGGTGAAGTTGTCTTCTGGGCCTTCAAAACGCAATCCTCCTTCTCTCTCACATTCTGTGAGCTGCCCAGGGCATCTTGAATACTGCACATGAAAAGGCATCCGAGCCTCTACTGATGAGCCATTTTATCCTCTCCGTATTAGGGACCTAAAAACGAAGCACATTCACAGACAAACGAACCAAATGCAGTACAGGGGCCTGGCTCCCGTGTGTACTCAGACAGGCAACGTTAGCAGAAGATGAGAATGCTAATGTTGAGTGCGCAAAAGGAGGCTGTAGGGGAGGTAGTGTGCAGAGATACCCTGACCTGTCAGAAAGGACCGCTCTGGAGGGGTAGAGAGCTGCAATAGGATACTCTGGAGGCTGGAGCCGCAATAGGACAGCTTAGCCCTGGAGGATATAGCCACAGCAGGACAGGACAGGTCAGCCCTGGGGAACAGGCTACCTGAAGCTGGGGTGCGGTGGGGGATGGTCTCCCTGCAGGAGATAGCCATCCCGCTCCTCTCCTGGAGAGCAGCTACAGCTGAGCTCTGCTCCCTTATGGGAGAGTCCTAGCAGAGCTGTCTACTTCTCTGGCCCAAGATGTTTCTTCCTTTGCTAACACTCTGCTAAAGGGAAGCCCCTGCACAAATGTAGCAATCTCTTCCGGCTCGGGAGAAAAGTTGTTAATTTTTACTGCTTGGCCTTGTTCCCCTTAAGGAGCTGCTGGGCAGAGATGGCTCTGAGTTCATGGCCAAACTGTGTTTCTCTCACTGGTCCTTTTCTAGCTTCTGACTCTAATCTTAGGACCAGGGCATATTTCTTTCACTGTCTCTGATTCTAGGACAAAGTGTGTTTCTTTGACACTAGTTTTAGAGTCAAAGAATCCTGTCTTTAATTCTGGGTTAAGGGATAAAGATGTTTCTTTCCCTGACCCAGTTCTCAGATCCGGGGTGTGTTTCTTTCTCTGACTCTGGGTTCAGAGTCAGGCTGCTCAGTGATTGGTTGGTTTCCTGCTCCAGTTGTCCCTTTTACCCTACAAAGACAAGGCTGTACGGGTGATCAGGGTGGGGCAAGGATGGGAAGATGAGGCTAATCAACATGAAGGGAGCTAGGGAAAACAAGAAGGTTGCAGTGAATGTGGGAAGCAATGGACTCACAGAAAGGCCGAGGTGGGCAATACTGGAGATCTAAAGCAGTGAGAAATAGGAGGTGGCAAGAGATTGCATGTGGAGTCCAATGTGAGATTACCTTCCAGCTTTCATTTTCTCTTTAGCCAACAGGGAAGAAACACATCCATTCCACCAGCTGGGAGACTAAGCCAAGTATACGAGGTTCCAAGAGCCAAGATAAACGGAGCTCAGTGTACCTTCAGGTCCTTGAGCATCCTGTGAGTGTACACAGGAGAGAGGGGGACACTAAGGAGGGTGTGAAAGGGGGGGTCACAGGTCAACAAAGAACTCCAGTGAACAATGTTCTTAAGGGGTGGACAAAGTCGGTGGAGACGGGGAAGGATCATAAGGGCCTCTTCTCCTCCGGAGGAGTCTCAGTAATTGGTCCTGAGAAACCCGGGAATCATCTTTAACTTCACTGTTCTCTCTAACATCCCATCAGAACCAGGTCCTGTCAAACACGCCTCCTTCGTTATCCTGTGGCTGCTCATCTTTTCCATCCACTGACATTAGTTCATGGCGTATAGGTCAGTCGACTAGGGACAGGGGCTAAGATTTTGCATTTCTACTGTGTAGGGAAACTTCCCAACAATTTCTAATAAGGAGAGGCTCGAAACAGTCACACACCCCAATGATAAAGGTATTGGATTTGGTCATTAGTAAGTGTTAACCATACTCCCTTTAGCTGGTTAATGGTTTTTGTTAGGGACACTCGGTTACTTACTTAGTTGGCTTTTTTATGCTGGCCAGCTGGACAGACAGACTCTATTTAGTCCGTCCCTGGGGTAGTGAAACTGTCTTGAAGTCAGATATGGGAGTGATTTACAGAAGTAAACCACATTTTTTTTTTAACGTGCTGCGCATTAAAAGAAGGCATCTGGCGGCTATTTTTGAAGCGCCAACATCTTCAGTCGTATCTGAGAAGTCACATGTATTATACATGGTTATGCTAAGTGGAAGTGGGATCTCAGTGCACAGCCTGGAGCTGGCTACTTGAAATCCCACAGGGAATGGTTTGGGTGGAAAAACAGCCTTTTGCATGAACATGGCTGGATTCCCATCTGCCGTATTAGATTGGTTTAAATGCTGACCCTGAAGAAAAGCAGAGCGTTGAAATCAAGGAACTCAGGTCTTTTGTATGGGGCAAACACCGCTGGGTTCACCCTGGCTTACAGCTCACCTGCAAAACATGGTCTTTTCCTAGGTCCGTGGCTGTTAATCTTGACTGTGCGCTAGACTCACTTGGACACCTCACAACACACCTATGACTAGGTCCCAGTCAATATCCATTGAACCAGAACCTCAGCACGCTGAGAGAATTCCCAACTGATTCTGAAGTCCAGCTGAGGTTGAGAAATGTTGCCCCCTACTAGTTAACACACCTCAAATTTCTAGACCAGCAAAGCTTGCCTTGCCCCCTACTGGTGCTGATTTCAAGGTAGCCAATTTTTAGCAGTATTTACAATTAAACTAAATGTAATTACGTGTATAATATTGAGATGCTCATCTTCCACTAAAATTATATTTTAAAACGGTGATATTCAGAAGGACTTTGACAAGGGGGACTGTGTATACCCCTCAATCTCTACAGACCCTCATCATCCTCTTCTTCATCTGTGTAATTGTTATACACAGAGCTGAGTTCACCTACACTGTCAGTAACATGTCTGTGGGTCCCACACACGCTGTCTTTCCTACCTCTCTCCACCACCCAGCCATGTGCACCCCGATTCTCTAGCATAGGGCCCTCAGGAAGGGACTGTTACAGGCTCATTGGAAGCAACCAAGACCCTGGATTAGCTGCAAACATTTAGAACTGTGCTGAATTGCAGCAAGTCTGGTTGGAGGATATCTCTGTGTTGTGAGCTGTGACTTAACAGGCTGGATTGGCTAATTACCATAGTAGTCACCGGTCTACCACAGACAGCCAACCACCTAAACCAAGTTCAGGTAAAAAAAAACCAGGAACCAGTCCAGCTCCCTGAACCTTGCTTCTACTTCCTGTTTTCTTTCCACCAATAACTCCCTGGGCCCTGCTGCAAGTTGAGCATTCTCACCCCGCCTTTTTCCCAGCCTGCTCCCCCTGTCGGAGTCTAGGTTTTCAAATGAAACCAATAAAGATACAATGCAACCCGTTTGTCGTTGTGTCCTCCTTTAACATCCAGAGTGGGCCCTGGTACATAGGTTATCTGTTTAATATCACAAACAGGAAGCTACCCCTATGCAGTGCCAGATGTAAGTCTGGTACCAAGCAAGGAGCTGCTGTTCATGGAGTCATTCACGGTTCCCTTGACTTACACCATGTGCCGAAGATCTTGATGGCAGGAGGACTGAGCAGATAGCATCAGTTCAGTCTGTCAAGTTCTCGCGTGAAGGTCTGGGAGGCCGAAGAGGGAGGCGTACATTGTCCACGGCTTTCCTAACTCATCCTCTTCGTGTGGAACATTGCGCATTAGTTCCCAAGTCTTCCTCCCGAAGTGACAAGAGCGTTCAGGCATACGCTTGGTGGAGCAGTCAAATTGCATGATGAAGGTGACTTCCCTGGGGAAGAGGCATGCTGTCCTGGCAGTGAGAAGCGTGTGACTCCCTGAAGCAGCGGAAAGGTCCTAACCATCATTTTAGGAGCACTTTTCCTCCATCCCACAGCCATTCCTTCTAAGACAGCCTTGCTAGGTAACAGCTCCATTGCTCTAAATATCGAACCAGATTGCACAGTTTGGAGAAATAGATTAGAAATAAGGTTTGCGCTGAGTCAAACCTCCAATTGTAAGTGATTTCCAAGGATCCGCGTTCGGATAGCAGGAGGACCTTACGTAGGTGTGTTAGTCTTTCTCTCTGTATCAGAAGCCTCTGGTACCCTGCGTCCCTCACTCTTGTTGCTCCTCTGATTTCACCTACAGCTCAGTGAAGCATTCGGGGTAAGGCTGGCAATGTTCCACCCGAGTTCCATGCTTGGATCTTCTCTGATTTCGAGGCTTCTCACTCAGTCCTAAAGAAAACACAGCCTGGCCCTGACGAGACACCAGCAATTCTAGGGAAAGGCCTCAGAGGAAGTGGAAGATGAGGGGTGATGCCCTATCTGCCCTTTGCTGGGGAGGGGAATCAGGAGGCTGTGGCAGATCAGCCCTCCGTGGCTTCTGCTCATACCCATCACGTGTGCTATCACACAGGGGAATCAGCCCTCCACGGTTTCCATCCATCCCCGTCACGTGTGCCACCACGCAGGCCCTTGTTCTTTGTCCATCTCGGTCCTCTCAGCATTGGTATCTGAATGGTGGGGAAGAGAAGAGACTCACCCAGCAAAGGGAGAGCCGGACGCTGAGGTCCGAAATGGACTTCTGAGAGTATCAGTTCCTGATACCCATAGGAGTATGGTATCTCATGAGACCCGAGGACAGATCGACATGTCAGAAGGGAACCAGAAGGCTGCCCGTCGGGGAAGCAGATAGAGATGGCCACATTGTCTCATGGGAGGCGACGTGGAGAATCCAAGGACGAAGTGGACAGGATTAGATCTTCTAGTCCTCCTGAGGCTGGTCTGCTGCAGTCTCGAGGTGACTTTTATTTGTCTTGCTTCATCAAAAGGGGAGAAAAAAGGGGAGCAAATTACAATCCTGTCTCTTCATTAGGGACAGCCGAACACATTTTAAAGACCTAGTGTGTTTGGGGGGCCAGGTTACATCTGCTGCAAGAAGAGGAAGGCAGCTGTCATCAACTGTAACCTTGTGTGCCACACCGTAATTATATCCATGTAATTATGACATTTTTATTTTTTCTTAAGCATATAAAAAGTTGATTTCATTGTTAAGAATACTTCATGTCTATCAAATAAATGGTAGAAGAGGATTCTAAATGTATTTACTACAAAGAGGGAAATCAGAGAAGCATCACCTTTCACGATAGCCACAAATAGCATAAAATATCTTGGGGTAACTCTGACCAAGGAAGTGAAAGATCTATTTGACAAGAACTTTAAGTCTTTGAAGAAAGAAATTGAAGAGGACACCAGAAAATGGAAGGACCTCCCTTGCTCTTGGATTGGGAGAATCAACATAGTAAAAATGGCAATTCTACCAAAAGCAATCTATAGATTCAATGCAATCCCCATCAAAATCCCATCAAAATTCTTCACAGATCTGGAGAAGACAATAATCAACTTCATATGGAAAAACAAAAAACCCAGGATAGCCAAAACAAACTTATACAATAAAGGATTGTCTGGAGGCATTACCATCCCTGACTTCAAACTCTATTACAGAGCTACAGTAGTGAAAACAGCTTGGTATTGGCATAAAAACAGAGAAGTCGACCAATGGAATCGAATAGCAGACCCTGACTTTAACCCACAAACCTACGAACACCTGATTTTCGATAAAGGAGCTAAAAGTATACAATGGAAAAAAGAGAGCCTCTTCAACAAATTGTGCTGGCAAAACTGGATGTCAATCTGCAGAAGAATGAAAATAGACCCATATCTATCACCATGCACAAAAATCAAATCCAAATGGATTAAAGACCTCAATATCAGTCTGAACACACTGAACCTGATAGAAGAGAAAGTGGGAAGTACCCTACAACAGATGGGCACAGGAGATCGCTTCCTAGGTACAACCCCAGCAGCACAGACATTAAGGGCCTCATTGAATAAATGGGACCTCCTGAGACTGAGAAGCTTCTGTAAAGCAAAGGACACTGTCACTAAGACAAAAAGGCAACCCACTGACTGGGAGAAGATCTTCACCAACCCCGCAACTGACAAAGGTCTGATCTCCAAAATATATAAAGAACTCAAGAAACTAGACCGTAAAAGGCTAACCAACCCAATTATAAAATGGGGCACTGAGCTGAACAGAGAATTCTCAACAGAAGAAGTTCAAATGGCCAAAAGACACCTAAAGAAATCATAGAAATTTAAGGTAATGAATATTCAAACTACTCTGAGCTGATCTATCATCTATCTATCTATCATCTATCTATCTATCTATCTATCTATCTATCTATCCATCCATCTATCATCTATCTACCTATGTTTACATAGGTTGCCTAGTTACCTGGTAACCTCTATGCTTGCTGGGAGAAGAGGCACGCTGACTTAAAATGCAATCCCTGCCTTATTCATAATTTTACTGAAAATAAACCTTTCGACCACCTAAAAATGTAGCGTAGCACACTGACCTTCCCCTCTAGAATCCCCTGATGACTTAATTCCTTTCTTAACTAACTGTCTCCATTAAGGAGCTCACTGGACGTGCAAGCCCAGTAACTTCTGTCCCTTTCATGATATGGAGTAGTGGTTGCTTAGAACCTGGGAGATTCTCCTGCACACTCTACATCCTCCTTGTGTCACCACACAGACACAATGCAAGTACGTAAACAATTATCCTACTAGCTTGTTTAGGTAATGATGACAGGATAAGGGTCTGCACGTGAGTGCAGATGCAACTTCTAAAGAGATAGCTTTTTTCTGGTACTGAGAATCAAACTATGTGCTTTATACATGGCAGGCAAGCATTCTAACGCGAAGCTACGTTCTCAGCCTTAAGAAATATTCTTGGGGCTGGGGAGAAGGCTTAGTGGCTAAGATCTCTGACTGTTCTTCCACAAGACCTGGGTCAGTTTTTCTAGAACTCTCCTGGTGGTTCACAACCATCTATAATGCTGGTTCCATGGATTCTGACTTCTGTCCTGTACACACAGTGCGCAGATATACAAGCAGGCGTGCACTTAAAATAATAAGCACATAAATATTTCAAATATTCTTGATCCTAAGTTGCTGAAGATGCAGGTGAGGAAATCATGGCTGACTCTGTACATACATCAGATACATATGTAATTGGTATGTGTGTGCATGTAAACTTATACTTAAAATCCTTCCTAGTTCACCATATATAAGTTTTAAAGACAAATAGTATTTTTTACAAACTACCGGGATAGATGTGATTGGCTCTGTTCCCGTCAGCTACTGTAATTTTACATTTCAACTGTCTTGTTGCCAATTCAGAATTCCTGACTGCTGAGCTATCGGTTACGAAACAGCAATGCTCCCTAGAAACACCAAAACGAGAAGCATTTTAATTGCTTGTATTATAACAACCCTGGAAGAAAATGGCTGAGAAATGACAGTCTTGTCTGTCTGTGTGGTGACTCAGGCGAGAGCCCCCAGTCTGAAATGTCCTCATGGGAGGTTTCATGTCGGTGACATGACGATGCCTCAGTTTCTCTTGAAGAAAAATGTTTTGTTTCCATTTGTGTTTGTTTATTTATTGGCTAGTCATGATCATGCAAGAGAGATGTGGAGACATAAAATGTCACACTTGATGAATCTGCCACAGAAGCGGTTAGATTCTTTCCTTCCAGTGTATTTGTTAGACATTTTGTTTCCTGATAGAAGTCAATGTGTATATTCGTATTCTTATTAATTTTTATACTTTTTTTCTGATGGTAAGAGAGTGATGGGAAGTAATGGGGAAGCAAAAGCAACGTGACTCCTAGTTCCTTTGTATTCTTATCTCTGCCTACATGGTCCACAGTGGCTCATACCTTTCTGCATCTAAACATGATCTAAATTCTTTGCACTTTGCTCTGTTTGTCTAGCAATGGGGCCTTTATGAACCCAGTGACTGGCCCACTCTGGTTGTTCCCAACTACTTCTTTTACCTCTAGCCCTCCACAGCTGTTGCGAGTTGTCTCAACCCACATGTATTTTGGTCAGAGGTGTAGGCACTTGGGATGACTTTTTCTTTTACATTTTCTTTGTCTTTAAAGTAAATAGTTTTTTTCAGAATTCCATATTATTCATTGGAATGTTTTACCTGCATGTTTGTGTGTGCACAGTGTGGATGACTGATGCCTGCAGAGGCCAGAAGAAGGCATCGGGTCTGGATCCAGAATTAGAATTACCGGAGATTGTGAGTCACCGTGTAGGTGCTGGGAACTGAACTTGGACCCTTGCAAAACAACAAGTGTCCTTGACTCCTGAACCATCTCTCTAGCCCCTTAAATGATTATTTTAAAAAGACCTCAGCGGTTTGGGGAAAGGCAACCTAAGCTGGCTTTAATCTTACATAATTTTCCCTTGACTAGCTCAGTTTGCCCTGTGGCCTTCTTTTCAAGTTTGAAATAGTATTTATTTTAAACAGCATCAGGTGTCCACATGTGGATGTGTGTTTTACCTTCAGAACAACTACACCTTTAGTCCGTCAGTTTCCAGGAGCACCTCCTATGTTTTACCTTCAGAACAGCTACACCTTCCATCCATCAGTTTCCAGGAGCACCTCCTATGTTTTACCTTCAGAACAGCTACACCTTCCATCCATCAGTTTCCAGGAGCACCTCCTATGTCTCCAGGAGCACCTCCTATGTTTCCAGGAGCATCTCCTATGTTTTGCATGACTATCTGGCTCCCCAGCACCAATCTCTTACAGGGGTCTCCAACCTCAAACCCCACCCAGGCCTGGCCCAGCCCATTCCCTCAGGCCATATACAGGTATCTTGACTTGGACTGTTTGCCTCTGTGTTATGTCTTCTTGTCCTTCATCTTCACGCCAGGCAGGACCTGCTACTTGTAGAGCGCTGGTCCATCACGCAATGCATGCATGATGAAATGCTTCCAGAGTGAGCATTTCAAGGGCGCCACAGCACAGCTCTGCACAGAGGCTACCCAGGCCCTGCTCAGTCTCCGCTGCCCCCAGTGCATCAGATCTCGCTGTGGTACCCGCCTTTTCCCTCCAGTGCACAGCATAAATGGTCCAGAGAAATGCATTGGTGTAACATTGCTATCTACCCAACAGTGCTGCAAAATGTAACTGCTTGGTGAGCCTGCTTCTTAAAGTTCTATTGACTTCCAGAAACATACGACATAAAATACTTTCACACAAATATTTAAATGAGAAGATGGGATGTATTGTGTCCATACTATTTTTCACAAGTCTATCGACTTCTCTTCACTCAGTTTCTTTCTGTTTCTGGCTTGATAATCGGATTGTACTGTCTTCAGGTTCACTGGTTCTTCTGCACATGGTGACCCCTTGTCTTTGGCCGTTGCTCTGATGAGCAAAGCAGGATTTTATTTGCTGACAAAACTTTTAAAGTGTCTTTCCTTTTCTCCTGGGACATGTTCTGCTTGGCCCATCTGCTGGACATGGCTGTTTCTGAGTTCTCTGCCCAGCTCCCACTGAGCTTCCATGGCCCATATTGCAGGCTGCTTCCAAAAGTTGCCTGTAGATCAAGATGTAGAACTCTCAGCTCCTTCTGTAGCACCTGCATGCTGTAGCATCTGCCTGCATGCTGCCATGTTTCCCACCATGATGACACTGGACTAAACCTCTGAAGCTGTAAGCCATGCTAATCAAACATTTTCCTTTAAAGAGTTGCTGTGGTCCTGGTGTCTCCTCACAGCAACAGAAACCTATCTAAGACAGAAATTGGTACCAGGGACTGGGGTATTTCTGTGACAGGCCTGGCTATATTTTTGGGACTTCAGATTAGGAAACCAGTGGAATGTTTTAAGGGCTTCTTTTT
>NC_022018.1:59505560-59520285 GCF_000317375.1 Microtus ochrogaster
GTCTCTGTCTCCTTTCATCGCCTGATGAAGGTTAATATTCAGGAGGATGCCTATATGTTTTTCTTTGGGTTCTCCTTCTTATTTAGCTTCTCTAGGATCACTAATTATAGGCTCAATGTCTTTAAGGGCTTCTTAACAGGCCATAATAGTAGGAGCATGGGAGACAGTCAGTGGTGCTGAAGATGATTTGGACTGTGAGGAGCTGACTCAAGAGGTTTCAGAGGAGAACAATGTTAGCATGTGGTCTAGAGACAGTTATTGTGATATTTCGGAGAAGAATGTGGCTGCTTTTTGCCCTTGTCTCAAAAGTTGACCTGAGGCAAAAGTGAAGAGATTGGATTAATTTCATTGGCAGAGGAAATCTCAAAAAAAAAACCCTAGTATTGACTCTGGTGTGTGGTTATTAGTGTTCACTCTTCTGAAGATCTATGATGAAAAGGAACAAGCTGAGCAAGGAAAAATGCAAAATGAACACTTTGAACAGAAAAGGAGCACCAGGAAGTGGAATGGAGCTAAATCCCCAGTACATGTCTGTATCCCTCCCTCCACCATACACCCAGAAGTTAGTGGCCACCAGCTGTTGGTGCTAGGCACTGATTCCAGGTCCTCTGGAAGAGCAGCAAGTGCCGTTAACCATCTCTCCAGCTCTTCCATGAAAATGTTTTCAGATCTCATGGAGTAGTTACTTTTTAAAAGATCACATCTGACTGTTTTATCAGACAGGCTCAAACCGTTCTCCCCCAGTCAGGTGCAGGCTGAAAACCTCACTGTGTGGCCCCCACCTGCTGCCCATTCTCATCAGTGCCCCAAAGAGGAGTATTTTCTCATGATGTTGCTTGCTTGCACTTTGCTCAGGCCATCTGAGAGAGAATGGACGACTCACTCTGTGCAGTGAGAGCCTGTTTGTGCTCTAATTGCCGGGCTTAACTCAGAATGCTGATGCAGTCAAGGTCTCCTATCTGTGGTGTTTGCTCCAAGCCTGCATTTATGCGCATGGTATAACCGTGTATGGATATTTGTTGGGTCTTGAGAAGTCATACTAGCTGGACTAAGAGGGAGTAGAAAGGAGTGCTGAGGCAATGATTTGGGTCTTGGCCGTTGCCTGTAGAGAAAAAACCCTAACTAAACAAGCACCCAAATGAATAATTAAGATAGAGTTTGAGTTTTAAAACACTGTGATTAACTTTTTATTGAAAAAATAGAAACATACTTTATATCAAGACTTGAGCTAAAACTTTTGAGGCTAGCGTTCCATCTAAAGACTAATTGTGTTTGCACAGTATCTATGTGTTTAAGGTCTGTTACAAACACCAACTCACTGAGTCCTTGTCCATCTTCCTTAGCTCCCATCCAGGCAAGGCTCACTTGCCTTTGTTGCCACTGTGTGCTCTTCAGAGAAATGGGCCAGAATACACACAGGCATATTTATTTTTCATTCAAATACTTGTAAGACTTCAAAATATGCACGTGTATATTTTGTTCACTGGCAATCAGTAAGTTAATGAAATATAAATCCAATCTAAATTAATGGTGCACGTGCCCAGGTGTAACCTTGTTTTCTTAGATGAATTAAAGGATTTAAAAAACCAACTTCATAGTTCTCTTAGAGAAGACATAATGTAAAGCTACCTATCATTTTCACAGACGAAATGATTTCATAGAGAGAATTGACATCAAGTAAATAAGTCATTGGAAAGGACACCAGGAGCAGCATAGTGGCTCAATTAGCCAAACCCTGAAAGGCTGCTCATGTACGTTGGCCAGTTGAGAGCACTAGCCAGCCCACATGTCCATACATTATTCATACACATCATTCATTATATATAGTTAATGCCATGCATATGGCCTGGATTCTCTGGTTTGCTAACTATCCCGTCCCTATAAATAGACTCCTGATTGCCAGACCACATGCCGATTTTTGTTTCAGAAACCGTGGGCCCTGTGTAATGGAGCAAGCATCCATGGAAATCACTGTGTACCAGTTCAGTTGGGGTAAACTTGAGTTCCCCCCCACATCAATCATCCAGTGGTATTAATTTATTAAAACAAGAAACAGGAACCAACATCAGTCTTTTAAAGTCTCAGCCACAAAGAGAGTGGGAGTTGATATTTAAGAAGATGGTCCTCGGTGAGGGTGAAGATGAGCAAGGATGAAGGAAGATGGCCGCTCTCTTGGAACTCCTGGCAGCACGTGCAGGGCCACCTTTGCTGAAAAACAAGACTTTTTTCTCAGATGTACTTCGTTATCATAGTTTTTGCAAGAAAAAAAATTTGTCTTTCCATTCAGAAGTAAGTCCTGCAGGATCAAAAAGGCCAAGGCACGGAAGGAGCACACATGAGCGTGAGACTAGCTGTTTGCTAGAAGCCATTGCTCATGCACATATTCGTAAGTCAGTTGCTTATAAATACTCTTCAGCCTTTAATCTGTTGTCAAGCAATTGTGAGGTTAGTGTGGCCGGTGGATGCAGGAGCTCTTCTGAGCTCTGGGACCTGCATACTCTCTGTGCTGTGGGTTTTTTTTACAGACATTTTAAGTTGGGAAGTGGCGTGACCTTAGGTAACCTCAGTGTAACTCTTTCTAGGCTAAGCCAGGACTCTGAGGCACGAGGCATTGTAATAATGGCCAGAAAATGACCATTCTTGAGCCAGGCACTGTTCTAAATGCATACCACATGTTCATCCTTGATAGCAAAGTGCTAAAGAAGGTTCCGGTGCTTCCGTGACCTTGGCTTCTGTATCTTTGTATTCAACAGAGATTGGAAAACAAAACAACAAAAAACCCAAAAGCAAACAAATGAGAGCACCTGTAATGGACACAGGAGCTTGACATCAACTTTTTTCCTTGCCATTATTCCTGAAAAAAAAAATGTAGTCTAACTACTTGCATAGCACGTGCACTGTCTAAGCAAGGCATTGTAAGCAATCTGGAGGTGATTTAAAGGGTGTGGGAAAGAGAAGTGTGTGATGGGACTGAGCTCAGCCTTACCTGGAGTGAGAAGCACAATAAACCATGGGCACAGCACAGAAAAGCTCCATGGGGCTTAGAGTTGAGAGGTTCATACACCAAATCCTCAGCTCTGCCACTGCACAAATGAGCAAAGGACTGGGCCACAGGGAGAGGAGAGCAGAAGCTGAAAGTAACCAAGGCAGAACTCAGCCTGCCCAATGGCGAGAGTCAAACAAACCATGCGCACAGTGGTAGAAAAGGGGTATGGGAACCTGAAACGCACAGATTCTCAAGCTCACTCCCCAACCCCTCCCTACTCTCGGGTTAACCAAGGGATCAGGACCCCAGACAGAATGTCGTGGAACAGGGAATATCATGCAACATCTGGATGAAGCAACAGACCCCAAGCAGCACAGACTGAAGCCATAGGAAGAGGCATAGAAGCATCTCAGTTCAGAGCTTAGACATAGATGTTACTGGAGTGAACGAAATAATCAGTACCTTGGAGGACAATTGTGCATACAGGCGGACCCAATGGGAAATGAACATTACTAAAACCTTCCAGGAAATCTAGGTAGACCAAAGAGACCAAACCTAAGAGACCAAGAGATGGACGAGCCTAGAAAGGAAGACAAGAACTCCCAACAGGCCAACCAAGCAGAAAAACTTCCAACAGAAATAACTAATTGATAGCTAATATTAATTGTAACTAATAACTAATTGATAAACTTTAATGCAGATGGATTTACCTCACAAATGCAAAGACGTGATAGCTGTTAGTTTCTGTCAACTTTCACAGGCCTACATATTCTGGGAATCTTGACTGAAGAACTGCCTCCACCATATTGGAGGCATTTCTTAATTACTGAGTGATGTAGGAAGGTCCAGCCCATTGTGGATGATGCCACTCTTAGGCCAGTGGGCCTGGACTGTATAAGTAAGGCAACTGAGCAAGCCAGTACTTAGCCTTCCCCTGTGGCTTGTACTTCAGTTCCTGCACTGGGTGCCTGATGGACTGTGACCTGTTAGCCAAATAAACCCTTTTCTCTTCTAAGTTGATTTTGGTAAGTGTTTTATCATAGCTACAGACACTAAGTAGGACAGATTCAGACAAACTGATTGAATTATGAAACAAGATACAGAATTGGTCATAATTGGGAAAAATATCTCAAATCTGAAAGTCAAAAGTTGGAGATCAAACTGGTACACAAGTGGGATTCCTAAGTGAGCTGGCATATGGATTCTTATATCTGATAACGTATACTTCATAACTAGTCAATAAAATGTGAATACTATATATTTTTATGTACCAAATCTCAGGCATCTAAATTTCATAAAACCAGGATTAAAAGGCATGAAAGGCCACGCATATTCTGACACAATAAGATTGAAGCGACTTCAGTTCTGTATTCTCATGTTTACACCGGCCTTGCAAAATAAAAAGCAGTGGCAAAGAAACTTCAGAAATACATTAAACCACAGGTCAACAGGATTTAACAGACAGAAACACAACAGATAGCAAACGAACTGTTTGTAGTAGTACATGAAACCTTGAAGGTTGACCATATTAAAGGCCACAAGGCATGGCACACCTTAATAAATATGGACTTTGACATAAGTAGAATAAAACTGGAGCCCACAACAAACATAACCTCAGAAACAACACACATACTCAGAGACTGAACTATACACTTTTGGATGCATAGTGGTCATCCAAGGAATCAGGGCAATGTTGAAGTCATCCTGGAATCAACCATTAGTGCCTGTCTCTGCTCCCCAGCACCAGAGATGCAGGCACAAGTCATTGGGCCCGAGTGTTGGAATCCAAATGCAGATTCTGTTACATGCATGCACAGCAAGAAGTTAACCCACAGAGTCATGGCTCCAGCCCCAGAAGTGCCTTTTATGCATAAAAATGAACTCATGCACAGATAGCAAAACTGTTTTATTTCTTGTTTACATTTATGTATGGGTTTTCTAACCATGTAAATGTTTAATTTTGTGTATTTAAACATTCAATTTTTCTTTTGTATTTTGCATTTCATATCAAGCTTAGAAAATTTATTTTCACACTGTGAATTTATACATTGTAATACATTTCGTGTGTGTGTGTGTGTGTGTGTGTGTGTGTGCATAGTCCTGAGAAGGTCATGCCATACAGCAATTACATTAAAAACTTATTGGTTCTTGTGAAGAAGTGAAAGGAGGAAAGACCCTGCTTCTGAGCCACAGAGAAGCAAAGCAATCAGATAATCAAGTTTTCACATATCTCAAAAGTAGCCACCAAGAAGGGAGAGATTGATGAAGCTTCTTGTGCCACATTGCCTCGTATGCCTCATTACCCATTGGGTTAGCAAGCCGGACAGACTTCGTCTTGGTGCAAAGCCTTTCTCACGCTCAAGATGTCTGGAATACCACATGTGGAGGGAATTCACATGGACTTCTGCCCGATGTGATGACATTACTGCCAGGAGAGTGCCTTTGGTAGTGCGGTGACTGGTGCTTCACCAAATTCTGTAGTGTCTCTTCTAAAAGCAGGCGCTGCAGTTTGTTCCTGTCTTTATCGCAGGTTGTAGGACACAAGGCCTTGCTTTCTAAACCTCCTCCATGCGAGAAAGCTGCGTTTGGACAAAGTAGCATCATGATTGAAACCTTTTATAAGAATTAATGTGAGGGGAAAAAACAGGATGTGGCATCATGTTTTCCATAAGCCAGGATGAAATCTTTTATTTCTGAATCAGAAGATAATTAAAAACATTGAATGGGCTATATTTTTTCTGGCTTGTGTTTAAAAGAAAGCCTTGTTGGTTAATAAGATTCTTTTCTACATTCCATTTGCAAAACAACGTACACTCACCTCTACTTGGTATTCATTTATTGGTTCCAGGAATGTGTGTTGCGCACACGCTCTACAGAAGGACTGGAACCGGCACTCGAGTTTCTGCTGAGCACTGTACATGTGTGAGGACAGCTGGTTCCTCTGTGTGATCTGCGTGGCAGTTTTCTGAATCACATCCTATGGCATGTAGTGGTTGGATGTGAATGCCTCACACAGGCTCATATGTTTACATACTTGGCCTGCAGTTGGTGGAACTGCTCGGGAAGGATTAGGGAGTGTGATCTGGTTGGAGGAGGTGTGTCACTGGGGGTGGGCTTTGAGGTTTCAAAAGACCAGTGCTATTCTTAGTGTCTCTTTCTTCGTTGTAGCCATGGATCAAGATGTGAGTTCTTAGCTCTTCTTTTGGTCCATCATCATGCACTCTAACCCTTTGAAACTGTAACCCAAATTAAATAGTTTATATGTTGCCTTGGTCATGGTGTTTTATCACAGCAATAGAAGATGAAGACAACATATCAAGACAGCAAAATTCATAGAGGCTCAGTGAATTGCCTAAGACTGCTCAGCAGACATGTGTTGGAACTGGAATTTAAGAGCATATGTTTTAGGCATTGTGGTTAAGATATTCGCTAGAATCTGCCTCTGTGTGAGCCAGTGAAGGAGAGTGGGAAGAAGAGAAAAATGGTCTCTACTCCAAAGACAGAAAGAAAGGAAGACTTTTATAATCAGTAGAGGAACTTGGTGATTTGAATAAGAATGGTCTCCATAGGTTCGTATATCTGAATGTTTTACTCACCAGGGAGTGTTGCTATTTTAAAAGATTAGAAGGATTAGGAGGCATGGGCCTATTGGCAGAAGTGTGTCACTGGGGGTGGGCTTTGAGTTTCAAAAGCCTATGTAGATCCAGTCTCCCTCTCCTTCCCCCATGGATCAGGATGTAGTTCTCAACTACTGCTCCAACATCTGCCTGCATGCCACCATGCTTCCTGTCAACATGATAATGCAGTAAGCCTCTGAAACTATAAACCATCCCCTGATTAAATGCTAAGACAGAAGTAAAGTACAGAGATATCTGAAAAGCACAGAAAAGTAGATGGATGGTTCATCAATAGAACACGTCTTAGTAACTGTTCTGTTGCTATGAAGAGACACCATGGCCAAGAAAACTTAGAAAAGAAAGCACTGAATTTAGGGCTTATGGTTCCAGAAGGTTAGAGTCTATGGTTATCAAGGCAAGGAGCATATCAGCACACAGGCAGGCATGCCAATGTAGCAACAGCTGAGTGCTCACATCTTGACCACAATCATGAGGCAGAGAGAGAAAACTGGGAATGATGAGAGTCTAAACATCAAAGCTCACCCCCAGTGACACACCTTCTCCAAAAGACCACACCTCCTGATCCTTCCCAAACAATTCTACACACTGGGGATGAAGTATTCAAATATATGAGCCTGTTAGGGTCATTCTCATACAACCCACCACACGGAGTCAACCCAGCAGAACTTTAGCTGCACAGCTCTCTGCTGTAAGCAGGAGGAAATGCTGCCAGAAAAAGCAATTTAATCTTTCCCTGCTCAGTGTTACCAGGATTAAGCCTTCAAGAGTAGGCAGCTCAACCAAATGACCCTTGAATAAAACTAGGAGAAATATCCAAACCAACAGATTCACAACATGGAAACACGAGAAACATAAAATATCAAGAAAATGCAACTTTTCCAGAAGATAATTCCCTCCTCAACTACAGAGCTCAGGGTCACTGAAGTAGGTACAATGGCAGATGTATATCTCCAAAGCTTACTGGTGAAAATGATCACTGGCCTGAAAAGCGATACAAACAAACCAATGAATTCAATGTTTTACCTAGAAAGACATATCAGTAGCAAAGGAAAAAGTCAATAAGAACAAACAAAACCAGCAACATAGAAGAATATTTTGCAAAGAAATTGAGTTTTTTTGGAATAAAATTCAAGTAGAAATATTATAAGTGAAAAACTCAAAGAATCAGATAAGAGTGGAAAGCATAACCAAGGGACTTGACCAAGCAGAAGAAAAAATATGGGCTGACAAAATCCAAATATCCATAATAGTAAATGAGCATGACCTGTACAATGTCAAAAGTGCCAGAGTGTGGTCAAGACAAAAACAATCCAAGTCTTTCTGGGATAGAAGGAGTTGAGATAAACACTAAAGGCCTAAGGATTCTATTCAATGAATTTACACATTAAGTTTCTCCAAATCTGGTGAAAGAAACAGATGACAAAACACAGCAGAGTATAACACCAAATAGACAGAAGTAAGGAATAATTTCACCTTAGCAGCCGTGGTTGACTGCATAAGACCAGCGGAAGGTCAAGCTAGTCAGCAGTCCAGCATGATTGGGGAGGGTTCAGAGACCCTACCTCTAGTTACTACAACTGTTGACAGTTGATCCTCTCTTGGGAAGGTAAAGTCAGTTCCCTTCAAGGGAACAAGTATATGATCTGCACACCACACCACACACACACACACACAGACACACAAGCATACATATACAATTTGTTTTGCTTTGAGACAGTGTTTCAGTGTAGCCTTGGCTATCCTAGAACTCACTATGTAGACCAGGATAGCCTCAAACACACAGAGATTGGCTTGCTGAAATTGGAGCCTTGTGCCACCATTTCCCACTTGAGCAGCAGCATATATTAAACTTGGGGGTTATAAAATATATTTGAAAAAGTAAGATATGAAGTTGGGAGGGAAGGGTTTTTAGAGGACTGGAGAGCAAATAGATCAGCATACCTTGTATGCATATATGAAATTCTCAAAAAATTAAAAGTATTATATTTTTAAATATTGTAATAAAAACACCAACTTACCTACAAAGGTAAAAATGTCAGGATAACATTATAGTTCACATCAGCAATGCTAAAAGTCAAGAAAACGCTGAGTGATATATTACAAGCCCTGGAAATGAATAACTGCCAATCAAGACAGCTCTATCCAATAAAGCGCTCTTGTCGAAATGACAGAGAGCCATGGACACTTCAAGACAGGCAAAAGCTAAGACAGCGGAGGACCACTAACTCAGCATTGCAGGAGCTATTAAGGCTGCCCATAGAGGGAGAGGATCTCAGTTCATAAGAGCAGAGAGAAGGTAAAGTCATGAGAGAGGCAGGTAAACAAAGGCGTGTTAGAAAGGAACCTGTCATGTCTATCACAGTAAAACAAAACAAACAAAAAAAATCCCTCAGATATTAATGGGGAGAAGGAAAAAATAAACAGTAACCCAGCCAATCAGAAAAATACTCAACATGGTGGTAGAAACTAGTACGTATTTCTCAGTCATAATCTTAAATGTCAGCAGACTCAACTTACCAGTAAAGGCACACATACTAGCTGACTGGATTTAAAAAATAAAAATATGATCACCTGTCGTCTCTGAGAGATGCACCTCATCCGTAAAGACTCCCTCCCTCATACTTCAAGTCAGAAGACGAGAGCCAGCTGTCGAGTGGATGGAAATTCGAACAAGCTGCTGTGGCTATCCTGACGTGTCTGATAAAATAGACATCAAGGCAAACTGAGAAGAGATGGAAGAAGGTTGCGTACCTCGTCAGAGGGAGTAGTCCGACAAGAAGGTGCAAACACACGTGCCCCACAGAGCTGGGTCCCGACTCTGAAAAGTGATCATTGGCAGATACAAAGGGATTTCATTATGGCTTTCCCATACCTACACATGGCACCATGTTCTACTCCTCGTTAGTTACCTTCTCTTTGTCCTCCTTCTCCCTTCCCATTTCCTTCTCTCTCCAGCTAGCCTCCCCTCCCTTCTACTTTCATGTCCACTTTCTTTTCTGACTCAGTGAGTTGGTTCCAGGAACATGAGCGTTTTCAAGAACATGGCACCTCACACCGGTGAGAAACAATCTCCCTCTCCTCCCACCAGCCATGAGCAGCACAGTCGTTCGCATGGAGTGGTGGACCCTGCGCTCTTCACAGTCATTCGCATGGAGTGGTGGACCCTGCGCTCTTCACAGTCATTCGCATGGAGTGGTGGGCCCTGCGCTCTTCACAGTCGTTCGCATGGAGTGGTGGGCCCTGCGCTCTTCCCCTCTCTATGACAGGATGTTGGCGGGCACACTCATAGCTGCTGTGAATTGGTGTGACAGCTGTGTTGCCCCCCGGAATCAGCATTCTACATCACCACCCCCACTTCCTCTGGTTCTTCCATTCTTCCTTCCGCCTCTATGACATTCCCCGAGCCTTGGAAGAGATGTTATAGAATCAGACAATGCACTTTGGAATGGACAGTTGGCTAATCTTGGTTGTTGACTTAGCACATTTGGAAAGAGGGTCTCTAAATGAAGGAACTGCCTCCATCAGACAGGTCTGTGGCATTTCCGTGGGGCACTTTGATTACTGAATGATGCAGGGGGGCCCATGTGTGCGCAATTCCATCCCTAGGCAGGTGGGCTTGAGCTGTATGGGAAAGGTAGTCTAATGTGAGCCTGCAGGCAAGCCAAAAGTTCTGTTCCTCCATGATTTCTACTTACGTTTCTGCCTTGGGTTCCTGCCCTGACTTCCCTAGATGATGGGCTGTAACCTGTAACATGAAACAGTTGCTTTCCTCCCCAGATTGCTTTTGGTCAATGTTTTATCACAGAAACAGGAAGCAAACTCAGACAGTTGACCATCAGGGAGCCTGATGTGTGCATGGCTGAAGCCACACTTCCCTTGTGCTGTTTTAGGTCCTTTTCCTTTGTCCCCATCTTCTCGGAGCACACCTTTTGACAGGCTGACCAGACATGGGCTCCACGTTCCGTTCGATCCCTGTGCAGGTTTGTCAGCCTGAACCACGTTTCTCTTCCTTTGCTGCTGGCCTTAGCATTTAGTACGCATGTGCAACCCAGTGTTCCAACAGGTGACAGGGTGACAGTCTTCCTTGCTAGAGGCGCTGTGGGGCTCTGCGGGAGCTCAGTGACTGTCACCCTGCTTCACTCCGCGTGGTTTTGCCAGTGCTCTTTACACTGTGTCCTTCCTCCCTCAGCTCGTCTTCTCTGCCACCGTCTCTCACTCCCTTCTGCTCCTACATCTCGCTCCCTCCTTTCCCAGCGCACCCATTCTGCACATCTGTGTCTGGCTTGGTGGTGTTTCCTTGTGCTAGAATCTGGCAACAACGTCAACAAAGCAATAACAGCAACAGCCAAAACAAAACCCTGTCATTGTTAAGTGTTTGGAGTAGTGGAAGTGTGTCCAAGATCGAATTGGCAGAGCTGTCCTGGGTAGAATTCTTTAGGTTTGAACATGTCTTAAGTAGTTCCTATGAATTTTAGGGAAAGCCTCCTTTTATTAAAGAGCAAAAATTCTTTGTTCTTCTTGGCATTCATACATGGCCATGTGCATGTATGAGCAGGGAGCTACACTCAGAGGGCCAAGTCACTGGATAACGTCATCGTGCAAACAGTAGGGTGAGCTTGTGTAATCTAAGATGGTGACAGAGTCCCAAGAAGGATAATCCTATGCTCCTATGACTATGCTTAAATGACTCCCTATCCCACGCTTCTTAATCTCCGCATGTAATCACGAACTCCTTCCCCAGTGTTGTATCAGCACACAGTGTACTTTTGTGGGGTTTAAAGAATCAGGCACCTGTAGCAGGCAAGTGGAGGAGAGGCTCATTTCTGCTCCTGCTCCCCTGGCCCCCACTCCCAGGCAGATGCCTTTGCGTACTTCTCAGCCTGAAGCCCCACCCACCAGCGACTCTGCTTACTCACAACCTTACTAAGCAAATAATTGAGGGTTACCGCTGGGCAGCTGTAAACTACAATTAGTGTGTCTGTCGGTAGAACTTCAGGGGCATCTTTACAGTCCCTGTCAGAACAGCTGGTCATTCATTAAGCATCCTTGCTGCGGTTCTGGTTTGTGCGCCCGACAACAGCCAGGTTCGCCTGTGCATGGGTTCTGCTGAGGGTGGCATGTCCTGTGTCTCTCTAGCAGGACTCTGCTTTCACACTGTCCCTCCTTTCTGTCGCACCCCAAGTGTGAATCTATGCAGAATCCTTGGAGCAGCCTCTGGGTTTAACAGAGCTAGGAGCTGCTGTTAGGAGAACCACAGAGCTGTGTCGCTGAGTGCCCTGAACAACAGTTCCCGAAAGGTGAAACTTTGCGTTTCAGTTCTTGCCAATTTCTGTAGTGTGCATATTTCCAGCACTGCTGATTTAAGTGAGCTGCATTGACATCACCGAGAAGCTGGAAAGACACACTTATTTCCATGTTTTTGGATTACATGGTGAGCATCATTTAAAATAGGACATTAATATTATTATTTCAGTTATGGGTGGTCATCTTGAAACTGGGATTTTTGAAGTTCAAATAATAATCAGTCAAAAAATATATATAACAAGTCGACAGTGTCTATAAGCTGTGGTCTTCTGCTGATGACCTGAATGACCCAAGTGGAGAAGGGTACTAACAGATGGAATGACCACTCTGTTCTTTGTTTGTTTGTTTGTTTGTTTGTTTGTTTGTTTTTCAAGACAGGGTTTCTCTGTTTAGCCCTGGCTGTCTCAGAAACTAGCCCTTGTAGACAAGGCTAGCTTCAAACTCACAGAGATCTATCTGCCTCTGCCTCCCGAGCACTGGGATTAAAGGCGTGTGCCACCACCACCACCACCTGGCCTGACCACTCTGTTCTTAATCTTCAGGGATAAGTTGTTCCTGCTCCGAGGACGCCCTTCCGACAATGGCATCTAATTTGACTTAGGGAATTGTGAGTGGTCTTCAGAGGTGTTGCTGTGGACACTTGCATGTCTCCCATCTCTTGTGTCAGCCAAGTGTTGCACTTTTACACTCATGTTCTTGACTTCACGGCCTGTTTCACTTGTCACATGCTGCGGGACAATGGTTTTACCCTGTAAAGATTTGTTTCTTGTACTTGTTTAATAAGATGCTGATTGGCCAGTAGCCAGGCAGGAAGTATAGGCTGGGTAACCAGGCAGGAAGCAGAGGCAGGGAAACCAGGCAGGAAATAGAGATGGGGCAGTGAGAATTTTGGGAAGAGGGAAGCTCAGTCTGCAGTTATGAACCAGCCACAGAGGAAACGAGATAGCAAGATGTGACTGCATCGCCGAGAAAGGTACCGAGCCATGTGGCTAACACAGACAAGAATTATGGGCTACTATAAGTTATGAGAATTAGTAAGAAGCCTGAGCTAATGGGTCAATCAGTTTATAACTAATGTAGACCCCTGTGCGTTTATTTGGGACTAAATGGCTGTGGGTGGCGTGGCTAACACAGAGGGACTGGGTAGGACAGAAACCTCAGTCAACAGTCACACTGGGCCTCACGGCTGTCTGAACACTCATTTTCATGGCTGTGAGAGGATGATCAATTTTGTATCATTCTTTTCATTTGAGAGGGCCACAGTGTTGTCTTGAACCTTAAGCTGATGTGTTTACAGTGCTCCATGTTAGCTAGCCAAGTGGCAGATGGGGACACAGCTCTGACTCCACAAACTTCTGCATCTCTAGCTAACACATGGAGGGAGCAAATGTGAAGTCACTGCTTTTTTGTGTTTGTCCATGAAATTTTTGCTTTTTATTTAAACGATTTTGGTGCTGGGTACACATGCATTTAATTAAATATATTCATGAACTCACAATTTTATTTGGAATATTCTA
Source organism: Microtus ochrogaster (assembly GCF_000317375.1). Classification (NCBI taxonomy): domain Eukaryota; kingdom Metazoa; phylum Chordata; class Mammalia; order Rodentia; family Cricetidae; genus Microtus; species Microtus ochrogaster. The sequence goes on from NC_022018.1 coordinate 59,519,006, forward strand.
GCAATTCTGTGTCTTTCTCCCTTCCTCTCCACTTTCAACAGGTCCTCACAGTGAGTACCCTGGAGAAAGGGATTTCCCCCCCCTCCTATGTTGCAATCAGTGTTCCAGACTAAATGATACTAAAAATACAATGATGTAATTTGCTTCTAAACAAAGGCAAGCCAGTTCCTCAGCAACAATATTTAGTTTTCAGTGTTGAGACATGGCAAAGGTTTTCAGTAATTCTGTATGGCATACTTCACAGAACACATGTATTGAGATAAACATCCAAGGCTTATCCAACAGCTTTCCAAATCATAATTCTCAAAATATTCAATATGAAATAAAACAGAACAAAGCCTCACCCCCAGGGACACACTTCCTCCACAAGGCCACACTTCTTAAGCCTTCTTACAGTGTCACCAACTGGAGACCAACTATTCAAACCTCTAAACATGGGACATCTTGTTCAAACCATCACACATTCAAGTTAACACACACATGCATATACCATGCAACACATGCATACATATAGGCGCAGACACATATGCACACACATGAACATACACACATGCACATGCACACATTTAATTTTACTGAAGGTTGACCATGTTAAGGCTTTTTTCATACCATATGTTTAAAACCCTGGGAGAGAGTATTACGAGTCTGAGAATTGGCTCTGAATCATCAACTAAAGATGATTATCCACTTTTTGCAGATTTTGTTAGAAAGCCAAGATGGGGATGGACTTTGCAGACCAAGCCAGACCTCAAACTCATATATACTTGCTTCTGTCTTGTAAGGGCTGGGATCATATGTGTGTGCCCGCATGATGTGAGATTTCCCTCTGTATGCTGGGATTACCATTAATGAATAAAGAACTGCTTTGTACCTATAGCAGGGCAGAACTTAGGTAAGTGGGGGAAAACTAAGCTGAATGCTGGGAGAAGGAAGGCAGAGTCAGAGAGAAGCCATGGAGCCCTGCTGGAGATAGATGCCGGAACTTTAGCCGGTAAGCCACAGCCATATGGCGATACACAGATAAATAGAAATGGGTTAAATTAATATGTAAGAGTTGGCCAATAAGAAGCTAGAACAATGGAACAAGAAGTGATTTAATTAATATAGTTTCTGTGTGATTATTTTGGGGCTAAGAGGCCAGGAACCAACAAGCAGCCTCCTCCAACACCCGCAGGCCCGGTCTAATAACCCCCCTTTAATTTGTATCTACTCGATCAGTTCTGTTCCTCTAGAGAACCCCAACTGATGCAGCCTCTCTCCAGAAGTGCCCAGGATTTTTT
>NC_022018.1:59521785-59531591 GCF_000317375.1 Microtus ochrogaster
GTCTGGGGACTGAGGGTACGGCTCAATGGAGAGGATTGGCCTAGCAGGTGTACATCTTTGGGTCTGATCTCCAGAACTGTGTTCAATACACGTGCACATGCCCGCGCACACACACACACACGCACGCACACACACGCATACGCACATGCACGCACAGGGACAAAAGATCTGTAAAGCCAATCTTCCTGCCCAATTCTTTTTTTAAAAAGTTTTATGAAAGTAGATGTTACACTAAGAATCAAGTTTTATTTTAATAAATGACTCGTTGCTATGAAGCAGCTGTATTGGATGCTACCTAGAAGCTGATTTAAACCATTGTCCCGAAAATAACCTACTTGGAATGTACGTCTTTTTTACCAACCATTGGCACCACGCAGCTTCTAGGTGATTAATCTGAATGTGGCAAGTTCTATAATAGCTGCTAGGACATTTATCAATACATTCACATGATCAATTCATGGTTGTCACCTTGCTTCAGCTGACCAATCTACAAGGTCCCTGCCATACTGTAATTGCATCTCCTCTTGGCACAGACGCATTATGCGTGGATATAATGTGGGAGGTCCTTCAGGCTTTCATTAATTCAGTATAAATCCAGAGCTTGCAGGTTCAGCAGAGCTTGCTAGTGGCTTAATCGAATTGCTGGATGAAGAGCATCGATTCTGTTTCACTCAGGTAAAGATGAAAGTAGGGGCACAATAGATATTGCATCTGAAGGTCATTGAGATGTAGTCACGCAGAGAGCAAGATATTACACGGAATGATGGCTTTTTATTTGGAAAGCCTGGAGAAACAAGGCAGGAGCAACTGACCTCGAAATTCCATCCTTACCCAGAGCATTTACTTTTGAGTTTTAGGGAGATGCAATGATATTTTTAAAAAGATTAATTTAAGCAACATTAATCTTTGGAATGTTTGTGTCTGGCATTATTTATTTGTAGACACTAGGGCGATGTGTTAAAGTATGACATAGCGAACTTGATATAAAGGGTAAAACCTCATTCATTATCCTTTCCTTAACCTCGGGTTTATTAGATCTGAGGGGCTGCTCACTTCAGCATCTTCATCCCCAAGTACCGGCTGCCCTGCTTTCCCAAGCTTCCCCTAGCTCGACTGCCCCACCCCTACCCCTCCTTCCCAAGCTCCAGTGTCTGACTCAACTTCAGAGTCAGGTTCCAGAGTCAAATCTGCCTCTAGGCTCTCTGGGAAGGAACTGCAGCTGTTTTCACCTCAACAGCCCAGCTTTGGGGAAAGGAGAATTGTGGAGTCTTCTGCAGTTTGGGAAGGACACAGAAGTCTCCAGCAAAGATCAGCCCACAAATGGGAACCATAAGCCCAGAGCGTTGGCTCACAGCCTGTGGGAGTCTCTGAGGCAGAGCCCTTTTGGAAGACAAGGACTTTTCTGAGGGCTGAAGCTTAGTTACTCATTATTATTATCCTTACTGTTGCTTGTTCTACTCTGTTCTTTTTCTGTTCTGTTTTTCTATCCTGATGTTTCCCTTCTGTCCATCTTGATGTCTTCCTTCTACATCTTTCCTGGTATCTTCCTTCTCTTGTGTCTGTTTCTTCTCTTACAGCTTATATACCCCAATGGAATCTTTCAAGCAGCATAAAAATGACAATGTGATACATTTTGTTTTTGAATGAAAGATTCCAATGAACACAAATAAAAACATCCTGTTTTCCATGACCTTTACACAACTAAACATTTTACATTTTACAGGTGACAAACAAGTTGTCCCAAGAACCCACATACATTTGTACCAAAGCAGCTTGTAATAGATTAACAGAGTATAAGCAAGCAAGGTATTTTTCTCAGCCAGATCTTTTACAGGCAGGTTGCACTGTGCTGTTGCAAAGAGAGGATTAATCACTTTATTACTTATCTCAAAAGGTAATCTTATAAGAAATCTAAACTTTTATATATGAAAAATAGTCATCTCTACCTTAAATCTTCAGGGTGCCATTGCACATCATTGTGCGAATAGGAAGGTGGTTGTTCTAATTAAAACATCAACAATAACAACAATTTTTTCTCAGAGAGTAGTTGGTCTTGAAAATGGTCTCCAGTACCTCGAAATTTGAAGTCAAGGCCACTGTGTGTAAATGTGTGCATGTGCAGGTATGCACACAGGTGTGTGTGCAGGTACAGGTTCCTGTATGTGTGCAGGTCCATGTGCAGGCGTGTGTGCAGGTGTGTATGTAGGTGCAGGTGCGTGTGCAGGTGCATGTGCAGGTGCGTGTGCAGGTGTGTATGTAGGTGCAGGTGTGTGTGCAGGTGTGTGCACAGGTGTGTGTGCAGGTGCAGGTGCGTGTACAGGTGCTTGTGCAGGTGCATGTGCAGGTGTGTGTGCAGGTGTGTGTGCAGGTGCAGGTGCATGTACAGGTGCTTGTGCAGGTGCAGGTGTGTGTGCAGGTGCATATGCATGTGGTTAGAGGGAATGCTACTGGCTATTTCTCCTTATGTAATACAAACTGGTTTAGGAAGTAGAGCCAGGCAAGGAAGAGAAAGTTTCTGGAAGAGCTCCTGACATGTAGGTCAGCACAGGAAGCCTCCTTGGTTCACAGAGGACAAGGATGCCACCGTGTGAATTGGCCTTTCTCCTTGATCAATGTGCAGAAGTCAGAGAGTTGTATCGGGATGATAAGACAGTGGCTCCTGCTGGGAATCTTCTGTCAACCGCAAGAATGGACACTGGTCTTTGTAGAGCTTTTTAACAATGGGCTCTTTGGTGACAAGTCCAGGCTTTATAACTCCTGATTTATGGATTTATGCCCTGCAAACAAAAGCTGCCGCATCTCTTCTTTCCATCACATAGCAAGCCACTGGCCTGGACAAGAAGTCCCTGGGCCCGCTTTGCTACCACTATTCTTCTTGACTGCAGGGACCATTTGCTTCCCATTGTATTTTTGACTTTTGAAAACTCCCAGTTGTGCTTCTGATGAAGCTCTGTAGCCATGTGTGTGAATGTTGCTTAAAAGCCTCGTCCAGGACCAGCAATGCCCCCCACCATGCAGGAGTCTCCTCTTTAGGCAGCCACTGAGAATGAGATGGGTTATATGACCAGTTAGTACTTTTTGTCCTGGCCTCTTTTGAACTAACCACACAATTATTGGACCTCTGGCCAGTGTCCATGACCAAGGACAGTGTTTCCCTGTGTAGAGTTTTCGGCATTTTCATTGGAATAGACCAAGCATGGCCATGACTTTCCTATTACAGCAGGAATATCTAGGCATAAACTTCAGAAAGGTTCTAGAATATACTGAGCAGCTTGTGACATATCCCCTGCCCTCCATCATATGCCAAGTCCTGAATCCATTCTGTTCCTTTAACAACACTTTATTGTTCAATCAACAACCCCAATGCATGTAAAGAGAGTCACACCCAAAACAACACGAAGAGCTTGAGGGGGACAGGAAGCCCCAGAGAGATGTGTGAACCCAGGCTAGTGCAAGCCCCAGAGAGATGTGTGAACCCAGGCTAGTGCAAGCCCCAGAGAGATGTGTGAACCCAGGTGAGTGCAAGCCCCAGAGAGATTGTGAATCCAGGCTAGTGCAAGCCCCAGAGAGATTGTGAATCCAGGTGAGTGCAAGCCCCAGAGAGATTGTGAATCCAGGTGAGTGCAAGCCTCAGAGAGATTGTGAATCCAGGTGAGTGCAAGCCTCAGAGAGATTGTGAATTCAGTCTAGTGCCATATGAATATGAGGTTTCTTCTCTGGCTTAAAGAAACATAAACTAACAAATAATAAATACCAATGATGACTTACCATTAGCTTAAAATGAGTTTATTTTGAAAATTTGCTTTTGTGTGTGTGTGTGTGTGTGTGTGTGTGTGCATGTGTGTGTGCATGCTCACAAGTGCAGGTGCCTGTAGTAGTCAGAAGAATTGGATCTCATGGAGCTGGAGTTACAGGTAGTTGGTGAGTCACCTAACAGGTGCCGGGGAATGACCTCAGGTCCTTTGTGAGAGAGTATTCTTTACACCCCTAACCACTGCACCATCTCTTCACGGAAGCTCTAAGTGCTGTGTAAAGTGCTCCTGTTCTCCTTGCATTGACCCTTCTCCCTCTTCCTTAGATGCAGAAGAAGGTTTCAGATAGTTATGAACAATAAGGTGAAAAGTGGGCTCCTTAAGAAGTGGCTTTGAGGAGAATATTCTCAAAAGGTATAAAAACTGACTTTGACACAAGCTAGGGCAATCAAGGAAAGTCACCCTTAAGCAGCTGTGAGAGAAGTGACCCATTCATTAGGGACCTGCCACAAACCGGGCATGGTGGCACACGCTGGGAACCCCAGCTTTGGAGGCCAAGACAGAGGGACTGAGAGGTCAAGGCAACCCTGGGATGCATGACAGCAAAACAAAAACACAAATCAATTCAAGACAAAAAAAATTGATCATGCTAAACTTCAGTTTTGTCTGCCATGCAGTAACTTACCCCCCAAAGACAGGGCAAATATCCAGAAATGAGCTCAACCTGGCCTATAAGAGGGTTTCTGGCAGGTGGACAAAGTCCACGATCCCTTAGGAGCCGGGGAAACTGGTTCCCATCTACTGAAAGGAGCCATTTCCTTCACCTTTGGCAGAAGGAACATATGGATACCTGTGGCACCCAACAGCACATATGTTCTCCAAATTATGTGTAAATTTTCTTCCAGCTCTCTAGTGGGGAGGTGCTGCTTATTCTTCCTGCCACCCGGCTAGCTTAGACCCGAGATAATCACACAGAAACTGTATTAATTAAATCACTGCTTGGCCCATTAGCTCTAATTTCTTATTGGCTAACTCTTACATCTTAGTTTAACCTATTTCTAGTAATCTGTGTATTACCACAAGGCTATGGCTTACCAACTAATGTTCCTAGCATCTTTCTCTGGTGGCTCCATGGCTTCTCCCTGACTCTACCTCCTTCTCCCAGCATTCAGTCCAGTTTTCCCTGCCTACCTAAGTTCTGCCCTATCAATAGGCCAAGTCAGTTTCTTTATTCATTAACCAATAAAAGCAACACATAGACAGAAGGACCTCCCACACCACAGTTAATCCTAGCTTTGATCACTTCTGCCAATGCTCGGTAGCCAAGAGCAGTACGGTTCTAGACAGTCTTCTCTGAGTTAGTACCCTTTTGTCTTAGTAAATAACTTTTAAAAAATGCAGTGTTATTTCAGTATGAGATTTAAAGCAGGGCTGGGGAGATGGCTCAGTTAATGATATATGAAGATTTGACTTTGATCCCCAGAGCACACATGGGTGTGGGGACATGTATTCAATGCCCCGTTCTGGAGAGTGGAGACCACCAGATCTCTGGGACCCACTAGAGAGTGTAATCTTCTTGATGAGCTCCAGGTCAGTGAGAAGTCTGTCTATAAACAAACAAATAAACAACAAAAACCCAAGGTGAAGGGCAACTGAGGAATGACACCTAGGTTTACTTACCCCTAAGCTCCATATGTACCTGAACACACATGAACAAAAATGGACACACACACACACACACACACACACACACACACACACACACACACAACCTACATGAGAAACTGTAGTGATATTGCATTTGTATTTTAATAAATAAAGCTTGTGTGAAGACCAGAGAGTAAAACAGCCACACTGGCCAACCTTACAGACCAGGCAGTGGTGACACACACCTTTAATCCCAGTAGCCACACTACTTTGGCATAGGAACCGGGTAATAGTGATAACACCTTTATCGCAGCCCTAGAGGGGGATATAAGGCAGGAGGAGACAGCTCTTACACACAGTCTCATTCTGAGGAATCCTGGAGGCAGGATCGCCATTTCAGACCGAGGTAGAGGTAAGAGCCAGTGGCTGGCTGTTTTGCTTTTCTGTCTTAGGTTGAACCCCAATTTCTGTCTCTGGATTTTTATTAATCACATTACAAGAAATTTCACAACACAATAGACTAAACAGTTTGCTGCTTAGTGTGCGTGAATTGGTAGTAAAACTAGAATGCAGTACCCGGAGGTGATTGTGAAGAACAGGTTTCCTTTATATCATAGTAAATGCACTGTGGAATTGGAACGGAAAACTAAAGCTTTCCCCGATCCTAACACCGTTCCTATTATTACTATTATTGTTATTATTACTGACAGGATCTCATATGTTGTTTATAGTGCAAGCCAGCCTTGAGCTTGCTGTGTAGCTCACACTGGCCTTGATCTCATGATCTCCCCGTCTCAGCTCTCCCGTGCTGGGATAACAGACAGGCAGGGCTAGGTATAGCTTACATCCTTGTAAGTGGGAAACCCTGAGCTCCACGGGTCTAAAGTTAGTTGGGGTAGAGCCTTGGTGTCCTAGGCTGAATGCAGTTCTTCAGCGTTTCTTGTGACTTCATAAAGCCTTTTGACAAATAGGAAGGGGAAGTGTTATAAACACAGGAAAATGGGTGAGGCTGGACCCATGGCCAAGTCTGGTCATGCCTGTGGGATGAGACCCTAACAGAAGAGATAACAATTGAGGACATTGACTTTTTTTTTTCTTTAGGACATGAACTTCACCAATTTCCTGGAACTCGAAAAAGAGTTCACTGGAAGAAAAAGCAAAGCAAGCCAATAACCTTGCAGACATCGGTACTCAAGTCTCTGGAAAGGCAGCCCTAAGTGCATGGGCTGGTCTAATTTGCCCTGTCGTCTGCGAGTGGGAAGAACATTGGAATGAAGGTTAGGTTGAAAAGCTGCTAAAAGCCAGGGCGAAATAATGACTATCCAATCCATCAACTCAAAGCTGTCAGAACTGTGTCTTTGTGAGACGTGGCTTGATGGCGGCTGGAGCACAGCGGCTGAGTTTTCAGTTGGTGCTTACCTGCAAAGAAGATAAGCCAGCCAGAGAAAAGGAGCAGGAAGCCGATGAGCAGACCTCACTCTGCCCTCTGCAGAGTGTAATCAGGAGGATAGCTTATTCAGAAGAGGACGGCTGAATGCTTGGACTCCATCTGCAGATATGAAATTCAGGGTTGGTTTGAGATGTCTTGACTTTCAGCGATGTTCTCGGAGCACTGACCTGATAAGTGCCTTTCCAGAAAACCGACATTCCCTAGCAAGGCTAATGAACCTTATCTGCCACCAGCCTGCTATACCCACAGCTCCTCCTGCTTAGTAAGCAAGGATTTGTCTCTAAGTCTTTGGCTTCCTAAGCTCAGAGAGCTGTCTCAAAGGTGGGGGTTCCCAAGGCTTTTCTCCTCCACCCCTGCCCTGTGCTGAGATCTGGAAACCCCATGCAGCTAAATGGCAGCTGGGGTTTGTTGGTTACATTAAGAGAATGCCACAGAGAAATGTGTAACGTGTAAAAGCCACTGCAGTGTGGAAGCCCCTGGGTTCTCTGATTCTCCAGTGCAGGTGGAACCCTGCTGCCTTGCCATAAAAGGACTGTGAGCAGCGAGCCTGGGGACGGATTTGCATCAGCAACCTGCTTGGCTACTCACAGCAGTCTGAGCCTTTGATAGCCCAGGAAATGCTTGCCCCAGGTAGATCAGAGAGCTGCTGTCTCCCCTTAGCTCGCGCTGCTATAACTACACCGCAGAAGATGGTTAGACCCTCAGAAGTGGGGCTGCTCCATCAAGGTTGCAGACACCCTGCTCTATTTAGGTCCTTGTCACGGCTGTCATGTGGCTGACTCGGAGAGAAACCCACAGCTTCCCACTGGAAAGACACCGTTCCTGGAAACCCAAGCTAAAAGAATATGGCGTGAGAGCCCCAGAACCTTGTCTTTGACCTTGACTCTTTGACCATAATTCCCGGCGTGACCTTGGGTTAATCCCATTGCCTCTCAGAGGTTCAGAGAACCTGGAATGAGTTAGCATGCTAGCTTTAAAACAGGCTTCTGGGGAGACCTCTCAAGGCGCCTCTAGGAACTGGAGATGGGGCACAAGGAGGAGGCTTCTAGAACATTCTGCCCAGTGCTAAAGAGAGAGTCCACTCTTTTCCATCAACTGTCATATATGCCAGGAGAATGCCCTCCCCCCAAAACTTTTATTTGAAGAAAGCATTGTCAGCTTAAAATATTTTTTAAAAGCCCTAACTAGATCATTACCCACCCCCGAAGTCTGATTTTATGGATTTCCTGGTGTCTGTCGGCTTTTGCACTGTTTGCAAGTTTTTTTTTCTTTCTTTTTTCTTTTTTTTTTTTTTTATGGCTGGTGTAGCAGGTTCCATATTGACTTTTATATTCTTCTGTGGAGTTCACGAAAGCCATAAAGAGACACGTAATGACTTTTTGTTATTTCTTCCATGGCTGTCGTCTCAGTCATTCTAACAGGGGCAGCCAAGTCACTAATGCTTGGGATATCCAATCAGAACTGGAGAAAGTAGTTCTTGCCACGGCCTTGACCACTTTGTGGGAGGTGCTTGAGGCGTGGCCCCTGACAGCCTGGGTTCTAACCCCAGCTCCACCTCCTGCTGGTAATGTTTCTGGACACTTCCTCTTGTCCCAGCTCATCAGTTTTTCATTTTCAAGGTGAAACAAGGATGGCACATACTTCACTGGGCTATTATGTGAGTTAAGTAAGTTAAATTATTAATATTTAAAACGCTCAGATGAGAGCCTGGCACACAGGACATTTCCAATAAGTACTACCTAGGCCTGTTGGTGCGGCCTTCCCAGCGTGTGTGTGGTATGGAAGGTGTGGAGTGGGTGCTGAGTGAAGTCATCAGCGACTTCGCGTACAGCATACGCTGCATTCCCAGAGCCTAGAACAGTGCCCGGCATGCAGTAGGTGCTTGTTACATCCCTGTGAACTCGATGAGTCCACATTCCTCCTTGTAGGCACAGTGTAAGAATTTACAGACATTTGTAGAAACACTCATGAATTTAAAAATACCCAGAGTATGTGCTAAGAGCAATAACTTAAGAACAGCAGCTGTGTAGGGAGGCTCAGGCTCTTAGTCAGGTCCAGTTTGGAAGACGACTGAGCTCCAGGCGGCAAGCTCAGATGTAACCCTGTGTGGGGGCACTGGAGGAGGGGCAGCCAGCAGAGATGTCGGGAACCAAGATCTCAGCTGCTTCCACCCCACAGTGGGGGGGTGGGGTGGGGGGAAGGAAGGCACAGTGTTACTAGGGTCTGAATGCCAGAGTGCTCAGCAGGAGCTGGGGACAGGCTGTGGGTAGAGGGGCTGTGCCTCTCAGGATAGCAGGCTGCAAAGAGAGCTCCTTGCCGTCCACGCCCACCACTGCCTCTCATTGGCTAGCTCTGCTTTCAGTCTCCTGGCAGGGAGGATTGGGAAAGGTTATTTGCATGAGGAAGTTGCTTGTGATTCCAAGAGGGCCCAGATGGCCCCGGTTGAGGATAAGCAGGCCCGGAACCAGTACCCCTCCCAGCCCACGTGGTCAGCATATTCTACATGAAACTTACCAAACTGCGGCCCTTAGGTCACCGCCAGCTGATTGCCAGGTTTAATCAATAACATTTTCCTAGAACACAGATTCACTCTTAGCTACCCATTCATTTACATATAGCCCAGGGCTGGTTCATGCTACAGTGATCTAGATGATAGCTGTGCCAGAGACTGACCATGCATCCCCAACCCGTTACAGAACAGTCTGTTGACCTGTCCTGATGGTGACCAGTCCCCATCAGCTGACCTGTCCTGACATATGGCCAGTCCCCATCAGCTGACCTGTCCTGACATATGGCCAGTCCCCATCAGCTGACCTGTCCTGATGGATGACCAGTCCCCATCAGCTGACCTGTCCTGATGGTGACCAGTCCTCATCAGCTGACCTGTCCTGATGGATGACCAGTCCCCATCAACTGACCTGTCCTGATGGTGACTAGTCCCCATCAGCTGACCTGTC